>NC_091059.1:40339370-40648870 GCF_000393655.2 Nicotiana sylvestris
AAAATTACCTATCGAATATATGTGATCACACGGGGATTCTCCCTCTTTGACATGTTTGAACCTTCAATACCCAATAGATATAATACAATGAGGAGCAATGGGGTTCAAGATCGGGCTAGATTTATTCAGGAATCCGTTAATGTGCTGAGTAGAGTATTTCACGAGGTTATATGCTAAGAGACATGAAGATTACTACTAACAATAATAACATGGTTAATCATTATGACAACATCAATTATTAGACAAATGAGGTATAGGAGTACTAGTACATTGGCAATAGGAATCATTAAGGAGGAATATTCAAGTACGTGACCCAGTCGTCTCCTGGAGTGTAGGGAGAATCAGTTTATCAAGAATGAGAACACTCTGGCACCTTGAATGAGATATGGGTCTCAAAATACATGAAGTTTAATTATACATCCAATGTTAACTGACACAAGGAATCTATGCCACAAGCCCATGAGGATGAAAAGAAGTTGATCACTTATGAGACTATCATATTTCAAACAACTTAACCCTTTTCTGATAATTGATCCTATATGAGAGAACAAAAGATACAACCACTTGTCTTCCAAATCAATACGCTCATGATATGTGCAAAAATCTGAAGGCATCTAATCTCAACCTTTCACGAGTGAAACCACATAGCTAGGATATCTTAATATTGGGACGAGATCATGCATTGGTTAGAGGGGTCCTAATGGTTAACGTGATTCTCCGAGGAGAAAGACAAATAACACTCCTATCCACCCAGGGAGGTGGAATGGCAAGGGTAGAAAAACTCCCCGCACATGGCAATGACATAGTCAATAATTCTAGAAGCCGAGTGAGCAGAAGGCCACGTAACCCATCCAATCCGACCCATTTAAGACTATTGAAAAGGGGATGCACTTTGGTTTGAAATCATGGAAATATAAGCTTGAACTTAATGGAAACCATCACTTTTGGAACCCATGAGACAAGCCCACATAGCCCTATAAAATCATTAACAATGGCAAGAAAGTACTTAAAACTATTACGAGTTGGTGTAGAATAAGGCCTCAAAGTGTCCATATGAATAAGTTTGAAAGAATGAGACATCTTAATGTATTTATCGCGGGAAAGTAACCTAGGTTATGTACTCACACGGACAAGTAGAGCAGGTAAATGGTTGTTAGCAGAACATCTAAAAGGAATACCAATAATATTTATTTATTCTAACAAAAGGAATATGTCCCCACCCTTGATGCTATAAGACTTCCTCTTTGATGCCATAAAATATAAAATGAGTTTTACAATAAGAGTTATCAGATGAAATAGATAGTAGGGCAGCAAAACTACTGAGCACCATTTGGACCCAACAAGCTTAAACTGAGTTGAAATCTTTAGAAGTCTATAGTAAAGGGGAATTTACCCACTTCCAGTGTCTTTTTTCTAAAAGGGGGCTTGTAGAGTACATAAAAGTGAGGTGAATTGAATCGAATCATATAGTTGGACAGCTAGTCGAGAAAATGAGATAAGATCGTATTGAAAAAAACAATATGGAGAAACGACACATGATGCATGGTAAATGAACAAAAAGTGAGAGAGCCTATGGAAGTAACCTTTACATTGTAATCACTAGGAAGAGTGGTAATATAAGGGATTACGAGAAGCTAAATTTTTGAAAGAATATCTCTGTATGTAGTCACATGATGTATAACTCCAGTATTCAAAAATCCAATTATGTTTAGCAACTCTACTTCACAATGAGGCACTATAACACACTTCTACACAACCTGCTATTACCAGCCAAATTGGGAGATGCTATAAGACTCGACTGAGACGAAGGCTTCGACATATGAATGTGTTACTAGGTGTATTTCTCCTTGGTCAACCCAAAACCAAAAGGCGAGAGTTAGACCGATAAGTAGATCGTTGGACTAGCACATGTGTAGACAATTCATTATCAAAAGGAGATCATTCTATCGAAAAGAGATCATTCAATCTCAGCAGTTGCGGCATGCTATCAACCCTTGATGAACTTGAAGTGAGGTGGGAACCCAATGAGATAGTATAAAATAATCATGGAAGGTTTGCAGATGTTCATAATGAGTTCTCCATGGATTTTGACTTGAGAACTACCCAGATGCTAATGAAAGACAGAAAAACATGAGAAACAGGTGTTGTGCTATGATAACCCCCAAAGGTGCGCTTGGTCTTGACGGAGAGCCTATTAAGCGTCCTTATGAGAAAGGAGGTGTTATAATGACACATAGAAGGATATGTTCTCTTATGGTTATCGAACAAGTGTTGGGAAACTAGCACAATGAATTCACTAACTAAGGAACACAATTAACACATGTTGTGGAGGTGTAAAGAGAAAATAAACATTTGTTATGAGCTGGACATACTTCTACTATATTAACTCCCAACTGCAATAAACGACTACATCATGGGCAACCACAATACTAGGAACAAAGTGAGCTACTTACTGCGAGATGTCCCAAATAGACACAAAAACTATACTAAGATAGCGACACAAGATCTTCCTATGACAGGGATGTGAGGATCTCAATTTTCAGAGAGACTTTATGCACACAAATGAGCAGATGTTGTCCATTTATATAATAATATTTTGTAACAAATTCATCAGATATAGTCCCTTGTTGAGAATTTAGGAAAGAAAGTGGGAAGTATTAATCCTAGAGTTATAACTCCATTCAAGGATATATTTATAGAACTTAATTTCACAAGAGGATGTAAATAAGAAAATTTGTGATAGAGTGGATTCACGAACAATACGTGTCCTTCAAGGAGTAGGTACACATAAGTTTTTGTGACTCACATCTTATTAAGACCATGTTTATGAGGACTCTTCAATATGGATGTAGGCATGCAATGAGTAAAATTTTTGTGTTGTTCATAATGATGTACTGGGGAGTGACTTACTTGGTGACGTTAGGTTGATAGGGAAATAATTTAATTGATGCCCCTTGACTCCACACCCCTAACGCACGTTGGTAACATACTAATATACTACATTATCTGGTAGTGCAGTGACATTAATAGGAACAAGGGTACTCCCCTTAGCAAAAAGTTCTACCAATTCCTCCATGGCTCGATACATTCTCCTAACAAATGCTTGGGCAATCTCCCTCAGATTCAATGGTGGGGTCATTCCCTCCATAATGCTTCAAACTCGTGGATTATGGTATGAAGATTACTCATCTGGAGAATGAGACATAGCGAGGAAATTAGCTTCCTATCTTGGGTTCTACCGCACGATCTGGAGTATCAAAGAAGGGTGAAATTCCTAAATGTCCGAATAACCTCCAACTTATAGATGTGGTCAACAAAACACCAATAAGAAGGACTATACTAGACACGGCTCAGAGACATCCTAGGACACTTTAAAACCTTAGGCTCTAATACCAAGTTTGTCACGCCCCAAAACCGAGGGGCGCGATCGGTGCTCAACCTAGCAAGCCTATTAGGTTTCATTCTACCCAAAATTAATTTATGAATAACAAGGAGATGAACTCCATAAATCCTACTTTATGAGCATTACATTAACAATTTTTATCTTTGTCTTTCATTAGCAGTTCAACCATTCTAACCAGGTTATTATAATTAATAGATACGAAGGAAACATTCTGCCAAACAACAACATATCTAGTTCAAATTTTTAATACCTGACACTACCCACAACCTGTCTACAGAGCCTGTAAATAAAACTGAAGAGTAATATGGAAATACTAGCAACAAGGCTTCGGGTATACCTCAACATACAAAGTACATGATAAACAACAGTATAGGACCCCGAAATGAAGTGGTGCTCACCAAGTCAGCTGAAAGGGAGATGCGTCACTAGCTGCGATCAACGCTGCCTGCTATGGAACCATCTACATCTACTTAAAGACGTAGCGGCCCTAGCAAAAGGGACGTTAGTGCCATCGAATAGTACTAGTATGTATAACTAAACACCATCTCATTAGCAAGAACAACCATACAAGAACAAAGAAATCATAAGGATTCAACAAAGGCTTTAAACAATTACCACATTATCAAATAAATGGAACCACATAGCTTTCACATAATTTCCATAGCTTTAGTTTAGGGCATTTAATAATGTTCATCATCATTCACAATACCACCGCTTTCTTGAGCGGAGTCTGATCACGACCCAATCGGCTAGGTTGCCTCATTTGAGACATGTACCTCAATCACAATCTCATTCTTATTTCCGGAATTCAATATCAGCATAATACCACCATGTGTGCGGCATGTCATCTGATCACGACCCGATCGGCTAGGCCGCCTTTCCAAGGCATTGTTCCTTTCTCATTAATCATCTCATTTCAATTTTATTTCACATATATCAATTCATAGGCACTTAGGGCCACAATTATCACATCATATTTGCCACTAGGCCACATGTTATAACTCACATTCCACATCACTTTCACTTTCAACAACAAACTTGTAATTTAATATAATGGGCACATAAAGAGCAATTCAAGTTGTAAGCATAGAGAGGAATTCTCATGATTCGGCATAATAATCACAATTTAAACTTGACTTGAAATCTAGGCAATTTAGCATGTAGTTCACATTCTTCACATATTCCCAATTTACTAAGAATAGCACATTGAACACATTGAGATACACCTTTCACATATATTCTTGCAACACTAAATCCTTTGAAATAACTAATACTACATAATCAAATTTCGGACTTACAACATATGCGAGGACACCATGGGAGCTCAATTTCTAAGAAGAGGGGGTTTAGCCATACACACCTTGTTTAAGCTTTCCTTAAGTTTCTACAATCCACCAACACCTCTAGCAATAACAATTCGGATGGAGGACAATCAAGTGGTTATCTTCCTTGATTCTTAAACACTTGAGCAAGATTTGGGTGATTATGAAGCTAGGCTCCTTCTCTCTCATTCTCTCTCTATATGCTCTCAACTCTCTCTAAAATTAGTAGAAAAATGACCCCAAATGAATCCCCAAAGCCTATACATTAAAATGGGGTCAGGTTATAAAAATAAAAAAAATAAGCCACCGAAATTGGGCCTGCGGTAGCATAATGGACCGCAAAATAAGAATATGGGTCGCAAAATGCATCGCGGAATTTGTGCCCAAAATTAGGCTACATTGGTCGAGTTTGCGACCAGATTTGTGGTTGCAGATCTATTATGCGGACCACATATTGGTTTCGCGATCGTAGAACTCACACAAGATCGCATTTTTCCAGCCTTTGGTAATTTGATCATAACTTTGTGTGGAATGTCCAAATGCCAAACGGTTTGAAGCGTTGGAAACTAGACTCGAAGATCTTTCATATGATAGGTTGTTCATCACTTAAAACCTTATCTATATTTAGATATGCTCATCCAAAGTGTAGACTTGTGCAAACTCATTTGGAATTTTAGCCCATTATGAAATTTTCTAACTTGACTTAGACTTAGGCCTCCCATTAGACCCCACATTACTTATTATAAGACTCATACACTTATTTACAAAATCCAATTGATGCCCATCATATTAATAGCACATAAAATATTATAATTAGCCTATATGGTACCATGAAATCCTAATTTACTTAGCGAAATTTTCCAGGGCCTTACAACCTCTGACCAGGGAAGACGGAGCAATGAATTGGCTAAGTGCCAAGCCCGGAGGGAGACTCTCGAAGAAATCCATACCCGAGGATTTAACCTTGCCTTGGAGATAGCCGAAGCAAAGGCGTGGGAAACCGATGATAGGTTTCTTGTCTCCTCCGATGATGAGGATGTGATGAGTGGCTCCGGGGACGAGGAAGGTGAAAAAGATGTTCCCGAAGGAGAGGAGGCTCCCGAAGATAGAGCCGCTGAAGATGTAATTTTTGAAGACGACACTCCCGGGGGTGTGACTCCGAAAATAGACTAGGCTTTCTTTTTTATGTAAGGGCCACTTGTGGGCATTGTAAGTATGTTTTTAAAATTTCCCTTATGAATATAAAGTATATTTTTGCTCTATCCTCGATTTATGTTGACTTTTAATTTTTTACTGTTTGTGGAAAATTCCGATGAGTCAAATACTTAGCTCTAGTATTGGTTCAGACTCGTAATAAACCCTTAGGTTTTTATTGCTCAAGATCATACCCCTTAAGGTTTTAGATGATCCTCGAGCTAAGCTTAAAATCAATTTGATGCGAGCTCGGCACAATAGGGCCTTTGGGTCCGAGTTGAATGAGAACGGACTCTCGGACTCTCATAAGCTTTTGGCCCTATATCTCTTTTAATCTGGCCCTAGGCTCTTTTAAAATTGTTCCTTAGGCTCTTTTAAATTGGGCCGTTTCGGCCTCTAAAATGGCTATATAATTTTCCCTCATTTTGGCTAAAAGACTTAGTGAAATTTTAGTCATGCCTTAGCATGTGTTTTTGTACCCGTTGGGTTTTTCGAAGGCTCAACGTATCGGAAACTTATTAGTCATTTTGTTTCTGTAGACGTAATCGAATACCTCTTGAGGTTTTTCCGAAGGCTGGTGTTATCGAAGCCTTTGGATTATTTGAGGGCTGAATATATCGAAGCCCTTAGATTTTTTGGGGGACGAATTTATCGAAGCCCTTTATATTTTGCTTTTGCCGGGGGTAGCCTGACTTAATCAATTTTTCAATGATTGAAGGCCTTTAATTTATAGCGGAAGTCGGACGTCTCCGAATCACATTATTTTAGCTGTAGCCTTTGTGTGACCGTAGTCTTTAGTATGACCGTAGCCTTCAGGTTTGTCATTTGGACTTGTTTCCCGATAACTTTCCGAACTTGTTCGAAAAGTTAGACCTTGAGTATATTGGCCCTGGCCTTTGTTTTTGAGGTGGTGACTCTTTGAGGTCCTGTAAACTCGAGTGTTCCTCTTTGAAGTCTTATAAGTTCGAGTGTTTGATGACTCGATGTGTCAATTGTTGATGACAGTCCCCGAGTATTCGGGTGCACTTGGGGTTTTGGCCCTTAGGCCGTTAAATGTGAAAATAGTAGACTTTTTTTAGGCACAAATTGTTTTGATATAATAAGAATGCTTCTTCAAGTAGTTGATACATGTGTACATGTTTTGCCACTAGGGGATCGACTATTCTACATGGACACGGTTCATTTGACCATTTGGCCCATTACAACATTCCCCTATCGAGGCCCTCCTTGGCACGGATTGCTTTCTTCGAGAATGCATCCTCCGAGGGTGATTCCCCCCAGTGTTTGAGGTTGATTAAAAAGAAGTCTTGAATACTTCTTAAATATTCCTTAGGCAGCATATAGGTGTTTCCTCATTAAAAATCTTGCCGGTAAAACCCATTTGGGATAAAACCCGATCTAAGGGAAAAAGAGTGCAATGCATTCTTTAAACCCAAGGTCTTCGAGCTAAAAGGCACCTCGATGTTTCCAATCGAACATCTGCAATGAGTTAGTTTTAAATACAAATAGAAAAGGGGAGAAGGTTATACTTCAGCAGTAATACTGTTTGAGCAATCATACATTCCAATTGATTGGTAGTTTCTCTCCTTCCATTGTGCTAAGTTTGTAGGATCCTTTCCCTACGACTCCGAGGACACGGTACAGTCCTTCCTAATTAAGGCCTAGTTTCCCTTTGTTTGGGTCTCGAGTGCTGAGAGTGACTTTCCTTAGGACTAAGTCTCCGACTATGAAATATCGAAGGTTCGTCTTTCTGTTGTAATATCTTTCGATCCTTTTTTGCTTGGCCATTCGAATTAATGCGGCCTCACAATTTTTATCTAATGGCTCGAGAGAAGTGTTCATAGCTTCATGATTTGAGTCCTCGGTGGCATGCCGAAATCTGACGCTAGGTTCCCCAACTTTGACTAGGATCAATGCTTCGAACCCGTACACCAAAGAAAATGGGGTCTCCCCCGTGTTTGACTTTGACGTCATTCGGTATGCCCATAGCACCTCGGGCAATAATTCTCTCCATTTCCCCTTTGAATCATCTAACCTTTTCTTTAAGTTTTGAATGATGGTTTTGTTTGTGGACTCAGCCTGCCCATTTTCACTTGGGTGATAAGGTGCTGATAGAATCCTTTTAGTTTTATGGTCCTCGAGGAATTTTGTTACTTTGCTGCCAATGAACTGTTTCCCATTGTCACATGCTATTTCGGCGGGTATCCTCGAGGACTTCTTTTTCTCTTATCTTCTCTAAGGCCTGCGCTTCAACCCATTTTGAGAAGTAGTCAGTCATAAACAAAATAAATTTAGCTTTACCTGGCGCCATTGGTAGGGGGCGACGATGTCCATCCCCCATTTCATGAATGGCCATGGGGATAGGACCAAATGGAGTTGTTTACCAAGTTGATGTATCATCAGTGAAAATCTTTGACATTTATCACATTTTCGAACGAATTCCTTGGTGTCCTTTTCCATGCTATCCCAATAATACCCCGCTCTAATCCCCTTGAGAACCAGAGAGTCCGCACCAAAATGGTCCCCACAAGTGCCCTCGTGGATTTCTCATAATACATAATCGGTGTCCCTGGGTCCCAAGCACACTGCCAGTGGTCCATCAAAGGTTCTTCTATACAACGTTCCATTTTTGTCGAGAGAGAATCAAGCTGCTTTGGCTCGAAGTGTTCTTGATTCTTTTGGGTTCGCGGGGAGCTTCCCATGCTTCAAGTAGTAGATGTACTTATTCCTCCAATCCCACGTTAAACTTGTTGAATTAATCTTTGCATGGCCTTATTCGACCACCGACCTCGATAGTTGGATGATAGTCCCCAGGACGATATCCTTTTCTTTGACTGATGACCCCAAGTTTGCAAGTGCATCGGCCTCACTATTCTGTTCTCGAGGTACATGGTCTAGTGTCTATACCTTGAAGTGGTGCAATGTCATTTGAAATTTGTCTAAGTACCTCTACATTCGATCGTCTCCAACCTCGAAGCTTCTATTTACTTGATTTACTACCAAAAGGGAGTCACACTTTGCCTTGATGACCTCTGCTTCAAGGCCCTTGGCTAGTTCAAGACCTGTAATCATAACCTCATACTCGGCCTCATTGTTAGTCAAATTATAAGTTTTGATAGATTGCCTAATGACACTACCCGTAGGCGGTTTTAAAATGATGTCGAGCCCAGATCCTTTCACATTCGAGACACCATCTGTGAAGAGGGCCCATACCCCCGATGATGTACCCGTTTTTAGCAAAAGTTCCTTTTCTACTTCGGGTACGAGGGTAGGCATGAAGTTGGCCACGAAGTCTGCCAAAATTTGAGACTTGATAGTTGTTCGAGGATGATACTCGATATCATATCGTCCAAGTTCGATGGCCCATTTGGCCAATCTGCCTGATAATTCGGGCTTATGCAAGCATTTCAAAGTGGGTACGTAGTCAGTACACATATTGGATGGAATTGAAAATATGCTTTTAATTTCCTTGATGCACTTATTAATGCAAGAGCTAACTTTTCCAAATGTGGGTACCTGGTTTCAACATCTCCTAGGGTCTGACTCACATAATAGATAGGAAATTAGGTACCTTGCTCTTCTCGAACCAATATGCCACTTACTGCTACCTTAGACACGACTAGATACAGTAGAGTATTTCATCCTCCTTCGGAGCATGGAACAGGGGTGGGCTTGAGAGATACCATTTTAATTCTTCCAAGGCTTGTTGGCACTCTAGAGTCCATGCGAAGTTCTTCTTCTTCTTGAGTAGGGAAAAGAAATTATGGCTTCGGTCTGCTGACCTCGAGATAAATTGGCTTAGGGAAGCTATCCATCCGGTTAGCCATTGTACAACTTTCACATTGTTCACTACGGTGATTTCCTCAATGACTTTGATTTTATCGGGGTTGATCTTGATACCTCTGTTCGATACCATGAAGCCCAAGAACTTTCTCGAGCCGACTCCAAAAGGGCATTTCTCGGGGCTGAGCTTCATCTTGTACTTTCTTAGGATATCGAACATCACTTGCAAATGAGTCAAATAGCCCTCTACGCGCAGGGACTTAACTAGCATGTCATCAATATAAACTTCCATGGATTTGCCTATTTGATGTTTGAACATCTTATTAACTAGGCGTTGATATATGGCTCCTGCATTTTTTAGCCCAAAAACATTACATTATAACAATACATACCATACTTCATGATGAATGAAGTCTTTTCCTGGACCTCCAGGTTCATTTGAATTTGGTTGTACACGGAGTACATACCGAGAAAAGTAAGGATCTCGTGTCCAGCCGTAGCATCGATCAAACGATCGATGTTGGGCAATGGAAAAGAATATTTAGGGAATGCTTTGTTCAAATCTTTGTAGTCTATACACATTCTAAGTTTATTTCCCTTTTTAGGGACCACCACTACATTAGCTAGCCATTCAGGATATTTTACTTCCCTAATGGATCCTATCTTGAGAAGTTTGGTTACTTCTTCTTTGATGAATGCATGCTTTACCTTGGACTGAGGTCTCCTCTTTTGCTTTACCAGTTTAAATCTGGGATTGACACTTAGTCAATGGATAGTTATCTCCGGTGGGATCCATGTCATACCTAAGTGGGACCAAGCAAAGCAATCAATGTTATTGATAAGAAATTGAATGAGTTTTTCCTGAGTTCGGGGATTAACCTCGTCCCTAAATATACCTTTTGTTCTGGAAGATGCTCGATCAATATGGAATGCTCGAGTTCTTCGACCGTGGACTTCGTCACATCTGATTCATCAGGGGAAACGAAGGCTCGGGGGATGAGGAAATCTTCTTCTTCTTCCTCGACCACCTGTTCTTCGATCTCTATCCCTTGGACTCAACCGTGGGCATGGGCTATGATTGCTATTTGGCCACCTATTTGTCCTTTGACTTTTTCTATATGGATGGTGTTGATACCGGTGCCGAGTCGTGTACTACAACCATATCCTTAGTTACATGTTGCTCTCCATATATTGTTTTCACACCATCCTTTGTCGGGACTTTATCATTTGATGATGGGTCGATGACACTGCCCTCATGCTATGGATCCACGACCTTCCGAGCAAAGCATTATACCTCTTGTCACCTTCAACGACATGAAATTTGGTGTCTTGTATGGTTCCTGCCACGTTGACTGGAAGGATGATCTCTCCCTTTGTTGTTTCATTTGCCATGTTGAAGCCATTCAAGACTCGAGATGCTGGTATGATTTTCCCGAGCAACTCGAGATGCTCCACGACCTTTGAACTGGTTATATTTGCCGAACTAGATGGATCCACGAGAACACGTTTAACTTGAACTTTATTTAAATGGATAGAAATTACCAGTGCATCATTGTGAGGCTGAGATAGGTCCTCGATGTCTTCCTCATTGAACCTGAGGGTGTCCTTGGGTATGTAGTCCTAAGTCCGCTTCTCCCTTGTGATAGATACTTTGGTATGTTTGAATATGGGTCTCTATGGGACATCGACTCCACCGATGATCATGTGAATGACATGTTGTGGTTCTTCTTATTCGTTTTTCCTTGCATCTCTCTCCCTGAAGTGATTCTTAGCCTGATCACTTAGGAATTCTCGAAGGTGGCCCTCATTGAATAATCTAGCGACTTCTTCCCTTAGTTGCCTGCAATCCTCTATTCTATGACCATGTGTGCCATGATACTTGCACATCAAGTTCGGGTTCCTTTGAGAGGGATCAGTTTGTATTGTCCTGTGCCACTTAGTATCTTTGATTATCCCAATAGCTAAGATGATCCCTGATGCATCTATGCTGAAGTTGTAATCTGATAATCGAGAGACCTCAGCGGGGTCGGCATGCTTATCGAACCCGTTCTTGCTCATGAGTCCTCGAGAACCTTGACCTCGGTTGCTTCTCTAATCGCTCTAAGGAATGTTGCTCAGGCCATTGTTCCTTCGATCGACATATGGTTGATACCGTTCTTTGTTAAATCTTGATCCGGGTCTATGTCCCTTGGGGGCTTGGCTTAGAATCTGCTAGGATGAACTGAGCCCGAGGGGGCTCCCAACTGGTCGTCCTTGACCCTAAATTTTGACTGATAATGATTGTGCACATCCGACCATGTCACAGCTGGATATTCAATCAAGTTCTGCTTTAGCTATCGAGATGCAATCGAGCTTCTTTCATTCAAACCTTACGTAAAGGCCTGAACTGCCCAGTCATCGGAGACTGGCGGCAATTCCATTCTTTCCATCTGAAATCTGGACACGAACTCCCTTAGCATCTCGCCATCCCTTTGTGTTATCTTGAAGATGTCTGATTTTGTTGTGGCCCCCTTTATAGCCCCGACGTGCGCTTTCACGAAGGTGTCCGCCAACATATCAAATGAATCAATAGAGTTAGGAGCTATGTTGTGATACCAGATCATAGCTCCTTTTGATAGTGTTTCCCCAAACTTTTTCAATAATACTGAATCGATTTCATCGTCATTCAAGTCATTTCCTTTGATTCCATAAGTGTATGAAGTAATATGTTCATTAGGGTCAATTGTTCCGTTATATTTCGGTATATCGGGCATGCAAAACTTCTTGGGAATGGGCATTGGATCCGCACTTGGGGGGAAAGGTTTTTGTATGAACTTTTTGGCATCTAGACCTTTCAAAACTTGAGGTGCTCCAGGTATTTGGTCCACCCGGGAATTATAAGTTTCCACCTCCCTATCATTGTCTTCTATCTTTGTTTACCGTGAAAATGGTAATGACTATTAAATTTATTGATGGGACTCTAAAAATACGTGATCTATTTTTATGCTAGTTTGTTAAGCAATTGATACTAAGTATATGAGATTTAGAGACAAAGTAAACTTAGGGAGAGAGCTATAATCAAATCGATAGGTTGGTCACTCGGGGCCTCGGTCTTGTCGATTCTGGGCCTCGAGATTGATCCCGGAGCTCAATTATGAACTATCGAAGGCAGCAACTATGTGACTAATGGTTATAATTAAATCAATGGAGGCTCTTTATGGCCAATGATAAATAATAAATGAAGAACAAGTATGAAGACAATAAATGGAAGCAATAACATTGAGAGAATGTGCTAGAGAGCAAAAAGAATGTTCTTGTATATTTCGTGTGGAGTAGCTGAAGCAACAGAGAGTTTACAAAATGTCAAAGGCCCCCTTTATATAGGAAGGGAACCCCAACATAGTACAAAAGCATTAATTACAAAATAGGGGGATGGGACAACTAGATGGCACCCGGCTCTGCCAGTACTAGCTGCATGCCTAGGGAACTCCCCATTCCCATCGTGACCACAACCAACATTGTCATTAGGTCGGGTATAAAAGAACCTCGAGGGAGGGAGCTCGACCAAAGCCTTGTAGCCTCGGGGTCTCGAGATGATTTCCTGAAGTGCCTTAATGACGAGAAATTGGACCCTCCGATTTCACCGTATACATATAGTCTCTACATTTCCTAGAACGAAGTAATATAAAATGATTTTGAGCCTCTGTTACAAGGACATCATTTCCATGACATTAGTCTATCTTAGCATTAAATGCCATGCCCAAAAAATGCTGCAGGGGTCGCCGTCAAATGTGACTATCGAGAAACTCATGAACCGCTATTGGCTCATCCCTTCCACTGCCCATGTGGTTCCTATAAATATATCAACCCTTTGATAATCCTTATTCTTCCAACATCTTCAAATTCGCGAATCCAGACCCATCTTCTTTTCCTTTCTTCCTTCTTATTCTTTTAGAAAAATTTTTACCATCGCAATGGCCAGAACTTCCACGATGGTTCCACGGCAGAACGATGTCGCCTCTTCATCTTTGTCGTCTAAGGAGAAAACAAAAGTGATACCCACTGTAGGACGATGTACTCCCCCTGATCTTGACATGTCGAAAGATTATACGATTGATAAACCCCCTGCTACACCAGGCCGATGCAAACATGTGTCCCGGTATGTCAGTGTCGTGATCGATGCGGGGACGGTAAAAAAGGACTGCCGATGGAAGAAGGTGGTGGAAGTGGAGATTCCCGGCCCTGATGAGAACATAACGTATTACAAAGACGATTTCCTCTATGTATATACTTATCCCTTTACTTTGGGTATGACTGAGCCTTTTAGATCCCCTCTCCCGGAGATAGACTCTGTCATCCTCGACTTTTGCAACAAATATCAGGTGATGCTCGGTCAAATCTACCCCTCTTTTTGGAGGATAGTCTTGATGCTCTGTTATTTCACTGATAAGGTTGGGGATGAGACCTTTACCCCGAATCATTTGATCAGGATGTACAACCCCCGGTTCTATCAAGGCTTGATTAGGCTTCTTCATCGATCCAAGAAATTGTTTTTCTCGAGCACCGACGATGAGAAATGTTTGCCATGAAAATGGTAATAACAATTAAATTTGTTGATGGGACTCTAAAAATACGTGATCTATTTTTATGCTAGTTTTTAGAGCAGTTGATGCTAGATATGTGAAGCCTAACGACGAAATACAAACTAAAGCAGGGTTATAATCAAACCGAGGGGCTTGCTGTCCGGGCCTCGGACTAACCGATAAGGGGCCTCGAGGTACATGCCTGGGCTCGGGCTCTAGCTATCGGGGATGATCGTGAA
This sequence comes from Nicotiana sylvestris, assembly GCF_000393655.2. Taxonomy (NCBI): domain Eukaryota; kingdom Viridiplantae; phylum Streptophyta; class Magnoliopsida; order Solanales; family Solanaceae; genus Nicotiana; species Nicotiana sylvestris. The sequence goes on from NC_091059.1 coordinate 40,353,874, forward strand.
GGGGCTAACAGTTAGGATACAATTAAAGGAGGCTCTTTATGGACATTATCAAGTAATAAATGAAGAACAAGTATTAAAATAAATGAAAGCGGTAGTCTCGAGCAAGTAAGTTAGAGAGAAAAAAGAGAGAGAGCTGTTATTGATCTTGTGTAGAATGGTTGGAGCAAAAGCAGCCCCTTACAAAGAGATGAGGATCCCCTTTATATAGGAGGGGAAATCCAACATAGTACAAAGTATATTAATTGTAAAGGCATGGAGATGAGACGCTAGATGTGACACTTTGCTACAGGTTCCGGATAGGCCAGCTTTGCCAGACTTAGCCGTGTGTTTTAGGAGTTCCCCATTGTACTCTAGCCTCGATCGGTATCCTCTTTAGGTCGGACCTCAACGGGATCCGAGGGAGGGAACTCGGTCATAGCTTCGCACCCTCGGGGACTCGAGGTGTTCTTCTGAAGTGACTTGATAGCATGAAATTGGACTCTCTGATTTTGCCACATACAGATAGTTTCCGCGTTTCTCAGAACGAAGCAATAGGAAACGATCCTGATACCTGACTATTTGGGCTTCCCATAATGACAGCATACGGATGACGCAACCTTTGGTGAGAGCTTTTACGATAACCGAGACATCCCATGGACTTGTTTTTTCGACACCACTCAATGCGTTGTCGATTCCCGTTTTTCAATGTGACTGTACCACCAACGATTCGGTTCTTCAAGAACACATTAATTATACCCGTCTTTCAGTGTTCCAAGGGCATTGAGAGCCATGTCATTATCCCTTATAAATGGGGGCATTCTGGCATTATTTTTCTATCTAAGTGCCTTTCTCCATTCACTTATCCCCTCCTTCTCGCCATCTTTCTATATTGTTAATCACCATGTTTGAAGTTCACATCCTTAAGGTTGTTTGGCTGCATCCCTACCGACCGGGTGATGGCCCTTTGCCTGAGCTTCCTTTTATCTAGTGAGATTATACCGTCTTGTCGTCGTTGTCGTTGTTGTTAAGATTGCTATTGCTGTCCTTACTGGCTCGAGATGACGATAAATGGGGAATCGACTTTCCCCTTTTTTAGAAAGTTATTCGGACTATAAATCGCTACTCACTCTCCCACCCTGGCCTGGTGCGGCACTTCATTTCTTGTTTTTTTTCTTTCCCGAGGGATAAAATGGCACAACCGGCCGTTAAGGCTTAGGTTCGCCGAATCTTCAACCTTTGGATTCGGCGGGCTATGTCTTTTTTTCTACCTCATCTGCATCCCCCTTTTTTCCTCTTCTTCATCTTCTCCCTCGGTGAGGACATTTCGCGGGATTGAGCTGGGAACCTAAAGGAGATGGCGATCGAAGTTACCTTCGAGGATGCGAGCTCGAGGAGGCAGTGCTCAGAGATGCTGATACCAGAGATGAACCTTCGAGGATGGACTAGGTTCTTAGGTTTTCACTATGGGTGTATACCCCTTTGTTTCTGTGTAAGGACCCCTTTGTGGGCTTTTGTAATTGTATGTAAGGACCCCTCGAGGGCCATTGTAAGCCAATGTTTATGAAATAAAAAGACATCTTCTTTACTTCTGTTTTTGATATTTGCCATATTCTTGTATATTCCTGTGCATTCGGGGGAATTTTAAATGTATGCCTCTGTTGACGATTGTCAATATTCTTTCTGGTCTTTGGTCGACAGAAATGGCTCCTTTTCGAGACTACCGTGGTTCCTCGGACCAAGACTAAAGCGATCCGATAGACTCGGATCGTCGGGACCCTCGAGTAGCATGAAGATGGCGCATCGAACCTTGAAACCTTTGGGAGTAGTCTCTAAGTGAAGGTCAGCTTCGGGCACCTGGAGATTTACATTGAACTTGATGTAGATAATCTTTTAAGGCATTGTAGATGGGTTCCTGTGGAGAGGTTACCTACGGCTAGGTGATGTCCTGAGGTTGAACCCTCATGGACAGAGCTTGAAATTCTTACTTTTCTTCTTGGGAGGGACCTTCGAGGTCGGATACCGTCTCAGGATTAGAGACGATGTCGCTGGCCTTTTGAAGCCTGGCTTCCTTTTGACGAAGGTCCTTAGGGTCGGGTACCACCTTGGGACTGGAGATAATATTGTTGGCCTTTTGGAGCCTAACTTGGGCAGGCGGACCATTGTTGTTTCCCCACATATATATGGGGTTGCTCCCGCTTGTTGGGAGATCCCATTATTTTAGGTAGCTATCCTTCCCTTTTGGCATCGAGTCCTTCATTACCTTAGCACCGATGTGTTCGTGTAGGTTCCTGCTTCAGTTTTCTAGTTCCACCATAGCCATGACTGCTCTTTCAGGGTCTGTCCGGCAGAGAGGGGAGAGTTCCACTCCTAGTGCTCAGGATCCACGGGAGTTTACTCTGAAGACTATGTCTTTGATAAGAGAGGAGCATCTGGAGATAGCGAGGAGAGGCTGCAGATGGGGTGAGGGGGTAGCATTGCAGGCACTTCCCCCGGATGAGGGTATCACGGACCTCGCCAATGGATTCCTGAATGTGTACTTGTACCCTATCGCACTAGGCCCCATTGATAGGGTCGTGCTTGATTTCTATTTAAAGTATCTGGTTACTTTGGCATAGATACATCTGTCGTTTTGACGAATAGTGATAATGATGAGGTCCTTCGAGATCTGCTAACCTTGCGGTGTCGTTCGTCCATGCCTTTTGTTTTTGATGATAAGGAAGATGGAGATCGAGAGTGGGTCAGTCGATTCGTCTAGGTTCGGATGACTAACGTTATCCCCGTGGATCTTATGCCATTCCCCGAGTAATGGAATTGCACGCGGGAGTAAAGCGTCTCATGCTTTCTCAGATTCGCTTATTGTGAAAGCTAGTTATTAATCGTGTTTCCTTCTTTTCTACAGCAATTTCATGGGCGCCGGGCGAAGTTCCTGATCTGCCCGGCCGGGTCCGGAAGCTAGCGACCCATTCGACCTGCGACGAGCATAGGTGGCAAACTGTGTCAGAAACAAAATACCACGGTACGTGCATACACTACTTTTACCTTGTCCTTCGTACATTTGGGAAGACATTTTCCCCTTTTTATGCACTAATCTTGCCGTCGTAGGTATCAGAGGGTCTCCAAGGGCGAGGCTGTGTTCCTCTGGAGAGGGGGAGGAGTTGCCAGCTTCCAAGCTGAAGGACGGTAATGATAATTGGGATACACATTTGCTATGCTATGGAGCTCACAATAGGGCAAAATGGTTCTGAGTCTTTGAGGAGAAAACATCACCCGAGCCTGCTACACCCAAAGTTTTTGGTTCTGGAGAGGTGGTTCCTCCGAGTGATCATGCATCGACCGATGTTGGTTCTTCCACGGTCGACGGGGCTGGATCAATAGAAGTGTGCTCGGCATTCTAGGAAGTCCACCAGCTTCACTTTGCGGTGAGTTTTGGCACAGGCCTTCCGCATCTCGTGTCTTCCCTTCCTTATCGAGTTTTTCTTCTGCAGGCCTTTGACAAGCTTAGGTTTGAGCTGCTCCATCATGGGGCTAGGCTCCGGAAAGCTCTGGATGAGGGTAGGTCCCTTAGGCTCCCTTGCGAGGAGAAGGAAGTTAAATTGACACACTGGCGATATGAGGCGTACTGGAGCTCGAATTACTAGAGCTGTTTGATGGAGTAGGTAATTTCTCATCTCGACAGGTATGCATTTTACTTTTTAACCTTTTGGGTTACCTTTTCGCCTATCCCAGTTGCAGAAAAAGACGGAGGCTTTAGAGCGCCTTAGGGGTGAAGCCGACTGAGTTAGGAATGAATGTGGCGAGCTAAGAGCTCAAGTGCAGGCTCGAGCTTTAGAGGAGAAGGGTGCCTTGGCTAAAGTTCCTGCCTTCGAGGCCCAACTTCGCTTGGCTCGTGACAACACTTCAATTCAAGCGGATATGATCACGAAGCTCGAGTCCGAACTTTCGAAGGTCAGGGCTGAGATCGTTGATGCTTGGGCTGAAGCACCATTGAGCCAGACTAAGGCTGATCAGGATATGGAGATTCATTTGAAGGATGCTACGGATTCCCAAGCCGAGTTGAAGAGGGTCATCGATCGGGAAGAGAGGATCGAAGAATATGCTCGTTGTAGATCCCGAAGAAGGGTACTTGAGGAGATCGTCGCCAGGGGTTTTGTTCTCCCGGAAGATCTGGTGCGAGCGAGGGAAGACGAATGTGATGCTCGGTCAGTCCTGTCCGGTGCTGAGGAGAGCGAAGATGATGTTGATAGGCTGTAGCCCTTAGGGGAGGGGCGTAGACTGTGCCATATTGTATGTGATATTTCTAGAGCGCGTTTGTAGATGGAGAATGCACTTTTTCATGTATGTAAATAGAATAGAACTTGAAGCTTTATTTCTTGTGTACCCCTTTCTGCTTCGCCTCTTACCAGGTGGACTGGTTTCGGGGTTGGTGAGAATCCTTAGATTTGTAATACGGCTTCGGGGCTCATCAGGCAGGACCGGGGGCTCTTACGCGTTTGGTCGATGTGGCTTTTAGTGTAAGATGGCGTTAGAGATCTTATGCTTTTGCTCAACTATTTTAGGTTTAGTCTCCGAGTCGGGCTTCGACTCTAGCCCATTCGACCCTCAAGCTTTTGTGTCTGCATGGGCAGGCGACAATGGCTCTTACACCTTGCCCTTAGGCACTTGTAGTTTAACTATTTTGGGTTCAGTCTCCAAGTCTGGTTTTGACTCGAGCACAATTGACCCTCAAGTTCCGTGTCTTCATGGGCTGGCAACAACGTCTCTTATGCTGTGGGTCGAAGCGACCTTTTATGTATATGGCCCTGAGGCTATGAAGCTGTCAACGATGGATCTTACGCTATGCCCTTAGACATGTATAGTTAAATATTTTGGATCCGGTCTTTGAATTGGGTTACGACTCGAGCTCACTTTGACCCTCAAGCTTTCAAATTCTTAAGCTGGCGACGATGGCTCTTATGCTTTTGGTCAATGTGACCTTTTAGTGTGTGTGGCCCTGAGGCTCTTTAGGTTGGCGATAATAGCTCTTACGCTTTGCCCTTAGGCATATATAGGCTTTTTTTTCCTCTCGTTAAAGACTTTTTGAAATGATTTTGCCTGACCCGTCGTCGGTTTGGGAATAACCTCGATTTCAAGTTGTTTGCGGAGATGTTTGACCACCTCGGAAGGTTTAGCTCGTAGGCTGAGTAGCTCGAAGCCTTATGATTTGGAGCCGACATAGTCAAAGCTCTTTTTCCTGTCGAGGGTAGCCTGTTTAACCGGTTCTTTTCAAAGTAGAGTCAAAGTAATGGCCTGTGATTTTATAGCGATAGTCAAGCGTCACCGAGTCACGTTAATTTGGCTGGTGTAATCGTATGATCATAGTTATTTATGTTTGGCTGGAGCCATTTTTGATCCCGAGTGCAGTAGTTTAGGCGTCTACATCGAGGGTATGCCCTTTCAGGAGTCTTTCAATTGTGACATATAGCCTAAACTTTGGGATTGAGTTTATTCCTGTAGTAAGGTCTTACAAAATTTTCATGCCTTTTGATGTCTTAGAGTTTTGTTGATACTTGGTACAAGTATGATTCTTGCCTTGCTTGAGGTCTTACAATTTTGGTCATATAGTTGAGGTCTTACAGATTTTTTTCATGTCGTAGAGGTCTTACAGATTTTTTTCATGCCGTTGAGGTCTTACAGTTTTTTCATGCCGTTGATATCTTATAGATTTTTTCATGCCGTTGAGGTCTTACAGTTTTTTCATGCCGTTGAGGTCTTACAATTTTTTCATGTCGTTGAGGACTTATAGTTTTTTCATGCCGTTGAGGTCTTACAGCTTAGTTGATACTTTAAATAGGTTTTTCTAGACCGAGTTTGCCCGCTTGGGGTCTTATGGCCTCGGGTTTTTAAGTGAATGGCGATTGGCGACAGTCTCCGAGTCATTGAGTTTTCTTAGGCTCGGAGGCCGTTACTCGCGAGCTCGGAATTGCCTCATTGAGCGCTTATATTTTTTGGAGATTTCGACCCTGGGGTCGTGCGCTTTTTGAGTTTGCGATGCCAGTCTCCGAGTATTTCGGGGCATTCTCGATGAAGGGATTCTTGCTGTGAAAATGCTGAACATGCTTTGGAGTATGGGATGCTTTAGGTGAAAGATATTTTTTGATTGCTTGGCATAAGTACATGTTGTTTTGTTTCCGCAAGCCCGACTTATGCGGACACAGTTCGTTTGACCGTTTAGCCCGGTACACCATTTCCTATTAGAGCCTCGTTTGTCGTTCCCTCGTTCTTCCAAGTGGATGACCTCTCTAGGGGGTGCCCTCCAATGTTCGGGGTTGATTGCAAAAGAAACCTTTTAGGCTTGTCGGATCCTCCTTAGGTAGCGCATTGCCCCGTTAAGAACCTTGCCGGCGAAACCCTCTTCAGGATAGAAGCTCGGCAGAAGGGAAAGAGTGCAACGGATGCCATTAAGGCCTTGGGATATTCGGGTTGGGTTAATACTTTTGACCGCCCCGACCGGGTGTCTGCATACGGATAGTGTAAAATAATGAAGGGGGAGGCAGGCTTACCTTATCGTGGGGTGCGCAGGCGATGTTCCAAGGTTTGATGTGTCCTGTTGTTTAGAGTGAGGACTCGGTACGGTCCTCCGCTGTGTTTAATCGGGCTTAACCGAAGATGTGGTTTGGTTACCCTTTAACTCTTTCGAGAGTGGAGATATTGGTGCTGGCGCTACGTTACGTAACATGAACACTTCCCTTGCCGCGTGTTGTTCCCCGTAGATTGTTTTAATTCTGTCCTTCGCTGGGGATTTCATCATTTGGCGAAGAGGGGATGGTACCGTTCTCACTCGGTGTCCACGGCTGTCCGACTGAGAGAATGGTCTCGCTCCTTTGTTGTTTCGATCGCCGTGTCCAATCTGTCAAGGGTTCGAGGGGCGGGTATGAGTTGGTCTAGTAGTCCTAGCTGCTCTATTACTATCGACCTGATAGTGTTGGTCGAGCTACCTGGATTCACATGCGCATGTTTTATTCAAAGTGAATGAATGAAGAAAGAGGTTACCAGTTCGTTGTTATGAAGTTAGGGCGAGGTTTCAGAGCCTTTTTCGCCGAATGTGAGGGCATCTTTGTGTACGTATTCCCGATTTTATTTTTCTCCGGTGACAGATATTTTTGTCCTCCCTTTCACGAGTTCCTGGGGAGTGTCAACGCTCCCCCAATATCATGATAGCATGTCGTGGCCCATTTGATTCATCCCTTTTGGCCACCTTACTTTCTCGGATTGAACTTAAGCCTGATCGCTCAAACGTTCTCGGTGATGACTTTTACTGAGTAGCTTGGCTATTTCCCTTCGAAGCTGGTGGCAATCCTCGGTCCTATGGACATGCATATTATGAAGCTCTCATACCAAGTTGTGATTCATCTGGGAAGGATCCGACTGAATAGGCCTGGGCAATTTGATGTGACTGATTTTGCTGATGGCGAACACGATGTCCGATACATCGACATTAAAGTTGTATTCTGATAGGCGAGGTTCCCCAGTTGGTCTTGTTTCCCCGTCTAATCTGCCTCTGTTGATAGGGTCTCGAGGGTTCTGTCCTCTGTTCACCAATCGATTGTTGCGAGGCGGATTGCGTCTTGGGGCATTCCTCCTATCATCGGGGTACGGCTGTTACCTCTCCTTATTTGATTTTTACTCCTTCTCTAGGAGTTTGGTCGGATATAATGAGCCTAAGGAGGCTCCCAACTGGTCATCCTCGATCCCGATCTTTGACTGGTACCGATTGTGGACGTCCGACCAGGTCACAGCAGGATATCCGATTAGATTCTCTTTCAGCTGCCTCAAGGCTACTGAGCTTCATTCATTCAGGCCTTGAGTGAAGGCCTACACCGTCCAGTCATCGGAGACCGGGGGTAGTTCCATTCGTTCATTTTGGAAACGAGATACGAATTCTCGCAGCATTTCATTCTCCCTCTACTTAATCTTGAATATGTCGTACTTCCTCGTTGCCACTTTGATGGAACCGGCGTGTGCCTTTATGAAGGAATCTGCTAGCATGGCAAATGAATCTATGGATTTGGGAGCTACATTATGATACCACATCATGGCCCCCTTCGAGAGCGTTTCTCTGAACTTCTTCAGTAAGACAGACTCGATCTCGTCGTCTTTTATGTCATTGCCCTTTACTGCACACGTATAGGCAGTGACATGTTTGTTGGGATCAGAGGTCTCGTTGTATTTTGGGAGTTACGACATTTTGAATTTCTTGGGAATGGGTTTCGGAGCTACTTCCTCTGGGAACGACCGTTGTGCGAACTTCTTCGAATCTACACCCTTCAGGATCGGGGGCACACCCAGGATCTGGTCGACCCTGGAGTTGTAGGTCTCGACCTTCTTATCATTGGCTGCTATCATTTTTTTTCCTGATTCAATCTTTTTGGAGAGGTCCTCGAGAATTTTCACGATGGCAGGGTCGACTATCGATCCATTGTTGCTCGATATCTGCGGTACCTGTTCAACTAGGGGAATAGTTTCCGGTGCTATTGTTCTGGGAGTCTTCAGGCGGCTTTGCGGCTGGGCGATAGCCAGTTGTTGTACCTGCAACATTTCGTAAATAACATGAAGACTAACTTCCTATTCTTCCCGAGCTGGGGTCTTTTGGGCTTTTTGTTAGTCGTCATGTCGTACGCTCCTGTCGGTGTGTGAGGTTTCGTTGACCTGCTGTACGTCTTGCGAACCCACGTCCATTGGAATCGGTCCAGGTGTGTTATTGGGGTTCTGTGGTGGCACGCCAATAACTGGAATGGCCACACCATTTTCTCTGTGGTTTTCAAGGTTGTTGTTCTCAACTCTGTTCACCGAGCCAGATATTTCGACCTGAAATTGAAGATATTTGACAAGAAAAAGTGTGAAAGATAACTTGTGATGTGTAATTAAACCAGCAAGAAAATAATCACTTTTGTTTTTAGCCCCACGGTGGGCGCCAAACTATTTACCGTGAAAATGGTAATGACAATTAAATTTGTTGATGTGATTCTAAAAAAACGTGATCTATTTTTATGCTAGTATTTAGAGCAGTTGATGCTAGATATGTGAATCCTAACGATGAAATACTAACTAAAGCAGGGTTATAATCAAACTGAGGGGCTTGCTGTTCGGGCCTCGAACTAACCGATAAGGGGCCTCAAGGTCCATGCCTGGGCTCAGATTCGAGCTATCAAGGATTATCGGTAAGGGGCTAACAGTTGGGATACAATTAAAGGAGGATATTTATGGCCAATATTAAGCAATAAATGAAGAACAAGTATGAAAATAAATGAAAGCGGTAGTCTCGAGCGAGTAAGTTAGATAGAAAAGAGAGAGAGAGAGTTTCTATTGATCTTGTGTAGAATGGTTTGAGCAACAATATCCCCTTACAAAGAGATGAGGATCCCCTTTATATAGGAGAGGAAATTCAACATAATACAAAGTATATTAATTGTAAAGGCATGGAGATGGGACGGCTAGACGTGGCATCTTGATACAGGTTCCGGATAGGCCGGCTTTGCTAGACTTAGCCGCATGCTTTGGGAGTTCCCCATTCTACTCTAGCCTCGATCGGTATCCTCTTTAGGTCAGACCTCGACGGGCTCCTAGGGAGGGACCTCGGTCATAGCTTCGCACCCTCGGGGTCTCGAGGTGTTCTTCTAAAGTGACTTGATAGCAAGAAATTGGAATCTCTAATTTTGTCGCATACAAGAAAGATCGGGGATGGATGAGTAGGATTGTCTGGTCTAAAACCTCAAAAATCATTCCGATCGGATGGATGCCTTTCCCGGAGTGGTGGAACATGCAACGTAAGCATTTTTCCTTCAGACATGTTTTAAGATCTTCTTTCCTTTCTTCCAAAAAGATAACCTCTTTTTGTTTTCTACAGCTGCCGCTTGGCCTGAAGCGGTCTCGGATCTGCCGGGGTGGATTGAGCGGTTGGACAAAAAGTTTCGCATCTTGCCCGATCTTGGACTGACCTGTCCAAGACGCGGTGGGTGGCCAAGAATCATGGTAAAGTTTCTCTTGCCTCCTACGTCTTAACCCTATGTTTTTTCCTATACTTTACTGTGTTGACAAGTTGTGGCCGATATGCTCGTGCAAGCCTCAGCGAGAACGTGCTGATGAGACCACCCCCCGGAGGCGGGACGGAGGTTTCGGAGCCTGCCGAGGGAAATAAAAGGAAAGGCAAGGAGGCTGTCGACCCTTCTGTGATGAAGAAACCTAAATCGCACAGGCCTAAAACCGCCATCGGGGCCTCAACTTTTGCTTCCGAGGCAAGCCTCGGTACTGATGATGAAAATGATGATGAGAATGTGTACCACTTGGAGGAGAGGCCGAGAAGCGACGCGAGAGCCTCGCAGATACTCCCACCGAAAGCTGCCGAATCGCGGACGGCTGACTTAGGTCAGCCCTGTAGACCAAAGGTCCTCGAGGAGGGCATCAATGTGGCCTCAGATCCTGTGACTAGGTCCAGCACAGTTTCTGTTTGGGGATCGTTGCCATTGGCCCTGAAGGGTCGGGACCCGGAGCCTTTCAGGAGATGGAATTGCACCTCGAGGACAGGCGAGCTCCAGGCTACTTTGGAGGAAGAACTCCGAGAAAAAGCTGCCCTTGTCGAGCAGGTGTTTTGTTAGGCATGAGCCTCTCTGTTACATCTCGCATTTTCGTACATTAAAATTTTTGTTTTCAGTTAACCGACATAGACTCGAGGATGAGATCATATTGACGTTAACGTACTTATTCTATTTATAACGAGCGAAAAATAAGTGTTATGGAGGGAAAGGGGTACACGGATTAAAGAAAACGAGTTTCGTTGAAAATGGCCAATTTGGAATAAAATTCGGGTCGAGCGATAATACCCGATAATTATGAACTAGTACCATGCAAGGTACTATATGACCACAGTAGTATAATGTGTAAAATATATATATAAAGTATATTAAAAATAAGTTAAATTTTAAGTAATTTGGAGTAATTTTTAAATTATACGGGTAATTAGTTAATTACCGGATAACAGGACATTACCCGATTAACTAATAAGTGGATAAAAATTAATAAATCCACACGAAAAGGAACGCGGCAGCCCCTCCCCCCTTTTAGTTGAAGGTGATTCATTACTCACATTTACATGTGTTACAAGAGCTAAAAGTCTTATCAAATGAAGAATTGGTAAGCTTATTCATTCAAGATCAAACATGCATTTGCATTTTTGTCTTGAACCAAAAACGTGAAACCAAACATTTGTATTCTGTCTTGAACCACAGAATCATTTCGTTCAACAAATTCAAAAAATTTGATTGAAATTTCAGTCCAATTTTGTTCAATCCGAGCATATGTTCGTTCGTATTTCGCAAGAAGCAGAAAGCTTCATTTTGTTCAAATAATTCCAAGAACAGGTATGTTAAGGCCCTCCCTTCTTTCTTTTGGCATGATCCAAATTATACTGAAGAAATGAGCAAATACACAGTTTCTATAAATTACTTTATTCATAGAAATACTAGGGGTGTCTATATTCTTGATTCCCCCTGAAAAATATTATTATCTTCTGTTCATGGGTCTCAGAATAATACACAGTTGAAAGAGTTTATCCAGAAGGAATATTGAGATTATTACGTATTTTTCATGCATTTCACTCATATATACATGTGCATTGACCCATGACCAGATGGCGTTATATACGCATATATATATGTATATTATATTTATATGGGATACAAGAAAAAGGTTACGACGTTATATACGCACCACCACCTGATCAGCTAGTATATGATGTTGATGTTGCCCACAGAGGCTGAAATATGACTCAGACGGTGTTATATACACGTATATATGTATGTATATGTATATGGAATATGGGAAGAGGTTATACTGGGTTGTTGTTGTTGAAGAGGTTATGGCGTTATATACGCACCACCACCTGATCAACTGGTATATGTTGATGATGTTGCCCACAGTGACTGAGATGATATGATGGGATGCCCTTAGTGTCTTGATGATATTATGTACACCCATACCTATGCATGGCAGGACATTTATACACACGTGCATGATATTATAAACGTATCAGAATTTACAAAGTTATTTAGATTTAAATATGTGTTTCTGTATTCCATGTTTCATCTCTGTCTTTTACGTACAAATTTTCATGCCTTACATACTCAGTACATTTTTTGTACTGGTGCCCTATTTCATGGACCTGCGTTTCATGCCCGTAGGTGTAGGTAGGCAAGTTGACGGTTACCCTTCTTAGGATTCGCATATCTGGGATTCCCTCAGGCTTAAAACTATGTCAAGGTATTTGAGGACACCAGCTCTTCTGAGGTTCCGGATAGTCCACAGTCTTGGGAGTCCGTCAATCAAGGTTCACCGGTGTATGTTATGGGATACGCAGAGGAAGAAGATAGTAGTCGGGCCAAGAGGAGGAGGATAAATGATAAGGACACGAAGATTCCGCTTCGAAGTGTGTCCGATCGAGGCTCTTATATAGGACGAGGCAAGGACCCACTACTATAGACTTCCCCCAAGTGTTAATTTTTGGTTGGTGAGTTCCACCTCTTCATGGAATATTACCAAGTCAGGGTTTTAAATGTGTTTGGTTGTTTTATGAGGATGTAGGGAGCCCCGTCCCAACTTGTATATATTATGGTTATGCCGACTTAGAGGTTTTGCAGACAGTATCCCGTATATAGTCTTGGGTATGATATATCTACGGCTTAGTCCACCCCTATGTACTTAAACCTTTTTCTAAATTAGTTATGCGAGTTAAGTCTTAATACTATTACTTATATATATGGATGTTGCTATAATGGCCCGTGATAGATTTAATAATAAACAAGGATAAGGTACGTGGTGTTCCGTTGGGTAGAACTTCATATTATAATGGGTATGGATTGGTTGGCCTTTTGTTGTGATAACATCAAGTGTAGGTCAAAGATGGTTTAATTTCAATCCCCAGGAGAGCCTTTTTTATAATGGGAAGGTAATAAAACACCTGTTTTGTTTGTGAGAAAGAAAGAAGGTTCCTTACGAATGTGCATTGATTATAGGCAGCTGAATAAGGTGACGATCAAGAATAAGTACCCGCTCCCGAGAATTGATGATTTATTTGATCAGTTACAAGATGCCAAGTATTTTTGAAAGATAGACTTGAGGTCTGGGTACCATCAGGTAAGGGTAAAGAATGAAGATATTCCGAGGACAACATTCAGGACTAGATATGGGCACTTTGAGTTTCAGGTTATGTCATTCGGTCTGACCAATACCCCAGTAGTATTCTTGGATTTGATGAACCATCTATTCAGGCCTTTTTAGATCTATTCGTAATTGTATTTATTGACGATATACTGGTACGTTCTCGTTCAGAGGCTGAGCATGCAGACCATCTGCGTACTGTGCTCAGAGTTCTACAAGAAGGGAAGCTGTATGCAAAATTTTCTAAATGTGAATTCTAGTTGAACTCTGTAACTTTCCTTAGGCATATTATTTTGGGTAAAGACATCCGAGTGGATACACAAGAGACTGAGGCAGTGAAGACTTTGCCTAGACCCACAACATCGATGAAGGTTTGTAGCTTCTTTTGGCAGGTTATTACAAGAAACTTGTAATGAAAATTTCTTCTCTTATAAGCACCTTTGACCAAAGTGGTATGTGGTGTCTTGCTTGATGTTTCAGAATAACATAAGAAAATCTATGGTGCAAGTAGGTTGAAGAAAGGTTGTGAATAAGTATAAATAAATATATGTAGGTTGCAAGCTAAAGTATGGTAGAGCGACAAGGTTCTAAAAACACAGGAGGAATGATAAGAAACAATGAGTAAAAAAAAGGTAACAAGAATGGATAAGTCCTTGGGAATAAGTTCGTAAGAGAGCTGATGATTTCTCTAAGTTATAGCAGTATAGCCCGAATGAACTCAAAGGAGTCTAAGACTAGTAACATTTAGAATAGATGAAATGTTGCCCTAATAGTGGGATAAGGGCGGAATTGTGAGGGATAAAAGATGAAGTTTTGGCCTCCAAAGAGGGGAATTTCCTGAATTGTACAAGATTAGGATAACCATGTAAGTTAACTCAGAAGGGAACTAGGTTTTAATGGACCGATGCTTGCGAACGGAGTTTTCCAGGCTTTAAAGGACAAATTAACTTCAGCACCGGTTCTAACGCTTCCAGAGGGGACCGATGGTTACATTATCTCTGGTGACGCTTCACACGCTGGGTTGGGTTGTGTGCTGATGCAACATGGTAAGGTTGTGGCTTATGCCTCTAGACAACTAAGAAAGCACGAGAAGAACTACCCGACCCACAATTTAGGGTTAGTCGCGGTGATTCATGCACTAAAGATGTGGAGGCACTACTTGTATGGCATTTATGTTGATATCTATACGGATCATAAGAGCCTCCAGTACATTTTCAAGCAAAAAGGAATTGAATCTACGTCAAAGGAGATGGTTGGAGCTACCTAAAGACTATGACATTGATATTTTATACCATCCAGGGAAGGTGAACGTAGTAGCCGATGCCCTCAGCCGTAGATCAATGGGTAGCATGTCGTATTTGTAGCCAGACAAAAAGGGGAATAGCCCATAAGGTTCATCAGCTAGCTAGTCTTGGAGTTCAGTTGCTGGACTCTGGTGATATTGGGATCACTATTTATTATACGACAACATCCTCTTTAGTGACTGAAGTAAAGGAATGCTAGTATAAGGATCCTATGTTAGTTTATTATAGGGATACTGCCCCTCAGAAGGAGAAGACACCGTTTGAAATTACAGAAGATGGGGTCCTCAGATATCGAGGACGATTATATGTCCTTAATGTTGTAGGGCTACGTGGATATGTTATGGGAGAAACTCACTATTCTCATTATTCTATCCATCTAGGAGAAACAAAGATGTATTATGATATCAGGGAAGTGTATTGGTAGGACAGAATGAAAAAGGATATAGTAGAATTTGTTGCCCAGTGTCCTAACTGTGAGCAGGTTAATATTGAGCATCAAAAACCTGGTGGATTATTGCAGGCTATGGAGATTCCGACTTGGAAATGAGAAATAATCAATATGCACTTCATCGTAGGCTTACCTCGTACCAAGTGTAAGTTCGATTCGATATAGTTGATTGTTGGTAGGCTTACACAGTCAGCCCATTTTCTACATATTCCTTGTATTTCGCAAGAAGCAGAAAGCTTTGTTTTGTTCAAATAATTCCAGGAACAGGTATGTTAAGGCCCTCCCTTCTTTCTTTTGGCGTGGTCCAAATTATACTGAAGAAATGAGAAAATACACAGTTTCTATAAATTACTCTATTCATAGAAATAGTAGGGGTGTCTATATTCTTGATTCCCCATGAAAAATATTATTGTCTTCTGTTCATGAGTCTCAGAATAATACAAAGTTGAAAAGGTTTATCCGGAAGGAATATTGAGATTATTACGTATTTCTCATACATTTCACTCATTTATATATGTGCATTAACCCATGACCAGATGGCGTTATATACGCGTATATATGTATATTATATTTATATGGGATACGGGAATAAGGTTATGGCGTTATATATGCACCACCACCTGATCAGCTGGTATATGATGATGATGTTGCCCACAGTGGCCGAGATGATATGATGGGCTGCCCTCAGTGGCTTGATGATATTATGTACACCCATACCTATGCATGGCACGACATTTATATGCACGTGCATGACATTATAAACGCTTCAGAATTTACAAAGTTATTTAGATTTAAAGATGTGTTTCTGTATTCCGTATTTCATCTATGTCTTTTACGTACAATTTTTCACTCCTTACATACTTAGTACATTTTTCGTACTGACGCCCTATTTTACGGGGCCTGCATTTCATGCCCGCAGATGCAGGCAGGCAAGTTGACAGCCCCCTTCTTAGGATCCCTGATTAGCGAGTGTTGGCGTGCTCTATTTGATCCGGAGCTACTTTTGATGTTGGTACGATACATTTGTATATATGTATATATGTATATATGTATATATGTATATATATATATATGGGTATGACGTGTCTTAGTCCCGTCTTTGTACAGTTATGTTTCTGTTAGAGGTCTGTAGACAGTATGTCTAGTTGGGATGTATGTGGCCTTGTCGGCTTTCGGTTATTGGATGTATAGTTGTCTATAGAAGCCTTGCCGGCTCGCCCCCTGTATTCTGCAGATATACGTACATATGCCTTGTTGGCAGGATTCCTTCATGTATGTTTTATTCGCAATTCAGAAGATGTTATACAGGTTCACATCCTAGACGTATGCTTAGGGGTGTTTGACAGGTAGGTCTTAGGCACCCGACGCAGCCCATCGGTTTGGGTCGTGACACTTTCCTTTGTTCCCATAATTTGATACTGACTGGTTTACTTTTCTTTTTGTAAGTCAAGCAAAATGACTCGCAGATTGGGCGACTGAATGTGGAGGTCCTCGGGCTGAGGAAACAGAATGAGGCAGTGACCTCGAAGTTGGGGTCGACCCGTGATCTTCTCAAAGATGCTCGAAAGGAGACAGCTGAGCTAGTTGCGTCCAAGTCCGAGATCGAAAGAAATGTAGCCACTTGCCTGAAGGACGCGACCACATCACATCAAATAGCATGTGACGTATTGATAAAGGCTGAGCGGAAACTGACTCGGGCCATCGAACATGACAGGGCGGAGGTGAGGAGAAAAACATTGGAGGAGATCGAGGCCCGAGAGCTTGAGAGAAAGTTGGCACTTTTAATCTTCCAAGATGAGGATCCAGAGATGGTTCATAGAACAGTGGTGATGAAGAGTAGGCCTTATGTGGCTTTTGCCCCCCTTTTTCCGTGCATGTACCCCCGGGGGAGTGAGTCTTGTAAGGACATCCCTTGTAAATTTATTTTTGTCAATGAAAAGAAAGGGTTTTTCTTCTCTCTGTATTTTCGTTCTCTTTACCTCATTGCTCAAGCGGAATTAACCTTTGACTCTTGGTGTTAGGTCTTTGAAATCGTATTCGGAGCGATCGGGACCCCTAAATCGGGTCCCATTCCGAAGTTAGATTGGCAGTTTCTTTAGGGACGGTGCTAGTGATAGCAAGGAGCCTTCGAGGCCTCGCTGCTTCTTGAATTTCACGGGATAGTAGCATTTGAGAAATCTGGTGAAGAGACCCCGGGGTGGTTCTGTCAGTACATTTCCCTAGAAAAAAGATGATGTCAATGCGGCCAGAATTAATTAGCCCTTTGGGTAGACGAGTAGCCACTGCCTTTCCCCTATATATTCATTCATTTGCCTCTCAAGTGGAGATTCCACTGCTTTGAGTAACCACAAGACCTGATGCGCTGTGCTAGTTCTCCCATTGTTCCAACTCAAAATCTTTGCTCAAATTCATATTTCCCCATCTCATTTTATCATAGCCATGACTGATACATCGACATCCGCCCACCAAGGAGATGAGAGTTCTGCTTACGTTCCGTATTCGGTCGGTGGTACACCGCCAGTGCCTGGTAAGCGGGCCTCGAGGTGCCTTTTCTCGAGAAAAGACATTATGTTAGGGAGAGCCCCCCTGTTCTAGGACATCGGTAGCATACGTCGAGGTTTATCTCATCAGTGGGAGAGGAAAACCTCAAGATGATCAGAAAAGATTGCGGATGAGGGGAAGGTGTGGTATTGCAAGTGCCTTCCTCTGAGGAAAGAATTATGACCTATGTCGAGGGGTTTTTGAGCCTGTACATGCATACGTTTGCATCGGGTCCTCACGATCGGGTCGTGTTTGAGTTCTATTGGAGATATTAGGTTACCTTTGGCGCAGGCTCACCATTCCTTTGGAAGATAGTGTAGACACTAAGATATTTTGGCGACAAGGCCGGGATTGAGTTTACCCTCAATCATCTCGTGAGATTATATCAGCCACTGTGCTATCGATGTTTGATTATTCTGCAGCGTCAATCCACTTGGGCTCGTGTCTTTAATAGCGTAGACGACGAGGACCGTGGATGGATGAACCGGTTTGTTCGAGCTCGAACGATCAATATAATTCTTGGAGAGTTTCTTCCCTTTCCTGAGAAATGGAACTTCACACGTAAGTGTCGCACTTGTTTTTTCATCGTTTTGATTGGAGGAGGGCTCCGTAATGATATTTTTCTATTTTGTTCCTGTAGCGACTCCCTGGTTGCCAAACGAGGTCCCTGATTTGGCCGAGTGGTCTCGTAAGCTGGCAGCCTGATCTACTTATGATAGGAGCAGGTGGCGAGACCTGTCCAAAGGGATGTGGGAGGAAAAACATCATGGTAAGCACCTGGTGGCTTGTTTCCCCAAAATGGTGTTTTTATTTTCAACATACTAACTTAGCCGCCGCATGTACCGGAGATTTTTCTGAAATGAGACTGTTCTCTCTAGGAGAGGAGGAGAGAGTGCCAGCCTCGAGATCGAGGGTCGATGATCAACGAAAAG
This sequence comes from Nicotiana sylvestris, assembly GCF_000393655.2. Classification (NCBI taxonomy): domain Eukaryota; kingdom Viridiplantae; phylum Streptophyta; class Magnoliopsida; order Solanales; family Solanaceae; genus Nicotiana; species Nicotiana sylvestris. The sequence continues at coordinate 40,372,266 of NC_091059.1, forward strand.
AATCTATGGGGTGTGAGGAGGCTCGCAGCGGGGCGTGTCCTTCTCAGGGAATCAAGAGAGGCGATCTGACCGATCATTCAGTTACGGGGACTTCCATTCTCGAAAGAACATTTCCCATTTCTGCTGGTGGTATCCCCTAAGCCATCGGACATTGGCTCGGCTTTTGGTGAGGCCCAACGGCTCAGCTTTATGGTAAGTTTGGTAGCCGACATGGGACTATTCCGACTTCACACTTTTTCTTTCTTATTGAATTTTCTTTCGCAGGCCTTCGACAGGCTCAAATCCAAGCTGCTTCGTTACGAGGCTCGGTTGTGGAGATCTTTTGATAGGGAGAAATCCTTTAAGCTTCTTTGTGTGAAAAAAGAAAGTGAGTTGGTACCCCTACGGTGCGAGACGGATCGAAGCCGGAGCTGCGAGAGCTGCCTCGAGAGACAGGTATCTTGTATTTCATGTTGACGTATGCCCCTTCTTTCATCTTCAGAGGTTAACGTTTCAATATTTCAGTTGGAGAGTAAAATGGAGGATTTGGAGCGACTTTGGGGTGAATTTGGCAGGGTCAAAAATGAGCTATATAAGCTGCAAGACCATGTAAATGCCCAAGTTGCGGCCAAGGAGAGTGTTTCGGCTAAAGTTTCCACCCTGGAGATGCAAATCCAAACTGCTCGTGTGAGTGATTCTGCGCGGGCGAACACGATCGTAAGGCTCGATTCAGAGCTTTCGAAGACGAAGGCCGAGGTGATAAATGCCCGGGCCGAGGCTGTGATGAGTAGCACTAGGGCTGACCAAAGAGAGGCGGCTTATTTGAAGATTGCTGCCACTATTAGAGATGAGCTAAGGAGAACTCTTGGTCAAGCAAGTAACAATAAAGAGTACGCAAAGTGCAAATCTCAGAGGGAAACTCTCGAGGAAGTTCACGCCAGGGGTTTCGATATTTCGGAAGAGATCGATCAAGCCAAGGCAGAGGAGTATGATGCCAAGTTCCTTCTGTCCGACGTCGAAGATGGCAAGGACGAGGTCGTCAGGCCATAGTCCACAAAGGGGACGTTTGCTTTCTTCTTGTTCTTGTGTATATAACTTTCATAGTATGTTGTAAATGGACCTTGTATTCTATTACCTGTAGGTATAAGAGGGGAACCTCGTGGTTTTGTATCTTCTGTGTTTCTGTTTGCCAAGATTTTAGCCAGATCAATCTGATCTCTTGAGTTAGTAGGAGTCTTTAGATTCGGTGATACGACCCTAGGGCTCATTAGGCTGGCCCGGGGGGCTCTTAGGCGCTTGGTCGATGCGACCTTTAGTAAAAGCTGGCGTTGGAGCTCTTTTGCTTTTGTTCAGCCATTTTGGGTTTAGCCTCCGAGTCGAGTTTCAACTCGAGATCATTTGACCCTCAGGATATTATGTTTGCGTGGGCTGGCAACAATGGCTCTTACGCCTTGGGCCGAAGTTTCCTTTTAATGTAAGTTGGCGACAATGGCTCTTACGCTTTGCCCTTAGGCATATATGGTTAACTATTTTGGATCTAGTCTCCAAATCGGGTTACGATTCGAGCTCGTTTCGACCCTCAAGTTTTTAGATTTCAAGTTGGCGACAGTAGCTCTTAAGCTTTTGGTCGATGTGACCTTTTGTGTGTGTGGCCCTAAAGCTCATTAGGCTGGCGACAATGGCTCTAAAGCGCTTGGTCGATGCAACATTTTATGTAGGCTTTATTTTCCTCTCGTTAAGGACTTTTGAAGTAATTTTTGCCTAACTCGTCGTCGGTTCGGGAAGAACCTCGATTTTGAGTAACTTGTAGCGACGTTCGAGCACCTCGGGAGGTTTAGCTCGGAGGCTAGACGATATGGTCGAAGCTCGATTGCCTATGCTGAGGGTAGCTTGTTTAACCTGTTCTTTTCGAAGTAGATTCGGAGTAATTGAAGGCCTGTGATTTTGTAGCGACAGTCGGGCGTCTCCGAGTCGCGTTAGTTTAGCTAGTACATCTATGTGACCGGTGTCACTTATTTTTGGCCGGAGCCTTTGAGTCCCGAGTGTAGTAGTTTCAGCATCTATATCGAGGGTATGCCTTTTTAGGGGTCTTACAAGTTTGATATATAACCGAAACTTTTGGGATCGGGTCTATGCCTTTAGTGAGGTCTTACAAGTTTGGCATGCCGTTGAGGTCTTACAGTTTTACATGCCATTGAGGCCTTACAGTTTTACATGCCTTTAAGGTCTTACAGTTTTACATGCCGTTGAGGTCTTACAGTTTTGGATATTTGGTACAAGTATTGTTCATGCCTTGCTTGAGGTCTTACAGATATTATTGCTTCCTTATGTAGGTCTTACAAAATCGATCCTGCCTGCTCGGGGTCTTATGGCCTCGGGTTTTGATGAATTGATGGAGGTGGTGCTTGACGGTAGTCCCCGAGTCATCGAGGGTTTATTGACTCGGGAGCCATTATTTGCAAACTTTGTATTTCCTCATCGAGGGCTTACGATTTTGGAGATCCTGACACTGAGGTCGTGCATTTTTGGAGATATCGGTGCCAGTCCACGAGTGTTCGGGGCACATTTGGCCTTGGAGATGTTTTGTGCTTTTCATGTTGCCCCGTCGAGGGCTTATGAGTTTGGAGTTCTGACCCTGAGGTCACGCGGGTATCGAATTGTTGATGCTAGTCTCCGAGTATTCGGGACGTCTTTGCTGGAGGCTCTTAGTCGTTTTAGCAAAAATGTTCAGTTTCCATCGGAGTATGAGATGTTTTGACAAAAGATATCTTTTGATTGCTTGACACAAGTATACATAGTTTTGTTGTCATGGGACCGACTATATAGGCACTGTTCGTTCGACCGTTTGGCCCAATACATCATTTTACTAATGGGACCCCATTTGGCGTTTCTTAGCTTTTCTGAGCGGATGACCTTCCGGGGGGGGGGGGTCCCCAGTGTTCGAGGTTGGTTGCAAAAGAAGCCTCAAATACTTGTTGAGTCTCCCTTAGGTAATATGCAGATGTTGCCTCGTTAAAAACCTCACCGGTAAAACCTTTCTCGGGATAAAAACTCGGTCAAAGGAAAAAAGTGCAATCGATGCTTTAAAAACTCAAGGTCTTTGATCTGGGTTAACGCTCTGACTGCTTCGATCAGGCACCTACATAAGGGTTCGTCTGAAATATGAAATAAAAAGCGGGATGGTTATACCTTAGTGTAGGATGTGCTGGTGATGTTTCGAGGACCAATATGTCCTACTTACTCGAGATGAGGACGCGGTGCGGTCCTTTACTTTGTTTGATCGGGTTTAATCAAAGGTGTGGCTTGATTAACCTTTGGCTCTTTTGCGAGCAGAGGTACTGATGGCGGTGCCACATCGTGCATCGCAAACATCTCCGTTGCCGCATGTTGTTCCCCGTAGATGGTTTTAATCCCATCCTTCATCAGGAATTTCATCATTTGGTGTAGAGTGGATGGTACTTCCCTCATGCAGTGTATCCACGACCACCCGAACAAGGCATTGTATCTCATGTTTCCTTCGATGACATGGAGCTTGGCATTTTGGGTCGTGTCGGCCACGGTGACTGGGAGGGTTATTTCTCCTTTTGTTGTTTCACTTGCCATGTTGAATCCATTGAGGAATCGAGTGGTGGGAACGATTTGGTTAAGCAGTCCAAGCCTCTCTATCACTCTCGACGTGATAATGTTGGCCAAGCTACCTAGATCCACGAGTACATGTGTTATTTGAAAAGAATTTACAAGGAAAGAGATTACCAGTGCGTCATTATGAGGTTGAGACAAGGTCTTAGTGTCCTCTTCACTGAATGTGAGGGCATCCTCGGGAATGTATCCTCGGGTTCGGTTTTTTCTGGTGATGTATATTTTTGTCCTTCTCATTACGGGTTCCTTCGGGGCATCGATGCCTCCCAAGATCATGTGGATGACATGTTGCAGCCCATTTGCTTCGTTCTTCTTGGCCTCCACTCTTTCTCAGAACTGATTTTTGGCTCTGTCGCTGAGGAATTCCGGGAGGTGGCCTTTGTTAAGTAGTCGAGCTACCTCATCTCGGAGTTGGTGGCAATCCCCTGTCCTGTGGCCGTGCGTGTTGTGAAACTCATACACTAAGTTAGGATTCCTCTGTGAAGGATCCGATTGTATAGGTCTAGGCCACTTGGCGTCTTTGATTTTACTAATGGAGAACACGATGTACGATACATCGACGTTGAAGTTGTATTTTGACAAGTGAGGTGCCGCCATTGGCCTTGCATTCTTATCAAATCTGGCTCTGTTGATGAGTCCCTAGGATCTTGTCCTTGGTCTATCCTTCAATCATTGAGAGGTGGGTTGCGCCTCGGGGCGTTCCTTCTGTCTTTGATGTACGACTGATATCTTTATTTGTTTGGTTTTGGCTCCTTTGCCAGGATCCTGCTTGGGTATACTAAGCCCGAGGGGGCTCCCAACTGGTCATCTTCAGCCCTAATTTTTTACTGGTACCAGTTGTGGACATCCGACCAGGTCATAGCTGGATACTCGATCAAATTCTGTTTCAACTATTTTGAAGCCACCGAGCTTCGTTCATTCAGACCTTGTGTGAAATCCTGCACTACCCAGTCATCGGAGACTGGCAATATCTCCATCTGTTCCATTTGAAAGCGATATACAAATTCTCACAGCATCTCGTTCTCCCTTTGCTTAATTTTGAAAACGTCAGATTTCCTCATTGCTACTTTGATGGCACCGGCACGTGCCTTTATGAAGGAGTCTGCTAGCATGGTGAATGAGTCTATGGAGTTAGGAGCTAAGTTGTGATACCACATCATGGGTCCCTTCGAGAGTGTTTCCCCGAACTTCTTTAACAAGACGAACTCGATTTTGTCGTCCTTTATGTCGTTGCCTTTTACCGCACAGGTGTAGGCAGTAACGTGTTCATTGGGATCTGAGGTCTCATTGTACTTGGGGAGTTCTGGCATTCTAAACTTCTTTGGGATGGGTTTTGGGGCCGCTTCCTTGGGGAACGACCTTTGTATGAACTTCTTCGAATCCATACCTTTTAGGACTGGGGATGCGCCCGGGATTTGGTCGACCCTGGAGTTGTAGGTTTCGACCTTTTTGTAGTTGGCTTCTATCATCTTCTCGCCTAACTCGATCCTCCTAGTGAGGTCCTTAAGCATTTTTACGATGGCGAGATCGGTCATCGACCCGTTATTGCTTGATCTCTCCTGTACCTATTCAGCTGGGGGAGTTGTCCCCGATGATACCGTGTTGGGAGTTTTCTGGTGACTTTGCAGCTGAGCAATAACTAGCTGTTGTGCCTGCAACATTTCAAGAATAACATGAAGGCTAACCTCACGTTCTTCCCTGGTCGGGGTTTTCTGAGCTTCTTGTGGATCTCCCTCACGCACGCTCCTGTAGGCATGCGAGCTTATATCGATGCGTTGGGCATCGCGCGAGACTGCGTCCACGGGGATTGGTTCAGGCATATTACCAGGGTTTTGTGGTAGCAGACCAACAACCGAAACATCCACACTGTGCTCTTTGTGTTCCTCAGGATTGGTTTTTTTGCCTCCATTCATTGAGTTAAACATATTGACCTAAAATCGAAGATCTTGGACAAGAAAAAACGTGAAAGATAACTTTCGTTGAGTAACGAACCCAGCAAGAAAATAATCACTATTATTTTTAGCCACATGGTGGGCGCCAAACTGTTTACCGTGAAAATGGTAATAATAATTAAATTTGTTGATGGGACTCTAAAAATACGTGATCTATTTTTATGCTAGTTTGTTAAGCAATTGATACTAAGTATATGAGATTTAGAGACGAAGTAAAGTTAGGGAGAGAGCTATAATCAAACCGATAGTTTGGTCACTTGAGGCCTCAGGCTCGTCGATTTTGGTCCTCGAGATCGATCCCAGAGCTCGATTATGAACTATTGAAGGCATCATCTATGTGACTAATGGTTATAATGAAATCAGTGGAGGCTCTTTATGGCCAATGATAAACAATAAATGAAGAACAAGTATGAAGACAATAAATGGAAGCAATAATATTGAGAGAATGTGCTAGAGAGCAAAGAGAATGTTCTTGTATATTTCCTGTGGAGTAGCTAAAGCAACAGAGAGTTTACAAAATGTCAAAGACCCCCTTTATATAGGAGGGGAACCCCAACATAGTACAAAAGCATTAATTACAAAAATAAAGGGATGAGACAACTAGATGGCACCAGGCTCTACAAGTACTAGCTGCATGCCTAGGGAACTCCCCATTCCCATTATGACAACAACCAACATTGTCTTTAGGTCGGGCGTCAATGAACCTCGAGGTAGGGAGCTCGACCACAGCCTTGCAGCCTTAGGGTCTCAAGATGATTTCTTGAAGTGCCTTAATGACGAGAAATTGGACCCTCCGATTTCACCGTATACAATTTTCTTTTCTCCAGACTCGATCCTTTTAGTCAGTTCCTCAAGCATTTTCGTGATTCTAGGGTCAGTCCCCAAACCGCTTACATCGGGCCTTATAAGTGCTAGTTCAATGTGCTGGGCTTTCATTGGTTCGACTGTGTTTGGAGTTCTAATCTGACTTTGAAGTTGAGCGATGGCGACTTGCTGGGCTTGCAACATTTTGAATATCACCTGGAGGCTGACTCCTCCTTCTTCCATTCCTTGTGTTCTTTGGCCATCGGGCCGGGCTTCCCTTTGCGCTTTCCCTATGGGGTCTACACCTGAATCCCCGTTCAGAGCTTTATGCGAGATGATATCAACCAGCGCCATAGTTGGCACTCCCTCAAGGTTTATGGGTGGTACACTGACCCCTATACCACTGTTTTCTCCAAGACCTTTGTTGTTGTGAATAGGTGCATTCTATGTGCTAGACATGTCTAATCTTGAGAATAAAATATCTTGACAAGAAAAAGTGTAAAGATAACATGTGTAACGAGAATCAGTAAAGAAATAATTACTATTATCTTTAGCCCTACAGTGGGCGCCAAACTGTCTACCTCGAAAAAATATGAGTAACAACTAAAGATAATTTTTTTGTTTTAAAGATATGTGATTTATTCCAATACTAGTGAATATACAAGTACTATTAGGTTTAAGTAAGGAGAATTGATGAACCAAACCAATGGTGCAGGAGCAGCGGGGACCTCGAGAATGATAATTTTGGGGGCCTCGAGGTGAGCTAAGAACCAAAAAAGTATGAACAATAAAGTAAAAATGATAAAGCTGCAGAACAATTGTTGGGCACGGTAAACGAGAAAAGCAGAGTAGAATATTCTATCGTAGTGAATGAGATGATCCTTACAAATAATCGGGGTCCCCTTTATATAGGAGGGGAAAAACGCTAATATGGTACATTTCCAATTATGGTAAAGAATTCTATTGGCACAGCTGTATAACAACCTAGTACGTACTTGTACTATTTGGTACAAATCTTATCCCATAATTGATGCCCTGATCCACGTGTCCTTGAGAAATTCCCTCTCTTTCTTGAGTGTCTTCGAAATTGTACTGCCCTCGAGGCAGATCATGACGACCTCCAATTTGCTTCTAGAGGTGCGCTTATCCGGGCCTGGATTGATTCTTACTTCGAGCTTCCCGAACTTGGGCTCGGAGTGTAATCAAGTCTTGAAAATCGAGCTCTCCGATTTCTACCGTATACACAACGTGTAAAGTTGAAGCTCGCTAGTGATTGATAATATAGATTAATTAATAGCAGTTTTTCCAGTTTGTCGGTCCCCGATTATAAGTTCTCGTTGACCACGACCTATAGGAACCAGGCTATCTACCGCTTTTACAGACCGAACGCCTTCGAGTTATTGGCTCGTCCAACCCGGCAGTCTCCATAGGGATTGAATTTATACAATGATCAATTAATTTTTGGCTTAAACGCTATTCTCAATGATTAACACTCTGATTGGAATGATAATGAAATAAAATTAGCTACTAAAACTAAAGCAATTAACAATTGACACTGAGAGACTAGAGATAAGCAACACAAAAATAATCAATGGGAGATATAAGGGTCGTGACATGATAGGTGTCACGACCCTAAACCCGGACCCGGTCGTGATGGCGCCTCTCGTGAAGACAAGGCTAGTCGACACTTCCCATTTTCCAATTATCAACAATTAAGCATTTAAAAATAGTCTAAACATGAATAAATAAACTAAAGTTTAAGCAAATGATAGTATAATATGCGGAATACAACCGAAACACAGCCCGATACCGGGGTGTCACTAGTCATGAGCATCTAGAAAAACGGAATACTCAAAATATAAATACAAAGTTCAATATTGAAAAACTAAGAATATGAAGGACTAAGATAGGGAAGAGCTCCGGGATACGAACACCAATAGCTACCTAGAGACTCCTCGGATCCGCCTGAGCCAGAAATGATCAGCACTCGGGAGCGGGACCAGATACGCCTGAATCTGCACACAAAGAGCAGGGAGTAAAGTGAGTACTCCAACTCAGTGAGTAATAATCATAAATAAAGACTGAAAGCAGGAAATCACGTAAGGCACAAAACCATGCTATTATGAAGCAGTAAAACCATTTAAAGCAGTAAACCAGTGAAAGATAGGTAAAATCCTTTAACTCAAAATTCACTTCATGAAAAACCCTTTTCAATAATTAAGCAGGTAATTGACAGTCAATTATGAAAATAAACAAATAAAGGTTCGCCCCTCGGGCACAGTACCAACATATTCGCCCCTCGGGCAACATCTCAGAATAGTGCCAGCCCCTCGGGCAATCACATAGAACAATACCAGCCCCACATGCTCAATCTCACATCACAATGGGTACCCGAGCTCAATGGGGGTATACAAACTCTTGGAGGGGCCCTTATGGCCCAAGCGCAATATCAAGCCACCTCGTGGCATCATCACTAGGCCCTCGACCTCAAAATCAGCATCAAATGTTTCCTCACAACATAGGCCCTCGGCCTTACTCAATCAAAATCCTCACAAGCCACTCGGGCAATAGTAAAACATGATTCTCAGCCCAAAAATATCATTTAAAAGATCATGTAAGTGTTCAAACATAGTAAAACATGGCTGAGTATGAAAACAATGAAATATAACATGACTGAGTTCAAGTATAAAGTCAAACAGTGAGGAAATACCAGTAAAAATCCCCGAAGGGTTCAAATAGTTGGCATTCAACCCAAATCATGATGATAGTAAATAGGTTTTCAGTCAAATACACGGTAAAATAGTCATTCGGGACGGACTAAGTCACAATCCCCAACAGTGCTCGACCCTACGCTCGTCATCAAGTGTATGCGTCACCTCAATATAGCACAATGATGTACAATCCAGGGTTTCAAATCGGCCTCCACTCACGTCGAATCTATCCAAAATCAGAACTAGGACATCAAAATATGCTAAGGGAACGAAGCCCAAGCGAAAATAATTAATTTACAACATAAATTCCAAAATTAGCAAAACCCGACCCCCGGGCTCACGTCTCGGAATTTGATAATTTTTACATCAATAGATTCCTTATCTCCCCACGAGTTCATATATATCAAAAGTTCTAAAATCCGACCTCAAATGGTCCTTCAAATCCTCAATCAAAGATCGAAATTTCCAAGCCCTGGTTCTTCCATTTTTGGCTTAATTTCCATAACTATTTAGGTGGAATTCACATTAGAATCGAGTTTTAAGTCCAAGAATCTTACCTCCAAGTGATTCCCCTTGAATCCCTCTTTAATCCCCTTCAAAAAGATCCAAACACGACTAAGAATGGAGGAAATAAACCCCAAAATCACGGACAAGACGAGTAATTAAACATTCTGCCCAGGCCTTAATTTCCTTTTTCGCGAACGCGGTCAAAGCCTCGCGTTCACGAAGCACAAAAATTCCGTTGACCAAAATTCTTCTTCGCAAACGCGACCTCACCATCATGAACACTATGCCTCAGCTTTACCAACCTACGCGAACGCGACCAGGCCTCTCACGAACGCGATGCATACCATTCCGGCCCTTCGCGAATGCGGAACTCTTCTTCGCGAATGCGAAGGCCAAACCTGATGCCTCCCTTCCTGACCCTTCGCGAACATGAGGGTCCACTCGCGAATGCGATGACCAAAATGCCTGCAACAGGTGAAACCAAAATCTACAATTTTCTTAACTTAAAAATGATCCATTCAACCCCTCGAAACTCACCCGAGACCCCTGAGACCTCAACCAAAGGCACCAACATACCCAAACACCTCATCCAAACTTGTTCCAATCTTCCAAACAGCTCAAACAACATCTAATCAACCTAAACACATCGGATTCAAGCCAAAATTTCTTAAATCTTCCGAATTCTGCTTTTGATCAAAAACCCAACCAAACCACGTCCGAATGACCTGAAATTTTGCACACACATCCCAAATGACACAAAGGAACTATAGCAACTCTCTGAATTCCTAAGCTAACCGAACCATCAGAATTCACATCTGAGCCCTCTAACACATAAGTCAACATCCAGTTGACTTTTCAACTTAAGCTTTCTCAAAAGAGACTAAGTGTCTTAAACCTTACCAAAATCATTCCGGATTTGATCCGACCAATACGATACCACATAATACGGATAAACAAAGCATAAAGAAGCATAATGGGGGAAACTAGGCGGTAACTCATGAGACAACTAGCCGGGTAGTCACATCCTCCCCAACTTAAACAAACATTCATCCTCGAACGAGTCAAGAAACATACCTAAAGCCTCAAACAGGTGAGGGTATCTACTCTGCATCTCCCGCTCGGTCTCCCAGGTAGCCTCCTCCACGGGCCGACCTCTCCACTGCACTTTCACCGAAGTTATATCCTTTGACCCCAACTTTCGAACCTGACGACCCAAAATAGCTACTGGCTCTATATCATAAGTCAAATCACCATCCAACTGAACCGTACTGGAATCTAGAACATGAGACAGATCACCAATATACTTCCGGAGCATAGAAACATAATATACCGGATGCACACTCGACAAGCTAGGTGGCAAAGCAAGATCATAAGCCACCTCCCTAATCCCTCTAAGCCCCTCAAAAAGCCCAATTAACCGAGGACTCAATTTCCCTTTCTTCCCAAATCTCATAACACCCTTCATGGGTGAAACCTTCAACAGAACCTTTTCACCAACCACATAGGACACATCTCGAACCTTCCTGTCAGCATAGCTCTTTTACCTCGACTGCGCTATACAAAGCCTCTCCTGAATAACCTTCACCTTTTTCTAAGGCATCCTGCACCAAGTCTATCCCCAATAGCCTAGCCTCACCGGGCTCGAACCAACCAACTAGAGATCTACACCGCCTCCCATACAAAGTCTCATATGGAGCCATCTGAATACTCGACTGGTAGCTATTGTTATAAGAAAACTCTGCAAGCGGTAGAAACTGATCCCATGACCCTTTGAAATCAATGACTCAAGCACGCAACATGTCCTCCAATATCTAAATAGTGCGCTCGGACTTCCCGTCCATCTGAGGGTGAAAAGCTGTGCTTAACTCAACCTGAGTACCCAACTCTCGCTGCACAGACCTCCAAAACTGCGAAGTAAACTAAGTGCCTCTATCTGAAATGATGGAAACTGGGACACCATGCAAACAAACAATCTCCCAGATATAGATCTCTGCCAACCGCTTTGAAGAATAGGTAGTACACACAGGAATGAAGTGCACAGACTTGGTCAGCTAAGCCACAATCACCCAAATAGCATTGAACTTCCTCAAAGTCCGTGGAAGTCCAACTACAAAGTCCATAGTGATCCTCTCCCACTTCCACTCTGGAATATCTATCCGCTGAAGTAAGCCACTCGGTCTCTGATGCTCATATTTCACCTGTTGACAATTGAGACACCGAGCTACAAATCCCACAATGTCTTTCTTTATTCTCCTCCACCAATAGTGCTGCCTCAAATCCTAATACATCTTCGTGACACCCGGATGAATGGAATACCGCGAGCTATGGGCTCCTCCAGTATCAACTCTCGAAGCCCATCCATATTGGGCACACATATCCGGCGCTACATCCTCAATACCCCATCATCACCAATGGTCACATCTCTGGCATTATCATGTTGAACTCTGTCCTTAAGGACAATCAAATGCGGATCATCATACTGGCGCTCTCTAATGCGATCATATAAAGAAGACCGAGAAACCACGCAAGCCAATACCCGACTAGGCTCCGAAACATCTAACCTTACGAACCGATTTGACAACGCCTGAACATCAACTGCAAGAGGTCTCTCCCCAACTGGAATATATGCCAAACTCCTCATACTCACCACCTTTTGGCTCAAAGCATCGGCCACCACATTGGCCTTCCCCGGATGGTACAATATAGTGATATCATAATCCTTAAGCAACTCCAACCACCTCCACTGCCTCAAATTGAGATCCTTCTGTTTGTACAAGTGCTGGAGGCTACGATGATTAGTAAACACCTCACAAGACACACCATACAAGTAATGCTTCCAAATTTTTAACGCGTGAACTATGGCAGCCAACTCTAAATCATGAACGAGGTATTTCTTCTCATGGGGCTTTAACTGACGAGAAGCATAAGCAATAACTCTACCCTCCTGCATCAATACACACCCAATACCAACTCTTGAAGAATCACAATACACGGTATATGAACCTGAAGCTGATGGCAAAACTAACACTAGAGCTGTGGTCAAAACTGTCTTGAGCTTTTGAAAGCTCTCCTCACACTCATTCGACCATACAAATGAAGTACCCTTCTGAGTCAACTTGGTCAAGGGCGATGCGATAGATGAAAATCCCTGAACAAACCGACGATAATAACCCGCCAAACCAAGGAAGCTGCGAATCTCTGTGGCTGAGGATGGTCTGGGCCAACTCTGAACTGCCTCTATCTTCTTCGGATCGACCTTAATATCCTCGCTGGACACCACGTGCCCTAAGAAAGCCACTGAACTGAGCCAAAACTCACACTTGGAGAATTTTGCATAAAGCTTCTCCTCTCTTAATCTCTGCAACACAACTCTCAAATGCTCTGCATGCTCCTCCTGACTACGTGAATATACCAGAATATCATCAATGAAGACTATGACAAACGAGTCAAGATAAAGATGGAACACAATGTTCATCAAATGCATGAACGCTGCTGGCGCATTGGTCAGCCCAAAAGACATCACCAAGAACTCATACTGACTATATCGGGTCCTGAAAGTTGTCTTAAGAATATCCGAGTCCCAGATCTTCAACCGGCGATAAACTGAACGGAGATCAATCTTGGAGAACACTCTCGCTCCCTGAAGTTGGTCGAATAAATCATCAATGCAAGGCAAAGGATACTTGTTCTTAATTTTTACCTTGTTCAATTGCCTATAATCATTGTACATCCTCATAGTGCCATCCTTCTTCTTCACAAATAGAACTGGCGCACCCCAAGGTGATACACTAGGCCGAATGAACCCTTTATCAAGGAGTTCCTGAAGCTACTCCTTTAATTCCTTCAACTCCGCTGGTGCCATACGATATGGCGGAATAGAAATGGGATAAGTGCCCGACACTAGGTCAATACCAAAATCAATATCCCTGTCCGGTGGCATGCCCGACAAGTCTGCAGGAAACACATCGGGAAAATCCCTCAGAACTGGAAAAGAATCAATACTGGGAGTCTCAGCACCGACATCCCTCACAAAGGCTAGATACGAAAGACAGCCCTTCCCAACCATATGCTGGGCTTTCAAGAATGAGATCACTCTACTGGGAACATAATCAATCACACCTCGCCACTCGATCCGTGGCACACCCGGTATAGCCAGTGTGATTGACTTAGCATGACAGTCCAGAATAGCACGACACGGAGATAGCCAATCCATGCACAAAATGTCATCGAAATCCACCATACACAATAATAAAAGATCCACATGGTTCTCTGGACCCTCAATAGTCACCACACACTATCGGTACACACAGTCTACAACAACAATATCACCCACCGGGGTAGATGCATGAGCAGGTGAAGCAAGAAACTCACGGGGCGTACCCAGATAATGAGCAAAGTATGGTGACACATAAGAAAAGATGGAACCGGGATCGAATAATATAGAGGCATATCTGTGGCAGACTGAAACAATACCTATAATAACAACATTTGAAGCAATAGCATCAGGTCTGCCTGTAAGTGTATAGAAACGGGCATGACCGCCACCTGATCAACCTCCCCCTCTGGGGCGACCCTTAGCTGACTGACCTCCACCCCTAACTAGCTGGACGGGTGGTGGTGAAGTAACTGGCGCTGAAGCCGATGACTGACCCCTCCGCTAAGATGATCTCGCAAGATGACGAGGGCACTGCCTCCACATATGACCCATCTCACCACGCTCATAAAAACTCCTAGGTGCTGGAGAAGGGGACTAAAGGGAACCCCTCGCACCAGAGTGACTAGCAGATGCACCTAGCATAAAAAAACCCTAAACGGATGGAGCAAGGGATGAACTCTGAGCTGGAAGGGAACTAAGTGATGATTGGCCCTGATGAGAACTGTGATTACCATGACTCGATGATGCCCCACGATAACCTGGGCGAGCTGGCTGAGCATGCCTAAATGGACGATCTTTGTCATGCTGAAACTGACCTCTCGATGGAGTACCATTGTAACTATCGGATCCTCAAGGCCTCTTGGCCTCCCTCTCCTCACACTCCTGGCGACGAACAAACTCAATTCACGGGCAATATCCACATCCTCCTTGAAAGTAGCACCAATCACCCTCTCCCTGGTCATGAGAATACGAAGCTGATAAGCGAGGCCATCAACAAACCTCCTAATCCACTCTCTATTTGTCGGAACCATCCAAATAGCATGACGAGCTAACTCGGAGAACCTCATCTCGTACTGTGTCACAGTCATCTCTCCCTGACGCAACCACTCAAACTCCCTACGTAGCTCCTCTCTACGGGACTGCGACACATACTTCTCCAAAAAGAGAACGGAGAACTGCTGCCAGGTAACGGGTGCTGCACTAACAGGCCTATGCCTCTCAAAAGCCTCCCACCAAGTGAAGGCAGCTCCAGAAAA
Source organism: Nicotiana sylvestris (assembly GCF_000393655.2). Classification (NCBI taxonomy): domain Eukaryota; kingdom Viridiplantae; phylum Streptophyta; class Magnoliopsida; order Solanales; family Solanaceae; genus Nicotiana; species Nicotiana sylvestris. Next base: position 40,387,270 of record NC_091059.1, read on the forward strand.
CTAATAAGTAGTGAAATCGACCCCACTGGTCTCTAGAATACCCGTTGTACGAAGCATCCTCTGACACTTATCTAAGAAACACTGGGCATCCTCGCCCTCTGCACCACTAAAGGTTGGAGGTTGAAGTCTACCAAAGCTCTCCAACCTATATTGCTTGTCCTCTGGCATGGCAGGAACTACATAGCCCTTAGCAGATGCAACCGGCTGGGCTGGATATGCCCCCGGCGTCTAAAGTCCCTGCACGACCTACTCAGGTGTGGAAGCGGCAGGATTCTGATTGCCTCCCCCGGCCTGAGAAGTAGCTGCGGCTGTAGTGGCTGAAACCGCATTAGCTAGGCCAGTGCAAACTAATAAGATCTGAGTCAAGGCCTCCTAAAGACCCGAAATTACAATGGGCACAACTGGTGCCTAAGCTAGTGTTGCTGGAGCATCCATAACTGGGGCGGCTAGTGGATCTGCATGTACTACCTTAGCTGCTGTGCGGGCCACACCTCTGCCCTTACCGCGACCACGACTGCGTCCTCTGCCTTTAGTGGCCACAACTAGTGGTACTGGTGGTCGTCCATCATGACTGGTAGCGTGTGTCCTCACCATCTATGAGAGAATAGAACAACAGAAGTTTAGTACTCGGATCAACAAAGTTGCATGACAAGAATTTCAAGAATACGAAGTTTTTCCTAAAGGTTTTGCAGCCTCTCGAGGATAAATACAGACATCTTTGTACCAATCCATGAGACTCTACTAAACCTGCTCATGACTCGTGAGACCTATGTAACCTAGGCTCTAATACCAGCTTGTCACGACCCTAAACCCGAACCCGATCGTATGGCACCTCTCATGAAGACAAGGCTAGCCGACACTTCCCATTTTCCAATTATTAACAATTAAGCATTTAGAAACAGTCTAAACATGAATAAATACACCAAAGTTTAAGCAAATGATAGTATAATATGCGGAATACAGCCCAAACATAGCCCGATACTGGGGTGTCACTAGTCATGAGCATCTAGCAAAATGGAATACTCCAAATATAACTATGGAGTTCAATATAGAAAAACTAAGAACATGAAGGACTAAGATAGGGAAGAGCTCCGGGCTGCGAACTCCAACAGATACCTAGAGACTTCTCGGATCCGTCTGAGCCGGAAATGATCAGCACTCGGGAGCGGGACCAGATATGCCTGAATCTGCACACAGGGTGCAGGGGGTAAAGTGAGTACTCCAACTCAGTGAGTAATAATCATAAATAAAGACTGAAAGTAGGAAATCACGTAAGGCACAAAAGCATGCTATAATGAAGCAGTAAAACAATTTAAAACAATAAACCAGTGAAAGATAGGTAAAATCCTTTAACTAAACATTCACTTTATGAAAAGTCTTTTTCAACAATTAATCAAGTAATTGATAGTCAATTACGAAATAAACACATAAAGGTTCACCCCTCGAGCACAATACCAACAAATTCGCCCCTTGGGCAATATCTCAGAACAATACCAGCCCCTCGGGAAATCACATAGAACAATACCAGCCCCTCGGGCTCAATCTCACATCACAATGGGTACCCGCGCTCACTAGGGGTGTACAGACTCCTAGAGGGGCCCCTTACAGCCCAAACGGAATATCAAGCTACCTCATGGCATCATCACTAGGTGCTTGGCCTCATATCAATCAAGCCACCTCATAGCGTACATATCTTTGGCCCTCGGCCTCAAAATCAGTATCAAATGTTTCCTCACAACATAGGCCCTCGGCCTTACTCAGTCAAAATCCTCACAAGCCACTCGAGCAATAGTAAAACATGATTCTTAGCCCAAAAATATTATTTAAAAGATCATGTAAGTGTTGAAACAAAGTAAAACATGGAAGAGTACGAAAATAGTGAAATATAACGTGACTGAGTTCAAGTATAAAGTCAAAGCAATGAGGAAATACCAGTAAAAATCCCTGAAGGGTTCCAATAGTTGGCACAAGGCCCAAATATGGCATTCAGCCCAAATCTTGATGATAGCAAATAGGTTTCCAGTCAAATACGCGGTAAAATAGTCATTCGGGATGGACTAAGTCACTATCCCGAACGGTACCCGACCCCACGCTCGTCATCAAGCGTGTGCGTCACTTCAATATCGCACAACGATGTACAATCCGGGTTTCAAACCGTCATAACATCATTTACAATCATTACTCACCTTGAACCGGTCAAATCTCTAGCTCACTATGCCTTTACCCCTCTAATCGGCCTCCACTCACGTCGAGTCTATCCAAAATCAGAACGAGGATGTCAAAATATTTCTAAGAGAACGAAGCCCAAGCGAAAATAATCAATTTACAACATAAATCCCGAAATTACCAAAACCCGACCCCCGGACCCACATCTTGGAATTCGATAATTTTTACATCAATAGATTCCTTATCTCCCCACGAGTTCATACATATCAAAAGTTCTGAAATCCGACCTCAAATGGTCCTTCAAATCCTCAATCAAAGGTCTAAATTTCCAAGCCCTAGTTCTTTCTTTTTTGGCTTAATTTCCATTATAATTTAGGTGGAATTCACATTAGAATCGAGTTTTAAGTCCAAGAATCTTACCTCCAAGTGATTCTCCTTGAATCCCTCTTCAACCCCCTTCAAAAAGCTCCAAAAACGACTAACAATGTAGGAAATAAACCCCAAAATCGCGGACAAGGCGAGTATTTAAACATTCTGCCCAGTCCTTAATTTCCTTCTTCGCGAACGCGGTCAAATCCTCACGTTCGCAAAGCACAAAAATTCTGTTGACCAAAATTCTTCTCCGCGAACGCGATGCCTCAGCTTCACCAACCTATGCGGACGTGACCAGGCCTCTTGCGAACGCGATGCATACCATTCCGGCCCTTCGCGAACATGGGACTCCCCTTAGCGAATGCGAAGGCCAAACCTGATGCCTCCCTTCCTGACTCTTCGCGAATTCGAAGACCAAAATGCCTGCAACAGCTGAAACCAAAATCTGCAATTTTCTTAACTTAAAAATGATCCGTTCAACTCCTCGAAACTCACCAGAGGCCCCCAGGACCTCAACCAAATGCACCAACATACCCCAAAACCTCATTCAAACTTGTTCCAATCTTCAAAACACCTCAAACAACATCAAATCAACCTAAACACATCGGATTCAAGCCAAACTTTGTAAAATCTTCCGAATTCCGCTTTTGACCCAACCAATCCACGTCTGTATCACCTAAAATATTTCACACACATCCCAAATGACACAACAAAACTACTGCAACTCTCGGAATTCCATTCTGACTCCTACATCAAAATCTCGCCTACCAACCGGAAATCGCCAAAATATCAACTTCGCCAAATCAAGCCTAAAGCTAACTCGAACCTCCAAAACTCATTCCGATCACGCTATTAACTCCCAAATCACCTCCCGAAGCTAACTGAACCATCAGAATTCACATCCGAGTGCTCTAACACATAAGTCAACATCAAGTTGACTTTTCCAACTTAAGCTTCCTCAAAAGAGACTAAGTGTCTCAAACCTTACTAAAATTGTTCTGGATTCGATCCGACCAACCCGATACCACATAACACGGATAAACAAATCATAAAGAAGCAGAAATGGGGGAAACAGGGTGATAACTCATGAGATGACTGGCCGGGTCATCACAATTGGTGCAAGATAGCTATTTGGGATCTAACTCTAGTTCAATTCACTATAATGTTCTAATGATTCTCACGAATTCACTCAATGATTAGTTCAATCGTATATCCCAGACTCCTCTCTCGATTAAATTTGAACTCTACGAGGTGAACTAATATACAACATTGTGAAGGTATGCAAGAATATGTTAATAGACTAGTCTTTTAGGAAAACGTCTCTTGAATATTCTCCTAACTTGATTTAATCAACAATTTAACAATATCTTTCTATTACTTAAAAGAATCACTAAATTAAACCAGACGAAATAATGCAAAGATAATCACCCAAAATATTTCTCTTTCGATTAAATAATTTGGTGAACAAAATTGCAATCAATTCAAAACTCCATAAATGAATTCATGCAAAATAACTAGAGTTAAAATCCACAAATATCAATAAAAATATCATATCTGTAAAACCCTAAAGTAAACTACTTATAATCTGGAGAAAATCATCACAAATAGAGTTAAAGAATAAAAAAACAAGAATTCAATCCAATATCGGGTGTTAAATTCAGGAAAGAATGATGAATCCTTGTGCCTTAGAGTCTCCAATACTCTCCCAATCTTCCGTAGGTCAAAAGTCCCTTCAAAAGCATATTTCCAGTATATTTATTCCAAGTAGGAACAGGTCCGGACGAAATTACCCTCTTTGAACTGAAGTAAAAAAAGTTGGCATTATTTTGTACTAGCGTGCCGCCCCATGCACACATGGGGTTTTTCAGAGAGCTATTTTTTACTCTGCAAGAACTTTGCACTTGCGCCCCGCGCTCCATAACGCATAGTGCATTTTTCTCAGAGTAGAATTTTTAAATTTTTTGACATCCAGACTTGTTTCTCGACTGCTGAACGCGATCCCTGTTTAATCCCTTGGGCTTTTACTCAGACTTCAAATCTCCCAATCATCCAACTTAACTTCAAAATTTCTCCTTACGTGAAACACCTCCTTTGGAGTATAATACACGTAATAAATACAAAGTACTAGTAATTAGGCTCAAATACAATCAACACATAGTAATTAGAGTGCAAAATATAGTTAAATATAGTTCCTAGCCTACCATCAACATCCGACACTTAAACTATTGTGCATCCCCGAGGAATCAAACTACACTTCAAATAGAGGACCTTTTTAATCAACTGTCCTAAATCATCATGCCAAGAATAATTAAAGCAGACTAAGCACCATAGTGTAACCACTCAGCCTCAAGACTCAACTCACAAGTACAATGTATTTTTCAAACCTACTCACTTACTAGGCCAAAGACTTTATCTTTCCTTCGCAACTCATATGCCCTCCTACCAAAGTTAGAGAGTAGTTCCACACACAATAAAATTCAAGAACAAATAGGAACGCAAGATAGAAAGAATTTGCTCACTCTCGGAAATAAAATTAACGATCCATAGAAGACGTGCCATAGGCTTGCCCGTGGTATAATACTCTACTAATTCGAGCTTATTCAGTCAAAGATCAAGTATGAATTAATTTGGTTGTAATGTAAGCTGTGGGTCGAGTATGATACATAAAACAATAGTGACTATACATCCCTAAGTACTTTAATACATACAATTTGACCAATTCAAACCTCACACTTATGTTGAATAAAACTTTTTCAACCTTAACAACATACTTGCACAAAGCCCCCAATTCTCTAAGCACAAAGATTGCAAGATTTACCACTAGTAATGTCACGATCCAAAATCTCTCACGTTGTGATGGCGCCTATCAGAATACTAGGCAAGCCGTCAATCGCCAATAACTACTCATCTTGAATTAAAACATAATGAAGCAAGTTTAATAATGAAATTCTCATAAGTAACCAATAAGAACTACCGCGACTCAATTAAAAATCCCCCAAAATTCGGGTGTCACCGATTACATGAACTACTAAAATGTCAACACAGTAAAACTTCTAATAATCATGTCTAAAAAGATAGAACAGTGCTAAATAACTAGAAAGAAAGAGAGTCAAGGTTCGCGAACGCCAAAACAGCTATCTCAAAAGTCTCCAAATAGATGAAGACCCAAATCTAACAACCGCCATGCCCAGAAATACCAGGATCTGCACATGAAGTGCATAGTGTAATATAAGTACAATCGACCCAATGTACTCAATAAGTAATAGGACTAACCTTGGACTGAAAGTAGTGACGAACTCAGATAGATACAGTCCAAATTCAGAGAATAACAATACATATATGACAGTAATAATTCAGATAAATCTCATAATCAATTTGTACATAGTACAAAAAATGTTGACATGTTTTTATGTTTAACAATTTAAGTTCAACATAGATAAAATATACCAAGTGTGGCTGATATGAGGAATGTTACATCTATATTTCTACATGTCAAATGTTCATGTCACATGTAATGCATCACAATGATAACATCACGTACTCACACTCTCAGAGTACTCAATCTGACTGGCTCAACTCTCACTCGTCATACTCAATCACTCTGCACTATACAGTTCATGCGCTCACTACTAGTATGTCAGACTCCGGAGGGGCGAATCCTGCCGAAGCACTAATAAAACCTGTTGCGATGCGCAACCAGATCCCATCATAAATCAATAATACATGTTGCAGCGTGCAACCCGATCCCATCAATATCACTCACACTCCAGCCTTCAGGCCCCAACTTACTCATATATCTCTCCAGTCTCTCGGGCTCACAAATCTCATGCCAATCAGCCCAAACAAGGATAACATGATGTACAATAAATGGCAACAGAGACTGAGATATCATATACAAATGATGAATGTGAATGAGTACATAACTGCAATTTAAGAAAATAATTCAACAGCAGAAACGACCTCTGTGGGTCCCAATAGTACCGACATATAGCCTAAATATGATTTCTAACATGAATTATAGCCTAATTTCTCTAACACATGGAGAATAAATGAATAATAACAATATTAGATAACTACAATCGAGTCACAATTACTATGGTGCACGCCCACATGCGTACACTCCCATCACCTAGCATGTGCGTCACCTCAACACCAACCACATAACACGTAGTTCGGGGAATTATACCCTCACTATCAAGTTTAGAAGTGTTACTTACCTCAAACCGTGAAAATCTCTATTCCAACAAGCCCTTGCCTCGCGAATCGGCCTCAGGACGACTCCAATCTAGCCATAAACAGCTGCATACAATCAATACAAAGCTATAGGAATTAATTTCATATGATAAAGCTAGGTTCTTTAACAAAAGTCAAAAAGTCAACCAAAAAGGTCAATCCCGGCCCACGTTTCGGAATTCGACAAAATAAACAAAATTGCAACACCCATTCAACGAGTCCAACCATATTAAAATTACTCAATTCCGTTATCAGCTTGACCTTCAAATTCCCAAATTAAAGTCTATGAAGTTTCTACAATTTTTCCAACCCAAAACACTAATTAAATGACAAAAATAATGATAGATTCATGTATATTAACCAAATACGAGTTAGAATCACTTACCCCAATTAATACATTGAAAATCCCTTCAAGAATCTCCTCAATCCGAGCTCCCAAAGTCCAAATGTGAAATAATACTCTCATCTTCATTTTTTTGAAATTATATAATCTGCCCAGTTATTCCCCTTTGCGATCGTGAAGAACATGAATCCAAAATTCACACCCGATTAACTCCAAATCACACCCTTCTGCAATAACATAAGTCCAAAATTCACTCCGATTCCAATATGAATCTCACCCGAGGCCCCCGGGACACCATCCAAACATACAAACAAGTCCTAGAACACAAACAAACTTAGTCTAGGCCTCAAATCATATCGAACAACATCAAAAACATGAATCGCATGCCAATTCAAGCCTGATGAAACTAATGCATTTCCAACTTCTATATTCGATGCCGAAACCTATCAAACCAACTTTGATTAACCTCAAATTTTCACACAGGTCATAGATGACACAACGGACCTATTCCAACTTTCAAAACTGAAGTCCGAGCCCTTTAACCACAAAGTCAACTCTCAGTCAAACTTATCAACTCTCCAAACTTCAACTTTTCCAACTTTCGCTAGTTCAAGCCAAAATCACCTACGGACCTCCAGATCAGTATCCAGATAGACTCCTAAGTCCAAAATTATCACACGGAGCTATCGAAATCCTCAATATGCTATTTCAGAGTCATTTACACATTTGTCAGTATCCGATTAATTCTTTCAACTTAGGCTTCTAACCTTGGGACTAAGTATCTCAACTCATTTCGAAACATCCCCGCAACAAAACCAACCATCCCGGCAAGTCACATAAAAACAAATAATCATAGAATAAGGTATAAACGGGTGTATGGGGTTATAATACTCAAAACGACTGACCGAGTTGTTACATTCTCCCCTACTTAAACAAACATTCGTACTCGAACGAGCCTAGAATCATACTTGGAGTCTCAAATAGGTGAGGATATCTGCTCTGCATGTCCCACTCGGTCTCCCAAGTAGCATCCTCCACTGGCTAACCTCTCCACTCTATGTTTACGGAAACTATATTTTTTGACATCAACTTCCGAACCTATCGATCTAAAATGGCCACCGGCTCCACATAATAAGTCAAATCTCCATCTAACTGAACCGTGCTGAAGTCCAAAAGATGAGACAGATCACCAAAGTACTTCCGAAGCATGAAAACATGAAATACTGGATGAAAACTCGATAGACTAGCTAGCAATGCAAGCTAGTAAGTGATGGTAGGCTATAATCTCGTATTTTAGTCTCTTATTGCATTCTATTTTATTACACTTTAATTTAGTCTCTTGTAGGAGTAATTTCGAGTTATGTAGATGTTGTAGAACTAATTCAAGTTATTTGGAGCTTTGAAGTCTAAGTAAAAGTCCAAGAGTTAAGCTGGGATCGAATTCGATGTCAAAAACTGAGTATGCATCGAAAAAAAAGACGGAAAAACTAACAAATAGATAAAATGGTGTTGCAAGCTTACGTGACTAATGAGAAGCTAGTGGAAAAATGCATCATGCAAAAGATCAAAGCTAATATTAGAGGACAACACAAAGAATCGGGAAAGAAAAGAGATAATGGAGAAGTTAGGCAAGAAGCACTTTAAAGTGAGATTTGGATTTACATTGTAAAAGCAATAACGTAAGGTAGCAATGAAATTTTATTTCGGAAATCGTTAAAGTTCAGAGGCACTCAGGTGCGCGAGCGCGCACTGGGCGCACATGTGAGGCAAAACAGTATGAAATGTGTGCGGCCAAATTCACGAGCACACTCCCAGGTGTGCAGTGGCGCACGTCCAACTCCCGAAAAGTGTCCTATTTCGCATAGAAAAAGTTGTTTTCGCTTGAGCCTGACCCTACTTGACATATATATATATATATATATATATATTGAAAAATAGTATTTTTGTGACTTTGGAAACATCTAAGACCTAATGAGGCTAAGGAGAAGTTAGAGAAGGAAGAGCACAAGGAATCCATTATTCAATCCCAACTCAAGACAAGGTTTTGGATTATTTTATGTTTTTCTTTAATTTAAACTTAGTTGTGATTAATTACTCCATGTCTATGGAGTATTTCTCTTTAGGGTTTGATGGATGTGGTTTCTTGATAATTGTTTGTGGATATTAACTCTAGCTTTTATGTATTGAATCGTTTGGATGTTTTAATTGTTGCATCTCTATTCGCTAGTTTATGTAATCAAGAGAGGCATAACTTGTGATATTTTTGTGTTATCTTTTGTTGGGTAAATTCATTAATTCTTCTTAGCAATAAAGAGAGACTAGTTGAAATGTTGATTAACCTAGCTTTTTTTCCAAAGTCCACTAGGCACAGTGCCTAGGGTTGATTTTCATATATATAACATAAAGTATCAAAATGGAGGGAGACATAAACCTTACCTCCAGAAGTAAGATGAAAGGGCATTTGGTTGTCCAATGTTGACAACCAAATGGATCCTGTACACTATGAAGGGTTAGACCTATAAGAATGCTCCAATTACCTAGCCACATATGATAGGTAATTGGGTGTACAAAATCAAGCTGAAGTAAACCTAGGTCAACTATATAAAAAAGCACATATGATCCTAAATCTACCAAAGAGATGAGTTGGAGGATCATCTTCTATCTACAAAAAGTTTTACATCTAATGAAAGTGTAGACATTCCCTAGAGAGTATGACAAAAAACATGTGTTGTTGGAAAGGGCCATATTCAACCTCGCTTTGGCATTGAGTGCAAAGAAAACTAGGTTGAAGATGGCTATCAAAAAGGCCCCTTTTATTGGGCTGAGGATTTGCTGCTTCTTGATGGTGACAGAAGGGAGTGAGCATTGACTTGCTTCACTTGTCCAAAAGGCTTTATGAGTTGCAACACGCTTATTGCTTCTGAGAACATTATTGCCAAGAGAGAGCGTTTACTGCTAAGGACATGTAAGTAGCATGATGGTTATGTCTGAATCCCTACTGGACAGTTGCTTGAAAATTGAATAACAGGCATGTTGTTGTTGCTGGAGTTGTAGTAGGAATTATGTAAAAAGATGTATCTCCTGGAGGTGATTGACTTGAACGGACCCAGGTTGCAGTATTGTGGCTGCTGTGGACTGAGTACTGATGGCCTCTTGGATGTGTTGGCTAGGATATGCATCCAGGAGCTGAAAATCTGGTGTGCTTGTGAGAGGATGAGTTGAGAGGCTTGGAAAAATTGGTGCACTTTCAGTAGAATGAGCATTTAGGATGCTAATACCACTAACTGAAAGTGCCACAATTGACCAAGACATCTCCAGGTACCTACGAAAAATTAGCAAACTTGTCAATGAAAAGAGGCTCATTTTCTAGGTTCTTTGTCACGACCCAAACTGAAGGGCCATGACTAGCACCCGACCACGACCCAAACTGAAGGGCCATGACTAGCACCCGACCACACTTGCCGAGCACCAACGTACATTTCATCTAACCTTCATTATTATCTTTTAAGGCTGACGAGATCAATATAAATGGTAGACCTAGATCATGGACAACCAGCAATAAAATATGACGGCATGAACATACATAGCAGGGGATGACCAGACAATCAAGAAACTACGTATAAGGTATGAGCTACCACGCTACTATGAAAGACTATACAACAAAAACTAGCCGACAAGGCATACCAAACTATACATGAGCCGACACCTGTCTATGAGCCTCTAAAAGAACATAAGTGTTGCAACATAGCCGGAACAGGGCCCCGACATACCCATAATGTCTATAACAAAAATTGCATACCAAGACCAAGGCAAGTCCGGAGAAGGGATCTCGCCAATCACCGCTGAACTGGACAGTCTACTGTGGTGGGGGAGCTGCACCTGCCTGTCTATCAGGACCTGCAGCACGACATGCAGCGTCCACAAATAAAAGGACGTCAGTACGAATAAAGTACTGAGTATGTAAGGCAAGGAACCATAAATACGATCAGTAATGTAAGCAAGGATAGAGAATATACAACCTGTAACATCTTAGTACCTCTGAGGGCTACTTACATGAAATGCATGATACATATGTATAAATACATAAACCTTTAAAGCATTCGCCTCTGTGGGCATCATTATCATCATATCGTACCCGGCCATAATAGGCTCGGTAGAATCGTACCCGGCCACGTGGAGCTCGGTAAAACCCAACTGATCAGTGGTTGCACAATAGGTGTCGTACCCGGCCAACTATAGCGTGGCTCGGTAGAGTAAAATAGATACATATATATAATGCATGCTCGACTCATGGAATCACATTCTAAACCTTTCGGAGTGACGTAAGGTCGGTATCCTCTGTACACGTTATTAGGACTAACTCTTCACTATGAACCTTATAAGAATCAGGAAGTACCAATAACATTGATAACATAAGAATAAGAGAAGCAACATTAACATCAATCGTTCCATAAGAGGGAAAACAATGTAAGTACTGCTAGCTTCTAAGAGTAGAGTATCTTTGGAAGCTCGTTCATTACATTATGTACAATCAGAGTCGTGCAAAAGAAGGAAAGGGATAGCCTCACATACCTTGTATATACTGCCCCAATCTCAAGCTATGCAATTGTCAAAACTCCTTAGTCTACAATAAGAGAAACGATACTATCGTTATCATTTAAGCGTCATAACTATTATGTATCGACCACAACCTATTTTACGATGAAACGGACAGCACCTCCCCTATATATATGACCTCACACCATTCAAAACAGTCACCAAACAGCCCAAACAACATCAATAATAAACATATTGAGCCTCCCAAAATAGTCCACACATAGCCTAATCACTCCATACATACGACGACCACCGTAGTCGTGTCAAACAACCTGGAAATGTTACGAATAACTATCAGCCCATAACCCTACATATATATGGTGTTTCTCCACACCCTTCCTCCTCCAAAACTCCACAAGATAGTAGTAAAATACGCAGCCCAACAACAACGCAAAACAGTCCACAAAACAATAACATTACTACCAAGCCTTTCGATATATATCTCACAAGTTCTAGCTTCAATGGCTTAGCCGCAACTTGGATAATCTTAAATACATATAGAGTAAGAGGTTCCTTACCTTTATACAGAAAGAAAAACTCCAATTTGACCTTAAATTTCCATGAAATATCCCTCCAATGCTGCCACAACAACAAAAAAGCGAAACTAGCGATCAATTAGTGTTTTTCGGCACTAGAATCACTTTAGAAGGCTTGAAATCACCTAGGATTGATATTAAGAACATGAGGGAGTATTTACAGAACATAAACCCTTTAAAACAACCTCCCACACGAGCTGGAACGACACAAAAATGAGCAACAACAAGAAGAACAAGAGACTTACTAGCACCACGGAATTCCCGACACTTGATTTGTGTTGTTTGCCCTTTGTTTGGGTCTTGAATCTTGAGAGAACCTTGAGAGGATGTTCCTAGGGTTCTAAGGTCTTAAAATAGTGAAAAGAAATGACTTAAAACGGATTGGAGTCATCCTATATAGGTCCAAATATCTTAAACCGACTTAGTGGGCCCCATAGAGAGGTGCTTGGCGCAGTCTCGCGAAAACACGAATATTTCTCTACTCCGAGATCGTATTGATGAACGGTTTAATGCGTTGGAAACTAGACTCATAGATCTTTAATTTTGTTGGTAGATCACCCCGTAATTCCTTGTAAATTATGAGAAAATATTAGAAACATTTGACCTAATGTTTAAGTAAAATTATGAACCTAAGTTGCGACAACTTTTGTCGACTTTTGTTTCATAACTCGTTTGACTTCAAGACTTATGATACGGATATTATATGATTAAAATACCTTCATAAATGACCTCTTGAGTGTATTAAGCACCGCTAGATTACCTGAAAATACGAGTTACAACATCCTTGATTCGTTTAACTTCTAATACTGGTTAATCACCCTTATACACTCTTGTATCACTTAAGACCAATTGGATTGACTTCTTATCATATCAAAGATAATTCCTTTTTGGATTTATGTTAACTAATATATGGCATGAACTAACACATGTGGATATGGGTTGTAACATTCTTGTGGGTTCTGGAATTGAGTCTAGGAATGAGGAAAGTGATGTCTATGGTTGTAGGTTCTTATGGAGACTGTAGCCAATTGTATTGTTGTTTCTGATGCTGAGAGAGTGTGCATGAGTTGTAGGAAATGAGGGTATAATGGATTGTTGCTTAACAATTACTCTCAGGTTTTTGTGTGTGCTAAGGTGAATTGTGAGGTTGTTGCTTTGGTTAGCAGAGGGCTCTAATGGTTGATTTCCATTATCATTCCTTTCTAGTGTGTAACAGTGATGGATTGTGGTGGCAGAGAGATTGGGATAATTGGTTGTCACCATAAGGCTGCATCCTAAATTTGCAGAAAATTCTGCATTTTCTGTAGCTGTTGATGCTTTATGTTCTTTGACACTTGACTGCAGGTTCTTGTGTGAACTGACAAAGATATTTTGTGTTCCAAAATTGCCACATTTTGGAGAACACAGCTGCAGGAGGATGGGACTCTGTAGTGCTGAAGGTCACTGACTTCATATGTAATTGGAGAACAGTTGGCCTGATTTGGATTTGTTGGGCCTGTTGGTTTTATTTATGTCTTACCCAAGAGTGTTGATGCAGCTAGACGAGGTTGATCAATTGAGATGCTAATACCACTCCTGCCAGTTGCCTCAAGATTCTATGGGCAAGTTTTGTACTTGCAAAAAGACCCAAACAGATTAGTAAAATAGGTTCTGCCCTCAGGTTCTTGTGCTTTCTGAGGGCATATGGGAGTTTTGGATTATGGATGGGTTGGAAGGGGTAAAGTTGTTGCATATGTTCTAGTTTCTGAGCTTGGAGGTACAAAAACTAAGAATAGAGCTGATGATTTAGGCAGCTAACATCCAGGATTGTTTTGTAAATGTTGCACTGGTGACTTTTGTTCAGAGAAGGTTGGAATGGATTTAGTCGAAGGTTGGAATCATTGATACATTAGTAGATGTTAGGAAGCATATTGTTTGCATTATCCCATTGATACTCCTCCATAAGAGAATAACTGAAAGAGGTTTTCCTAAAGACCAATCCATTATGAATTCGTACATATTTTCACCGAGCTTAATTTAGTTCATATTGTGAGGTTCAAAACTTAATCAAGGGAAGAGTTTCTACTGAATGTGTGTACAAATAATTGAGTGAATTTGACAGACTCACTTAACATTAGAAGTGGGTTATCTAGAGTTAGGTCCCAAAAGGTTTTCTTGTACCTATCCTATTCACCCTATTTTCTCCCATTGATATATTTTTTTACTCATTACTTGCGTCGACTATCATTAGCCAATAAATCTAAACTGCTGATCATCTTGGATAGAATTCTAGCTTCAAACTATGACAATAATTGTTTAACTCCAATCCCTGTGGATACGATATTATATTTACTATATTCGACTAGCGAGCATATTTAAGTGTGTGTTTTGTGCTCGTCAAAATGGCGCTGCTGCCAAGGATTGGTAATCAATAGTGTTTGAAATAGTTTGTAGTTCTAATTCATAAATTTTCTTTTCATTTTTATTTTAATTTTTACTCTTTTTATGGTTGGTGTTCTTTAATTGTGCGCAGGCTAAAAGTTTAGATTGGTGCCTGACCGGATCTTCTGGGAAAGAAGTGCAACCATATGAATCAGAAATCAAGAAACAACTACGACAGTTGAGAAAGCAAGAAATCTCCTTGAAAATATAGTAAATGTTGGGCAATCCTCAACCCAAGAAACTATGGCCTGAGATGACAATAATATGGATTTGGTTGCGAAAGAGGCAACCAAACTCAGAGAGAAAGCTGCATGGGATGTTGAAGAAGCAGAACTTGGAGATGCATAAATTTCATATGAGGAGGAGAGGGCTCGGAGAATTGCTTAGAATCAGCCTTTCATGCCAGAACAGTTCTGAAACATAGATCCTGGTGCTGGGAGACCACTTGGTGATTATGCTAGACCGGTCTACGACCAAGGGTGTGACCTCTTTCAGTTGCAGCTAATAATTTTGAGCCGAAGCAAGGGTTGCTCCAAACTCTTCAAAACAACTGTGTGTTCAGAGGCAAGATGAACGAAGATCTAAACAATCATCTGATGGACTTCGAGGAGATAATGAACACCTTTCAGTACAATGGTGATTCACAAGATGCTATTTACTTAAGGGCATTCCCCTTCATACTCAAAGATGATGCGAAGCACTGGCTTCAAAGCTTACCCCAAGGATTGATTGGAACATGGGAGGAGATGCCTAGAGAATTTCTTGCTAAATATTTCTCCTCAGCTTAGATGGGTAAGTTTAGAAGAGAAATACATAACTTCTTCCAGAACGAGACTGAGACTGTGTTTGAAGTATGGGAGAGGTTTAAGGAGATTGTTAGAAGGTGTCAACACAGCATAATTGAACTTTGGATGCAACTCCATGACTTTTGTGATGGTTTAAGACCGGTCTCACGCAGAACATTGAGCAATGCAGCTGGAGGTGCGTTAACGAAAAAGACTCCAAAGGAGATAGTCACTATTCTAGATGAGTTATGTGAAGATGCAAATTAGTGGCCCTCTAAGATTGCTGAAAGAAGAAGAGCAATTGATGTTCACCAGGTTGATACTAATACATTTGTGCAGGTACAACTTGATGCCATAGATAAATAAATAAGGAAGCTTACCTTAGCCTAAATATATAATGAGTCTTATACAGCTTGTGATGTATGTGGAATAGGATACCCTACTCATGAGTGTCAAGCCTCAACTAAGGAAATTAATATTGTTGGGAATTTTAACATCAATGTAATGGGTCAGAAACACCCAATTTTTTGTGGAGTTCACCTGGAGGGACAACAAATGCATGGCAATAAAACAATCCCAGATTTCAGTGACAAGGAGCTCCTGGTTTTGTGAATCAGCCAAGGCTGCAGTTTCAATATCAACAATCCAATCAGCCTAGGCTAGAAGATCTTATGAAGTCCTTTATTGTCAAGACGGATGAGAGGCTAGCTACTCATGGTGCAGATATAAAAGAACTTGGCACAGGTTTACGAAACGTTGAGAAGCAAGTGGGAAAAATTGCAACCATATTGTCTGAGAGAATCTTAGGTACTCTACCTGCTGATACTAAGAAAAATCCAGAAATAGTGAATGTTGTGACTTTGAGAAGCGGGCAAATGTTCAAAGAAGCCACTCCAATCCAAATAGAGGTTGTGCCTGAAAAAGAAAGTGAGGAGAAACTGAAAAATAAAGTTGATAAGATGAATAAAGGAAAGAATGGAGTTGAGAAAAGAATAAGGAAGAAAGATCAAGAAGGGAGGAACATGATGTGAGCGAGCATATGCCTCCTCTACCATTTCCCCAAAAGTTGTATAGAGAAAGCCAAACAAGCAGTTTGAGATATTTTTAGACATCCTGAGACAGGTTAATGTAAACCTGCCATTCACTGAAGTTCTCTCACAAATGCCTTATGCAAAATTCTTGATGGAGACCCTTCCAAAGAAGAAAAAGATAGAAGAGACATTGACAGTAAAGCTCACAGAGCATTACATTGCAATCTTGCAAAACAAACTCCCACAAAAGTGTGGAGATCTAGGGAGTTTTACCATACCTTGCTCTTTAGGCACTCTTAACTTTAATAAATCTTTATGTAATTCCAGTGCCTCTATTAATCTAATGCCTTTATCTATTTACAAGAAGCTGTAGAATGAGATTGGAGAGATAAGTTGTGCACCAATATCTTTGCAACTAGCAGACCAAACAACTTTGATACCTGAGGGGATAGTTAAAGATGTCTTAGTGTGGGTAGATAAGTTCGTGTTCCTGGTGGATTTCATAGTAGTGAAGATGGAGGGGAACAAAGAGGTCCCCTCATCCTAGGAAGACCATTCTTAGCAACGGGTAGAGCAATATTAGACATACATGATAGAAAACTCATGCTTAGAGTGGGTGAGGAGATAGTGACTTCCGAGATGAATATATAAACGGGGGAGAAGAAGGAGAAGCTAGATGCAAGAGTTGAGTGGAAACTAAAGAGTTCAAAAGAGAAGTCTCCAGTGATTGAGAAAGATAAGTGTGGGGTGTACTCCAAAAAGGCTAAGAAGAAGCTGTCTTCATGGATGTGCGCACTAGTTCGGGCGGGAAGAATGGAGCCCGACATTGATTTAGACTCCGACTAGAGATTTATGAAAGTTTCCTCTACTTTATGATTTTTTAATTTGTGTGTCATGGGGACATGCCACAATTTAATGTGTGGGGTGGAGAGAATTGTATGTTGTATGTATATGTATTAGTTTTTGTTTTTTAGTAGTTAGAAAAAATTGAAAAACCATAAAAAATTTAAATTTTTTTGAGTTTTCCCGACGATGGATGTCATTTGATGGGTTTCTTGAGGGATTAAAGGCGAAAGAAAAGAAAAACATATTTTCTTTGGTGAGGTAGTGCAATAATTCCCCTTTAGTTTTTCTTTGTGCCACGGTTCTTTTCCAAGGGTTTTGTTTGAACTGGTAGTTAGTTTTTAATTTTTTGTATGTTAGGAAACCTTGTTCTAGGATTTGAATTGATTGCAATATCTCTTGACTTTATTATGCCTTGAGAATAGTGAGTGCTTTAGTTGTGACGCTTAGGCTCAGTTTTTGACTATTGTATAATTACCTTAATTTGTAAGACCTTAACTTTGATTAACTGTTTTGACTAGAGTGTCTTGATGATTCAAATCTTGAGTAAGTTATGTGCCATGTGTGTGTAAGGTTTTGTGTTATTCCGTACAATACATTTGATGTCTAGAACTTGGCTCGTGTATTTATAAAGCGAAATAGTAGTTTTATCTAGTCTTGAAAGTGATATAGGAATTTCTTTATGGAGCTAGATATATGTGTTTACCCACCTAATTTTTATGTATCGTAGTTAAACCCTTTTGAGCATGTAATCCTGCTTCTTTGGCAACCACATTACAAGCCTTACCTATGTGTTTGAATTGACCATCTATTTTAACCTTGTACCTCCCGTGAGCAGTTGACTCATTATGAACTTTATAAAAGTTAAAGTGTGGGGTGGTTGGTTTGGTTTTTGAGTGGAACTAATAAAATAAGGAAGAAGGTGCATTATTTTGAAAAAGTAAGAGCCACGTGAATTGAAAAAAATATAGTTGTATTGCTGTGAAAATATTCCTTGATAGTGGTGACTCTTGTTAGATTTGTGCTTAAAGAAGAAGGGAGTTAATTGTATATTGATGGGAAGGTGAAATTTTGGTTTGACAAAAGTGTGGGGTTTCTATTGTTAAAGTGTATGTATTAAAGTTCTTAGGGAGGTGTAGTCACTCTTACATCTAAATGTATCATACCCGTCCCACAACCCACATTACAACCAGTTAAAAGTCCTACTTGATCCTTGACTGAATGAGCTCAAATAGTAGAGTAGTACACTACGGGCATGCCTATGGTCCATATTTAGTGGCATATGAACGTTGTTTATGAGAGTGAGCAAATTCTTTCTTTCTTAAGTTCCTAATTATTCTTAATTTCTATGGTGTGTGGAACTACTCTATATTGTCATGTGAGGGCACATGATTCATAAAGAAAATGTAATGTTGTTGACCTCTATGTTAGAGTAAGTGAGAAAGTTGTGGTGTGGTACTTGTGAGTCAATTCTTGAGGTGATGATGCTTTGGACAAGTTTAAGTTGATTCAGCATCGGCTTCACATGGTGCAGTCTAGACAGAAGAGTTATGCTGATTGGAAGGTTCGTAATGTTGCCTACATGGTGGGGGAGAAGGTATTTCTCAGAGTTTCACCCATGAAGGGTGTTATGAGGTTTGAAAAGAAGCGCAAGTTGAGCCCTCGGTATATTGGCCCTTTTGAGGTGCTTGAGAGGATTGGGGAGGTGGCTTACTGACGAGCGCAAAACACACACTTAAATATGCTCGCTAGTCGAATATAGTAAATATAATATCATATCCACAAGGGTTGGAATTAAACAGTTATTATCGTAGTTTGTATCTAGATTGCTGTCCAAGATGATCAACAGTTGACATTTATGTGATTTAAAACTTAAATCAACTAAGAGTCTAAACTATTGGTTAATAACAATCGACACAAATAATAATTAAGGAAATATATCAATGAGAGAAAATAGGTTTGATAGGATAGGTGCAAGACAAATATTTGGGACCTAACTCTAGATAACTCACTTCTAATGTTAAGTGAGTCTCTCAAATTCACTCAATTATTTGTTCACACATTCAGCAGAAACTCTTCTTTCGACTAAGTTTTCAACCTCACAATATGAACTATATTAAGCTCTGTGAATATATGCACGAATTCTTAATGGATTGGTCTTTAGGAAAACCTCTTTCGATTATTCTCCTAACTACGTTACTCAACAATTTAACTAGTCTCTTTCGATTGCTAAGAAGAATTAATGAATTTACCCAACAAAAGATAACAGAAAAATATCACAAGTTTTGCCTCCCTCGATTACATGAACTCGTGAATATAGAAGCAACAATTAAAACATCCAAACGATTCAATACATAAAAACTAGAGTTAATATCAACACACAATTATCAATACACTAAATCCATCTAACCCTAAAGAGAACTACTCCATAGACATGGAGTAATTCATCACAATTACGTTCAAATTAAAGAAAAACATAAAACAATTCAAACCTTTGTCTTGAGTTGGGATGGAATGATGGATTCCTTGTGCTCTTCCTTCCCCAACTTCTCCTTAGCCTCCTTAGGTCTTAGATGTGTCAAAAGTTCCAAAATACCATTTTTCCATGTATATATACGAAGTAGGGTCAGGCCCAAGCGAAAACAACTTTTCCTAGATACTTTTCCAGAGTTGGACGTGCGCGGCCACACACTTAGGAGTGTGATCGCGCATTTGACCGCGCACTTTTCATAGTTTTCTGCCTCACATGCGCGCCTACTACGCGCACCTGGATGCCTCATAACATTAACTATTTCCGACATAAAATTTCATTGCTGCCTTACGTTATTGCTATTACAATGTAAATCCAAAACTCATTTCAAAGTGCTGCTTGCCTAACTTCTCCGTTATCTCTTTCCTTTCCCATTTCTTTTTGTTGTCTTCTAATATTAGCTTTAATCTTTTGCATGATGCATTTTTCCACTAGCTCCTCATTGGTAACGTTAGCTTGCAACATTATTTTGTCTATGTGTTAGTTTTTCCTTCTTTTTTTTCTATGCATACTCAGTTTTCGACCTCTGAATTCGATGCCAGCTTAAACCTTGAGTTTTATTCTGACTTCAAAGCTCCAAATAACTCGAATTAGTTCCACAACATCTACATAACTCGGAATCATTTCTACAAATCATAAAGCACACAATAAGCACAAAATACTAACAATTAATGCTCAAAGTCAATTAAAATACAGTAAATTAGAGTGCAATAAGCGACTAAAATACGAGATTATATACTACCATCAGCACCTCACACTTAACCATTGCTCATCCTCGAGTAATGAAACTACACTTCATAAAGACACGACCTTATTAAACAACTCTCCTAACTTATCACACCAAGAATATTTAAAATAGATTAAGCACAATAGTGTAACATCTCCTCCCCTTGCATGAGATATGGTAAGTGCAAAGGGAATCAACCATGCCTGACTTAGAGTACCAAACATGCTTAGGAAGTGGGCGAGGGTCTCCAGAAGTGTAGGGGTAGCAATATCTGTATTAGGCTTCTGCCCCCAACTGGAGCTACTAGTGGCTCCTCTATAACATCTCGGTTAGGTTCTCTAGCTGCACCATGTTCCTGTTATCAGCCTCTACCCCGGCCTCAGCCTCTCGCAGCTCTAGCAGGGGGCGCAGGTGTCTGATCATCGGATCCAGTGCTGCGTGTCCTCATCATCTATAAGAGAATAGAAAGGCAAAGATTCAGAATTCCTAAGTCAACAAATTCGCACGATTAGGAATCAAAGAAGTGAATTTTTCCTCACAGTTCCATAGCCTCTCGAAGATAAGTACAAACGCATCTATACCGATCCGCGAGACTCTACTAAACGTGCTTGTGACTAATACCACCTACAAACCTAGAGCATTGATACCAACTTATCACGACTCCAATTTTCCTAGGATGTCGTGATTCCACCTAGCCTCTAAGACTAGGTAATCCTAACATACATGCATAATATAACTGAGATAATGATAAAACTTACAAATTAACCAACCACTATCATAAAAAGGAATCTGCAACTCAACAATACTATACTCCCAAAATCTGGTGATACCAATTCACAAGCTCTACAAGAGTATGCTGAACATCTTATACAACAGTATCTGCGTGACGCTGAGGCCTCCAGACGCTGGTGGGTATACCTTGAAGTCTCCAAATCCGAGCTTGTCTCACTAGTGCCTAGACTGGTAAGAGGTACCTAGATCTATACAGGAAGATATGCAAAAGCATAATATGAGTACACCACATCTGTACCCCGTAAGTATCAAGCCTAACCTCGGTAGGGTAGAGACGAGATCAAGTCAAGATCCTATTGGAATAAATAAGAAAACTAAACAGGATAAAATTACAACATAACAAAAGAAAACAAAGGATAAAATTCCAAGGAAATAATGCAAACAAACACAAGTGATGTAATTGAAAGGTATCAACAAGAATCACTATTGAGGTACCACCTCGTAGTCTCATTCCCAAATCAAATCACAATCTTTCGTTATATCACCGCGGGAGCCTTGCATTTAGCTTTAAAAATTATTTTCCCAAAATAGATACTAACATTTTAGCCCACCTTATCACACCGCGTGGCTTCGAGTTGTTCCCCTACTATAAACATGCATATCAAGCCCACCTTATCTCACTAAAAAATGCCTTTCAAATCTCCAAAATTTGGTCTTAGAAGTTTCACAATTTTTTTCCAAATTCTCCAACTCAAATCACCAATTAAAAGACCAAAATAACCATGGATTCATGTATAATTGCCAAATTTGAGTTAGAATAATTTACCCTGATGATTTCCTTGAAAATCCCTCAATATATCGCCATAAACCAAGCTCTCTAGGTCAAAAGATGAAGAATAAAATAAACTTTCGAACATGCCCCTTTTCTGCCCAACGTTTTTGCACCTGCGAAACCTCAACCGCATGTGCGGCTCTGCACCTGCGGAATTTCCATCGCTGGTGCTTTCCAAACTTAGGCCATCTCCCTTTGCTTCTACGGACAAATTCACGCTTATGTTGTCCTTCACAAGCACTCTGTATATGGTGAAATCAGAAGAACCGATTTCTCGCTATTAAGGTATGTTCGGGGAGTCATGTCGATATCTCGAGGGTGCGGGGTTGCAGTCAAGCTCCCTCCCCGAGGTTCATTCATATCCGATCCAACAATGATCTCGAGGGTGGGGAACTCCCGAGGCGAGCAAATAGAACCAGTAGAGTCTAATATCATGCCTAGACTTCCCATCTCCATGTCCTTACAATTAATGGATTCTATACTTGTTGCATTTTCCCCTCCTATATAAAGGGGATCCTCGCCACTTTGTAAAGGGCTGCTGTTGCTCCAACCATTCTACACAAGATAAATAATAACTCTCTCTCTCTTTTCTCTCTAACTTGCTCGCTCGAGGCGACTCTTCCCATTTATTGCTTTCATACTTGTTCTTCTTTTATTGCTTGATATTTTCATAAAGAGCCTTCTTTAATCATAACCTAACTATTATTCCCCTCCAGGTTATCCCCGATAGCTCGAGCTCGAGCCCAGGCATCGACCTCGAGGCCTTTCATCGATTAGTCCGAGTCCTGGGTAGCAAGCCTCTCGGTTTGATTACTGCCCCGTTTTAACTTGTATTTCATCAATTAAACTTCACATATCTAGCATCCACTGCTCTAACAACTGGCATAAAAATAGATCACGTAATTGTTGTTACCATTTTCACGATAAACAGTTTGGCGCCTACCGTGGGGCTAAAAATATTAGTGATTATTTTCTTGCTGGTTTCATTACATAAACGCAAGTTATCTTTCACACTTTTTCTTGTCCAATATCTTTTGATTTCAGGACAAAATGTCTGGCTCAGTAAACAGAGTCGGGAACAACAACCTCGAATACCACGGGGAAAATGGTGTGGTTGTAACAGTCGTTAGCGCCACCGTAGAATCCCGATAACGCGCACGAACCGATTTCAGCAGACGCAGATTCATAGGATGCACAACAGGTTGATAAAACCTCATACATCGATAGGAGCATACAGCACAATGACCAACATGAAGCCCAAAAAATCCCAGCCCGGGAAGAATAAGAAGTCAATCTTCATGTTATTTTTGAAATATTGCAGGCAGAACAGTTGGCTATCACTCAGTTGCAAAGCCACTCGAAGACTCCCAGCACAGTAGCGCTGGAAACTACTTCCATAGCTGAACAGGTACCAAAGAGGTCAAGCAACAACAGATCAATAGCCGATCCTTCCATCATAAAGATGATGGAGGACCTCACCAAAAGGATCGAGTCAGGTGAGAAAATGATAGCAGCCAACGATAAGAAGGTCAAAACTTATAACTTCAGAGTCGACCAAATCCCGGGCGTGCCTCCGGTCTCGAAGGGTGTAAATTCGAGGAAGTCTGTACAACGGCCGTTCCTAGAGGAAGCGGCTCCGAAATCCATTCCAAATAAGTTCAGAATGCCAGAACTCCCGAAATACAACGAGACCTCAGATCCTAACGAACACGTCACTGCCTATACGTGCGCGGTGAAAGGCAACAACATAAAAGATGATGAGATCGATCCGTCTTATTGAAGAAGTTCGGAGAAACGCTCTCGAAGGGGTCTATGATGTGGTACCACAACCTAGGTACCAACTCCATAGATTCATTTGCCATGCTAGTAAATTCCTTTGTAAGGGAGCACGCCGGTGCCATCAAGGTAGCGACAAGAAAGTCCGATGTATTCAAGATTAAGCAGAGGGAGAAGGAAATGTTGCAAGAATTCGTGTCTCGTTTCCAGACAAAACGAATGGAACTACCCCCGGTCTCCGATGGCTGGGCAGTGCTGGCCTTCACTCAAGGCCTGAATGAACAAAGCTTGGTGGCCTCAAGGCAGCTAAAGAGAATCTGATCGAGTATCCCGCCGTAACCTGGTCGGACGTCCACAATCGGTACCAGTCAAAGATCAGGGTTGAGGATGACCAGCTGGGAGTCCCCTCGGGCTCAATATATCCGAGCAGACTCCTAGCGAAGGAGTCAAAATCGAATAAAGAGAGGTACCTGCCGTTCCCCGATGATAGGAGGAATGCTCCGAGATGCAACCCGCCTCACAATGATCGATTGGTGAATAGAGGATAGAACCCTTGGGGACCCATCAACAGAGGTGGATTTGACGGGGACTTGGGGCCAACAGGGGCACCTCGCCTATTAGAATACAACTTCAACATCGATGTATCAGACATCGTGTTTGCCATCAGCAAAATTAGGGACGCTAGATGGCCCAAGCCTATACACTCGGATCCTTCCCAAAGGAACTATAACTTGATTTGCGAGTTCCACAACTCGCACGGGCACATAACCGAGGATTGTAGGCAACTTCGAGAGGAAGTGGCCCGACTACTCGATAACGGGTACCTTCGGGAATTTCTCAGCAACGGGGCTAAAAACCAGTCCCGAGAAAGAGAAACAACTAAAAAGAACAAAGCAGACGAGCCCTTACACGTCATCCACATGATTTTTTGATGCTCGCCCCCGGACGTATTCAAATAAAGCACCACATAGCATCCGCCAAACAAAACCAGAACCCAAAAGCACCATCGCCACCAAGTTATAACCACCTCTCCCTTTTTCTATCCTTTACTTCACGATAACTCAAAGCGTCTGTTGCACTCTTTTCCTGTGACCGGTTTTTTAATCCCGAAATTGGTTTTTACCGGCAAGGTTTTAAACAAGGCAACGTCCATGTGGTACCTAAGAAGGACTCAACAAGCCTACCAGATTTTCTTCGCAATCAGCCCTGTACCGGGAAATGACGAAAGAGGTTCCAATGGGAAATGATGTACCGGGCCAAACGGTCGAATGAACCGTATCCATATAAGCCGGGCTTACGGCAACAAAACGACGTGTATTTATGCCAACCAATTAGAGAATATCTTTCGCCAAAAACATCTCGTACTCCAAAAAAAATTCAGCATGCTCACGGTAAGGATCCCTCCATCGAGTACGTGCCGAAATACTCAGAGACTTAGAGTCAACAAATTGGCACCCACATGACCTCAGGGTCGGAACTCCATGCTTATAATGCCCCAACAAGGCAATTTCGAGCTCACGAGTAATGGCCTTTGAGCCTAAGCAAACTCGATGACTCGGAGACTGTCATCAATCGACATTCACTGAAAAACCCGAGGCCGTAAGACCCCGAGCGGGAAAACTCGATCTAGCCAGATCTATTCAACATAGCAACAAAATCTATAAGACCTCAAGGGCATGAAAAACCTGTAAGACCTCGACAGACATGAAAAAAACTGTAAGACCTCAACAGGCATGAAAAAACTGTAAGACCTCAATGGTGTGAAAAACCTGTATGACCTCAACGGCGTGAAACAAATGTAAGACCTCAACGGCGTGAAAAAACTGTAAGACCTCAACATACATGAAAAAACTGTAAGACATCAACAGGCATGAAAATTTTGTAAGAAATTACTACATGTATAAAACTTAATCCCGAAGTCTAGGCTCGTGATCAAAAACGGCTCCGGCCAAACACACATGACTACGGTCAAAACGGATACACCATCCAAATTAACGCGACTCGGGGACGCCCGACTGTCACTAACAAAATCACAGGCCATTACTTCAAATCTATTTCGAAAAGAATCGGTTAAAACAGGCTACCCTCAACATGCAACCGAGCTTTGACCATGTCAACTCCAAATCACAAGGCTTCGAGCTACTCAGCCTATGAGCTAAACCTTCCGTGGTGCTCGAACATCGCCGCTAACGACTTGAAATCGAGCTTCTTCCCGAACCGGCGACGGGTCATGCAAAATTATTTGAAAAAAGTCCTTAACGAGGGAAAAACAAAGCCTACATATTCCTAAGGGCAAAATAGTAAGAGCCATAGTCGCTAGCCAAACGAACCTCAGGGCCACACACTAAAAGGTCACAACGACCAATAGTGTAAGAGCCACCGTCGCCAGCTTAAAATTTGAAAACTTGAGGATTAAAATGAGCTCGAGTCATAACCTGATTCGGAGGCCGGATCCAAAATAGTTAACTATACATGCCTAAGGGCATAGCGTAAGAGCCATCATCGCCAGCTTCACAAGCCTTAGGGCCACATACACATAAGGTCTCTTCGACCCAAGGCGTAAGAGCCATTGTCGTCAGTCCATGCGGGCGTAAAACCTGAGGGTCGATTGAGCCCGAGTCGGAGCCTGACTCGAAGACTGAACCCAAAATAGTTACTGCTTTTGCCGGCCTAATGAACATCAGGTCCATATTACAAGTTCAGAGATTCCTGCCAATCCAAAGGTCGAATCGACCCGATTGAGATCTTGGCTAATAGAAATACAGAAGATATAAATTGCGGGGTTTCCTTTTTTTACATACAGGCGGTGAAATTCAAGCTCAGTCCATAATATATTATGGAAGCTATGTACACATGAAGGAGGCAGGGAATAAACGTTCACCCTTCGGCAACTATGGCCCGGTGGCTCCCTCTTCACCGTCTTCAGCATCAGACAGAAGGAACTTGGCATCATACTTATCCCCTTTGGCTTGCTCGATCTCCCCCAAGAGATCGAATCCCCGGGCATGAATCTCCTCGAGGACTTCCCTCTGGGATCTGCACCTCGCATACTCCTTACTGTTGCTTGCACGATCGAGGGCTCTCTTCAGCTTAGCTTTAGCAATGGAAGCACTCTTCGAATAGGCTGCCACTTTCTATCCCGCCATGGTATTGCTCATCACAACCTCGGCCCGGACATTCACCACCTCGGTCTTCGCCTTCGAAAGCTCGGACGAAAGCCTTGCGATCATATTCGCCCGGGCAAAATCGTTCGCGCGAACGGTCTAGATTTGTGCCTCAAGAGCAGATACCATGGCTTGATCCCTCTCTTTGGCCACAAAATGGGCACTTACATGCGCCTGCAGCTCGTTGAATTCGCGTTTGGCTCAGCCAATCTCGCCCCAGAGCTGTCCCAGCTCCTCCGCCTTGTCCTCCAACTGAAATATCAAAACATCAGAACGCCGAGAAAGGAAGAGAGTGCAAGCCGGCATGAAATACAGGGTACCTATTTCTCCAGGCGTATCTCACAACTTCGGCTCCGGTCCACCTCGCGTCGTAAGGAAACCAGCTCTCTTTCCTTTGCTGCACAAAGAAGCTTGAGGGATTTCTCCCTATCCAAAGCTTCCCGCAACGGGGCCTCGCTACGAAATAGCTCGGATTTAAGCCTGTCAAAGGCTTATGAAAGAAATCTAAATAAAGAAAAAGAAAAGGGGAAAAAGAAAGGCACGAGGACGGAATAATCTTACAACAGTCAAAACTCACCATGAGGCCAAATCGCTGAGCCTCGCCGAAGGCCGAAGCAACATCCGATGGCATACCGCTTCCAGAAGGTGGCCGATCGACCGAATCGCTTCTCCTTAACCGTTGAGAAGGAGTCGCCTCACTACAAGCCTTTTCATGCCCCAGAACATCTTTTTTTTTGTCATCACTCCTCGATCCCAAGGCCAACAATCTCTCTTCCTCCCTCGGAGAATGTGGCCTCATTTCAAAAGAACCCCCGACACCTGTAGTAGTTGAGTTAAATAAGCTAGCAAGAAAAGTGCCATCTTCTAGGAAGTAGAGCGCTGGGCACCTACCACGATGCCTCGCCTCCTATCTCCCTTTGGATAGATCTCGCCATCGGTGCCTATTATAAATTGAGCAAGCTGCTAGCTTATGAGACCAGTCGACTAAATCGGGGACCTCGCTTGGTGAAAAATGAGTTGCTACAAATAAGGAACAGAAAGATATCGTTACGGAGCCTACCTCCGGTCCAAACGATGATAGTTCAAATGAGACAATTATGTGTGAAGTTCCATTTCTCAGGAAATGGCAAAAATTCTCTAGGAATGACATCGATAGTCTGAATCTGAACGAACCGATTCATCCACTCCCGGTCCTCATCCTCTTTGCTGATGATGACAGAAGCTCGGGTGGATCGACACTGAAAAGAAATCAAGCCCTGGTAACGCAGTGGATGATATAACCTCATGAGATGGCTGAGAGTAAACTCTATCTCGGCCTTATCGGCAAAATATCTCATCGCCTGCACTATTTTCCAATGGGTGGGATTAGCCTGCGCCAGTGTAACCTGATATCTCCGACAAAAATCGAGCACAACCTGGTCGGGGGAACCCAATGTGAAAACATGCGTATATACGCTCAAAAATCCCTCAACATATTTCATAATGCTCTCCTCGGGTGAAGGTATTTTTAATATCATGTCCTCTCCCTATCCGCAATCTTTTCTGACCATTTTGAGGTTTTCCTCTCCCACTGATGAAGTGATCCTCGACACATGCTCCAGGTGGCCCAAAACATTAGGAGGTTTCCCCGGCATGACAGTTATCCTCGAGACAGGGCATCCCGAGCCTCACTCACCTAACATCGGAGGTGAGCCGCTGGCACCAACCGAATGCGGAATGCAGGAGGAACTCCCCTCCACCCGATGATCGGATGTCGACGTATCAATCACAGCTATAGTAAAATAGGAGGGGAAAGATGAGGGTCTGGGCAAAAAAATTTCTGAAATAGGGGAACGGAAGGACTAGCACAAAGCACCAGGTTCTGCGGAAGAGATAGCCTTTTCAAAGCAGCAAATTCACTGTTGGAAAGATGGATCAACGAATATATAGGGGCAAAGCAACAACTGCCCACCTACCCAAGAGGGCCAATTAATTCTGGCCTAGGGAAACATATTGGAGAAATCACCTCGGGCCTCTCTTTTTTATCGGATCACACAAATGTTGTTACCCCACGAAACACAAAAAATCGCGAGGCCTCGGGGAGATCCCCGACGTCATGAGCATTGGTCCGAGAGAAGTTGTCGATTTCACCTAGGGGCATGGCCAGTTTCAAGATCATGTTTTCTCCAAGAACATGCTCCGAAAGGCCAACATCGAGAGTCAAAAACTAAATCACGAAAGCAAAGGGGCAAAGAAAGAAGAGACTGAAAAAAGCTGACAGGAGGAAAAAAACTTTTTTACATTGCCAAAAACGTATTCACAAAAAACATCTTTACACAACCCATCCCCCGGGGGCTGCATACAAAGGGAAAAGGAAGGGATACAAAATGACTTGGAGACTACTCCTCATTGCTATTATCTTCACCCTCATCGGGGGCAATTAAAAGTGCCAGTTCTTCCTCCAATTCGCGAGCTTCCTTGAGATCAGCTGATAGGTCAATACCTTTGGCTCCAATATCCTCCAAGGTCTCTCTCCTCGCTTCCGCCTTAGCGTGCTTAATAGCTCGGGTTAACTTCTGCTCAACTGCTATTTATATGTCACGAGTTATTTTATGCGTTGTGGTTGTATCCTCTAGATAAGTGGCAGCGTTCCATTCAACCTCGAACTTAGCCGCGGCTAAAGCATCAACCTCCTTGCGAGCATCCTTAAGAAGACCCCAGGATGTCACCAACTCTCTGGCTGCTACTTCATTTCGCTCCCTCAGCCTAGAGATCTCTGTATTCAGTTGATTAATCTGTGAACCATTCCGCTCGACCTACAAAAGAAAGGTGAGCCAATTTATAATGGAACACGGGAACAGAAGTCCGGTGCAAGCAAGGAAAAATACTTGCATGGCAAGGTTGGCCTTTTCTCAAAGTGCCATTTCTAAAGCGGCCCGGAGCTCCCCTAGTTCTTTCCCTCCCTGGCCAGAGCGAGCCTCCGAATCCTGTAGCATCGAGGTAGCTTTCTTACACTCCTTTTCATGATAAGAAAGCTCCTCGCGGAGTCGAAGGATGGCATGATCGTACATCTCCTTGCAATGCGGCATAGCGGATAAGTTAGAAAGACAAGGGGTAACGTTCGAGGATAAAAGAAATGCACAAGAAATGGGTATCACCTACTGCATGAGTTTCTCCGCTGCTTTGACGGTGCCAGGAACATCAAGATCAGCACTATCACTAACACCATCAAAGATGTTGGAAATAGAGCCTCCCCCTTGGAGAGAAATCTCCACTTTGACACCGACCACTTCTTGAGCGTCCTGCAGTTCCCCTAACGAAGACTGGAAGCATGAGAAGAAGTTGTTCAGGTCGCCGACTTCACCAAAAGGCAACCCATGCTCCTGAAAAGCTCCGGGCTCCGACCCTTTGGGATCAATAGCAGTGGTCCCCCCAGCGAAAACTACATCAAACCTAGTTGTACGATTTGAAGCCACGTTAACACCCTCTTCGAGGGTCTCGGTTTACGAGACCGACTGGAGTTAGTCATTCCGAACTCAGTAGCCTCAGACCGAGGTGTCTGTGAGGCTCCCATATTCGACCTCGTCCTCTGCTCTAGCTGCCATTCGGCATCATCCTTTTCCTAGGTGTCAAGATTCGCCCCTGAAGTTGAAGCAGAAGTTCCAGAAGAAGCTCAATGCTCTAGTGACTTGGGTTTCTTTGACAGAGGAAGGGCGATAATTTCTTTGCTTTTTCTCTTTTTATCCTTGCCAGGCTCCGAAGCCCCCACTTCGCTGCCAGGGGGCGGCCTCATCTTCATATTCTTGCCAAGACCTGCACCAGCGCAGTAACCACAAAATGCTTTCACTAAGGGCTCAGGAAGAAACACAAGTACAAGGCCTAGGCGGTAAAGGAACTTTACCATGATTCTTAGCCACCCATCGCTTCTTGGTCAGGTCGGTCCAAGACCGAGTAGGATATGGGAACGCCTTATCCAACCGCTCGATCCTTCTAGACAAATCCGGAACCGCCTCTAGGTACCAAGTAGCGGCTGCAAGAAGTGCAGAGAGGTCGTTACTTTAAAGAAAAGCATTTAAGGGAAAGTTGCTTACGTTTTGTGTTCCATCTTTCCGGAAAAGGCATCCTCCGGGCCGGGCTAATATCTGAGGAGTTCACCCGGACAAACTTGCTCATCCACCCTCGATCCTTCCCCTCGTCGATGCTCGAGAAGAATGACTTTTTGGATCGGTGGCGTAGCCTGATCAAACCTAGATAAAATCGAGGACTATACATTCTGATCAAATGGTTGAGGGTGAAAGCCTCACCCCAACCCCTTTAGTGAAATGGAGGAGCATCAATACTATTCTCTAGAAAGAAGGATAGATCTGAGCAAGCGTCACTTGGTACTTGTCACAGAAGTCAAGGGTGACCGGGTCTATCTCCGGGGGAGAGGACTCAGAAGATTCATCAGGACCTAAGGTGAACGGGTAAGTATATACGTAAAGAAAACCGACCTTGTGGTCCATTATATTCTCGTTAGGACCAGGAATCTCCACTTCCACTCCCTCGTTCCATCGACAGTCTTTCCTCACCATTTGTACGTTTGTGATAATGCTAACATATCGAGACACATGCTCAAACCGACCCGGTATGGATGAAGTGGCATCGATGTTAAAATCTGTGGACATATCGAGATCAGGCGGGGTGTATTGTTTCAAAGAAGGAACCGCTCTGGTTTTCTCTTTAGACGGTCGAGAGGGCGATGCAACTTCACTCCACCGAGGGACCATTCTAGAAGTCCTAGCCATACCAATGGTAAAAAATTTTCTAGAAAAAGATGAAAGAGTGTAAAAGACAAAGGGTTCTGACTCGTGAATTTGGAGAAGGGGTGAAAGTAAGAAGTGTCAAACAACAAATGTATTTATAGGAACTGCTTGGAGAGCAGAAAGGACGAGCCAATGGAAGTTTGTGGGTTCCTCGATTATCGCATCTGATGGCGGCCTTTGCATAGTTTTCTGGAACATGGAATTTAATGCTCTTATCGGTTGATGTCACAGAATTGATGACCTCGAGACGACAGTTCAAAATCGTTTCCTATTACTTCATTCTAGGAAATGCGGAGACTATATGTATACGGTAAAATCGGAAGGACCGATTTCTTGCTATTAATGTATGTTCGAGGAGTCATGTTGATGTCTCGAGGTTGCGGGGTTGTGGTCAAGCTCCCTCCCCGAGGTTCATTCACGTCCGACCAAAAAATTATCTCAAGGGTGGGGAACTCCCGAGGCGAGAAAATAGCACTAGTAGAGTCTAATATCATGCATGGCCGTCCCATCTCTATGTCCTTAAAATTAATGCATTATGTACTATGTTGTATTTTCTCCTTCTATATAAAGGGGATCCTCGCCACTTTGTAAAGGGCTGTTGTTGCTCTAACCATTCTACACAAGATCAATAACAACTCTCTCTCTCTCTCTTTTCTCTCTAAGTTGCTCGCTCGAGGCGACTCTTCCTATTTATTGCTTTCATACTTGTTCTTCTTTTATTGCTTGATATTGGCCATAAAAAGCCTTATTTAATCATATCCTAACTGTTATTCCCCTCCCAGTTACCCCCTATAGCCCGAGCTCAAGCCCAGGCATCGACCTCGAGACCTTTCATTGATCAGTCCGAGGCCCGGATAGCAAGCCCCTCGGTTTAATTACTGCCCTGTTTTAGCCTGTATTTCGTCGATTAAACTTCACATATCTAGCATCAACTACTCTAACAACTGGCATTAAAAAGATCACGTACTTTTAGAGTCCTTTTTACAAATTTAATTACTATTACCATTTTCACACTAAACATACTCATTGTTCCCCTATTACGGAAGAAAAAATCGTGCCCGTGGATGCGCATTTACGCCCAGACTCCGAACCTGCGACCTAGGCCTAGGCTGGTCCCTTTCTACTTCTGCACTTCTTCACTCACACGAGCGAGTCTGCAACTGCGGCCACTCCCACCGCAAGTGCGATGACACCAGAATAGCCAGCTTCTGCAAAATAATGAAGTCCAAATTTTATTCACACTCGAGTTCTTGGGGACCTTTTATGAATATACCAACAAGTTACAAACACATAACGGACCTTCGCGAGGCATAAAATCGTATCAAACAACATCAACCCTGATATCAATTCAATCCTATTAAAACTACGAACATCTGACTTCCCAAACTAACGTCGATTCATACCAAAACAACTCCGATTCATCTCAAATTTTTCACACTAGTCATAAATGTCATAATGGACCAATTCCAACTTTTGGAATTGGAATCCGACCCTGATATCAATAAAGATAGCTCCCGATCAAACCTCTTAACCTTCAAAACCTTCAACTTTATAACTTTCGCCAATTCAAGTTGAAATGACCTACAAACACCTAAATCAAAATTTGAACACGCTTCTAAGTCCTAAATCACCATACGGAGCTATTGGAACCGTGTTTACTGTAAAAATGGTAATAACAATTAAATTTGTTGATGGGACTCTAAAAATATATGATCTATTTTTATGCTAGTTTGTTAAGCAGTTGATGCTATGTGTGATGTTTAGAAACAAGATTAGAGAAAAGAATGAAGTGATAACTGAACCGATGGGCCAATTATCGGGGCCTCGAGCCTGCTGATTTGGGGCCTCGAGGTCAATTTCGGAGCTCAACTGTGATCTATCGGAGAGGGTCAAAATGCGACTAACAGTTTAAGATAAATCAATGGAGGCTCTTTATGGCCAATGATAAGAAATAAATGATGAACATATATGAAGATAATAAATGAAAGCAATAATATCAAGAGAATATGTTAGAGAGCAAATAGAATGTTCTTGTATATTGCATGTGGAGTTATTGAAGCAACAGTGGTTACAAAGTGGCAAGGACCCCCTTTATATAGGAGGGGAATCCCAACATATTATAAAATACATTTGTGACAAAGAAGTGGAGATGTGACAACTAGAAGACATCCTGATTAAGGGCTAGGTTAGTCCTATTAGTCTTAGCCACGTGCCTTAAGAACTCCCCATTTCTACCGCGGTCGAGGCCAACGTTGTTTCAATATCGCACCTCGAAAAACCTCGAGGGAGCAGGCTCGATCATAACCTTGTAGCCTCGAGACTTCGAGAGGATTTTCCGAAGTGCCTCGATGTTGAGAAATCGGGCTCTCTTATTTCACCATATACAAACTGTCAAAACTTCATTACGGAGCCAAAATCCCATTTCACTTTGAAACTCACCCGAACCATAACCAAACACCCCGGCGAGTCACATAACCACAATACAACATAAAGGAGGCAATAAATAGCGGAACATGGCTAAAATACTCAAAACGATCAGCCGGTCGTTACAATTA
Source organism: Nicotiana sylvestris (assembly GCF_000393655.2). Classification (NCBI taxonomy): domain Eukaryota; kingdom Viridiplantae; phylum Streptophyta; class Magnoliopsida; order Solanales; family Solanaceae; genus Nicotiana; species Nicotiana sylvestris. Next base: position 40,421,696 of record NC_091059.1, read on the forward strand.
GTTCACCTCGTAGAATTCAGATTTAATCCAGAGAGGAGTCTGGGCTATACGATTGAACTAATCATTGAGTGAATTCGTGATAATCATTAGAGTATTAGAGTTAATAGAACTAGAATTACATCCTGAATAGCTATCTTGCACCTATCATTTCATGACCCTTATTTCTCCCATTGATTATTTAGGTGTTTCTCAACTCTAATCTCTCTGTGCTCAATTGTTAATTGCTTTAGTTTTAATAGCGAATTTTAGTTCATAATTATTTTAATCAGAGTATTAATCATCCTGAATAGTGTTTAACATAGAAATTACTTGAACATTATTTAAATCCAACCCATGTGGAGACAATAACTAATCTATAATATCTTTGACTAGCAAGCTTCAACTTTACATATTGGTTTTGCGCTCGTAATATTTTGGCATCGTTGGTGGAAATTGACAATAAATAGTGTTCAAAATAATTTTTAGTGTTAATTCAGGAACCATTTTTATTTTTCTTCTGCTTACAATTTCTCACCAGTATGCAAGTAACATGTTTCTATGATGCATGAGTAGATCTTCATCCACGAAAGTGATTCCATACGACCTAGAGGTGGAAAAGTGTCTGTGATAGTTGAGGAAAGAGAAAGAACTCACTGAAAAATTCTTGGGGCAGTCTTTAACCCAAGAGAACAAGGCAAACAATGGTGAAGATGTAGTTGATTTGGCTGCATGTGAAGCAGTTGTAGGAGCAACTACTGAAGCAGCTCACAAAGCTGATGAAACAGTTGACGGGAACAGAGGATGAAGATTCAACCTTAACCGACCTCTCGTTGAAGATGAATTTTACAATAATATGCCCAGTCCTGGACGATCACTAGGAGACTATGTCAGGCTAGTCTACAACCAAGGATTATATAGTTGTGAGACCTCCTCCAATTGCAGCCAATAATTTTGAGATCAAGTAAGGATTACTTCAGATCATTCAGAATAGTTGTGTCTTTCGAGGCAAACCCAACGAATATCCCTTTTAACTGAAGGATGATGATAAGCACTAGTTGCAGAGTTTGTCGACTGGGTCAATTCAAAATTGGAAAGACATGATGAAGAAGTTCCTTGACAAATATTTTTCGGCTGCAAAAATAAAAAATTTCGAAGAGAGATCCACAACTTCAAGCAGAAGGATACAGAAACAATATTTGAAGCATGAAAAAGGTTTAAGGATATTGTGAGAAGATATAAGCATCATAGAGTTGACTTGTGGATCCGACTTTAAGATTTCTAAAATGAGTTGACACCCTCTGCTAGGAGTACTCTAAACAATGCAGTTGGAGGTCCTTTTATGAAGAAACAAAACTCTTGAGGTAATTATTGCAATTCTAAATGAATTATCTGAAAAATGTAAATTAATGACCTGTAGATGATAAGGAGAGAAGAAAAAAGGCTGAGGTACATTAAGTGAATTCTAATACTTCTGTCCAAGCTCAGCTAGATTTCCTGGCAAAAGAGATCAGAAAGTTTACCTTAGTTAAGGTCTCAAGCCAGCCACCATCAGTTTGTGATTTTTGCGGAATGTGTCATGTAATGTGTGAGTGTCTTGCCTAAGATAGAGATAAAGTTGTAGATGTTGTGGTAAGCTTTGACAGAGGTAACTACCAAAGTGATAATAATTTTAACTCCATGGGGAAGAGGCGCCCATATTTTTTGTGGAGTTCACCAAGTGGTAGTATGAACTTATGGCAGTAGAATAATCTGAGACCCCAGAAACAAAGAGCTCTAGGTTTTCAAAATCAGCAAAGGCAGCTAAATCAGCCTCAACAATCTAGTCAGTCGGGTATGGAAGATTTAATGAAGACTTTCATTATCAAGACATATGAGAGACTTGAAACTCATGGTGAAACCATTTGAAACTTAGAGAAGAATCTAAAAGAAATAATAAATGTGATGTCTTTGAGGAGTGGCCAAGTATTGAAGGATCCCATTGCAAAATAAAAGGATGAGTTAATTAAAAGACAAGTGGAGATGGTAGAGGAGTAGAAAAATAAAGAAATTCAAGAAGGTGAAGTGAGGGAAAACACCTAAAATGGTCCAAAGAGCAATAGGAAGACTAGAGCTCCGAAAAAGAATATGAAAAAAATTCAATAAATAAGGAGATTGAGGAAAGCAAATATATGTCTACCCTACCGTTCCCTCATAAGAAAAGAAGAGAGAAGTTGGATAGACAATTTGGGAATTTTCTAGAAGTTCTCAAGCAGGTACATATTAATCTATCTGTCACAAAGGTACTCTTAAAAATACAAGCATATGCCAAATTCCTGAAGGAGATATTATACAATAAGCAAAAGGTGAAAGAGACATAGGTTGTCAATCTCACAAAGCATTATAGTGCTATTCTGCAAAATAAGCTCCCTCGAAAATATTGAGATCCAGTGAATTTCACTATACCTTGTTCTCTAGGAAGTACTAAATTTGAAAAATCTTTGTGTGATTCAGGTGCGTCTATTAACCTTACGCCCTTGTGTATTTTTAGGAAGTTTGAGAGAGAGATTGGGTCAATCAAACTTGTACCTATGTATTTGCATCTACCGATCAGATTATAATAATGCCCGAAAGAATAGTGAAAGATGTGCTAGTTCGGGAGGATAAATTTGTGTTCCCCGTGGTCTTCACTATGGTGAACGTTGAAGAGAATAAGGAGGTGCCTCTGATTTTTGGGTGATCCTTCTTGGCTACTAGCAAATCTATACTAGACATTCAGGAAAGGCAGCTCATGCTAAGAGTAGGGGAACAAAGAGTGTTGTTGAAGATGAATGAAATAATAGGGCCCCTTAGAGATGAGTCAGCTTCATACTCTGATTTCAAGGCAGATGTCCTAAAGGAGCTAGTTGAACAGGGCAATCATAATAATTACGGTGTGTGCCCGTAGAAGTCAGAAAAGAAATTCTCGGCATGGTTGTGCGCACTCGATTAGGCCTAATAGCTTTGCGATGCCGCTCCTCCAGGCCCTTTGTTGTTGATGATGAAGAAGACGGGAACCGAGGATGGATGAATCGATTTATCCGACTAAGGACTGTCGATGTTATCCCCATCGAATTCCTGTCATTTCCTGAGAAGTGGAATGTCACACATAAGTGGTACACTTGTGTTTTTATCATTTTTGCTCATGATGGGGACGGTTTTTGTAAAGACGCTTTCTTTTTATTTTTGTAGCGACCCCGTAGATGCCATACAAGGTCCCTGACCTGGCAAATTAGGCTTGGAAGCTGGCAGCCCGTTCGACCTATGACGAGCGTAAGTGGCGAGATCTATCCAAGGGTAGATGGGAGATAAAACACTATGGTACGTGCTATGTGGTTTGCTTTCTTTGGAGGGTACTCTGCGTGTACTAACCTCGTTACCGCAGGTATTGGAGAATTTCCTGAGGTGAGATCGTTCTCCCTCGGAGAGGAGGAGGGGTCGTCATCTTCAGGACTGAGAAGTAATATCAAATGGAAGAAACCCTCGCAGGGCGAAGGCACTCATAGCAAGACAAGTCCTGCCCGGAGGCCCAGAGAAGATGTCTCGACTGAGCCTGCAACACCCCAGGCTTCAGTCCTTGGAAAGATGGTTCTTCCTTTGCCATCGTCTTTTCTTCTCGTCGATGGTGCTTCAAGGGACAAGGATTCTGTGTTGCCATCTTCTCTTCCCGTCGAAGGTACTTCGAGGGGTGTTCAAGGCTAGGGTCCACTTGGCTCAAGCAAGGTTTCAAACGATCACGTTCCTATTAGGAACAGTTCTGCTGGGACTGATGAAACTAGGCTGGTAGGTGCGCCTTCGATCTTTGAGGAGGCTCAACGGCTCTGTTTCATGGTGAATTTTGGCCGATTGTATCAGTTTTTTAGTTTTGCACTCCAACTTTGTTATTGAGCTCCTTTTTTCATAGGTCTATGACAAGCTCAAGTCCGAGTTGTTCTGCCATGAAGCCAGGTTGAGGAAAGCCTTGGTTTATGAGAAATTTCTCAGGCTTCTTTGTGATAAGAGGAGAGATGAGTTGGTATACCTACGGTACGAAGCGAATCGGAGCCTGAACTACGAAAGTCACCTTGAGAAACATGCAACCTTTGCTCTGAGGGAATGCATGTTTCTTCTTATATCCTCAAGGATTAACATTTTGATACCTCAGTTGCAGGGCAAGACAGAGGATTTGGAATGCCTTTGGGGCGAGGTTGTCCGGGCCAAGTTTGAGTGTAACGGGCTAAGGGCTCAGATAGATGCCCATGTTGCGGCCAAGAAGAATGCTTTGTCCAAGGTTTCTGCCCTTAAGGTACAGTTCCGGAACGCACGTGAAAGCAGCTTGGTCCGGATGAGCAGGATTGCAAGGCTTGAGTCCGATTTTTTGGAGATGAAGGCCGAGGTTGTGGACGCCCGGGCTAAAAGAGATTCGAGCTAAGGCCGACAAGAAAGTGGTCGTCTATCTAAAAGACGCTGCCAATGCTCGAGCTAAGTTGAGAGATACTTCCGAGCAAGAGAGCAGAAGCAATGAATATGCCCGGTGTAGATCTTAGAGGGAAACCCTTGAAGAGATTCACGCTAGGTTTTCGATCTCTCAGAAGAGATAGCACAGGCTAAGGCGGATGAATATGATGCCAAATTCCTCGTATCTAATGCCGAAGATAGTGGAGACGGGGATGATGTGGTTGCAGTCCCCGAGGATAAAATAGACTATGCTTTTCTTCTTAATTCTTTGTACAGTGTTCTTAGAGAACTTTGCAAATGGAGCCTTTGGATTTTTTCGCGTATGCGTATAAAAGAAAAACCTTTCGGTTTCATCTTTCATGCATTTCCCTCTGCTTGTGTATTTCTTCCTTTGTTTTGAATTTATATGTTTGTCGATGATTAGCCAGGTGAACTAGACCTCGAGTAATGACCCTTAGGTATATAATTCGGCCCTGAGGCAAGTTAGGCTGGACCGTAGACTCTTACGCGTATGGTCGGTACGAACTTTAACATAGGCCGGTGATAGTGGCTCTTATGTGTTTGCCCTTAGGCGTATTTAGTTAACTGTTTCAGGCTCAGTCTTCGAGTCAGATTTTGACTCAAGCTCATTAACCCTTAAGTTTTTGAATTTTAAGCTGGCCCTTAGGATCTTACGTGTTGGGTCAATACGACCTCTGATTTAAAGCTGGCAACAGTGGCTCTTACACATTGGGTCGGTACGACCTCTATTATGGGCTGGCGATAGTGGATCTTACGCATTGGGTCGGTACGACCTCTTATGTAGGCTTTATTTTCCCTCGTTAAAGACTTTTTGAAGTTTTATGTTCTCCCGACTCTTCGATGACTCGATAGGAACCTTGATTGTGAGTCGTTATGTAGCGATAAATAAGCACCTCAGGAGGTTTTGCTTGATGGCTAAGTTGTTTCAAAGCCTATTATTTGGAGCTGATATGATCGAAGCTACTTTGCTTATGACAAGGGTAGCATGATTAACCGGTTCTTTTTGAAGTTTTTTTGAAGTAATTGAAGGCCTGTGATTTTATAGCGACGGTCAGGCGTCCCCGAGTCGCGTGAGTTTGGTCGGAGCCATGTGACCGAAGTCATTGAGTTTGGCCGGAGCCTTTTAGTCCCCGAGTGAAGTAGTTTTGGCGTCTATATCGAGGGTATGCCTTTTAGGGGTCTTATAAGTTCGGATATATAGCGTTAACTTTAAGATCGGGATTATGCCTTTTGTAAGGTCTTACAAATTTAACATACCTTACTTGAGGTCTTACAGGTAAGTTACTTGGTACAAGTATACACGTTTTTGCCTTCAAGGGCTCAATTATTCTATGCGGACACGGTTCATTTGACCGTTTGGCCCGGTACATCATTTTCCCATCGAGACCCTTTTTGGCTCATCTTGACTTCTCCGAGAAGGCGATCTTCCGAGGGAATTCCCCCCAATGTTCGAGGTTGATTGAAGAGAAGCCTTGAATACTTGTTAAGTTCTCCTTAGGTAGCATATAGATGTTGCCTCGTTATAAACCTTGCCGGTAAAAACCTTTTTTGGGATAAAACCCGATTGAAGGAAAAGAGTGCAATGTATGCTTTGAAACCTTAAGGTCTTCGAGCTGGACAGTGCTTCGACTGTTCTTGATCGGACGTCTGCACAAAGGTTAGTGTAAAATGTACATAAAAAGGGAGATGGTTGTACCTTAGTGGCGATGGCGCTTTGAGCCTCGATATGCCTTCAATATTTGCTCCGAGGATGAGGCACGGTCCTTTGCTTGTTTTATTCATGTATAGCCGAGAATGTGTCTTATGATTGCTATTTCACTATTTGCTTATCCTGTGGCTCCTTCAATGTTGAAGTCGTTGACGCCAGTGTTACGTCGTGCACCACGAACATCTCTTTCACTGCATGTTGTTCCCCATACACGGTTTTTATTCCGTCCTTCATTGGAAACTTCATCATTTGGTAAAGGGTTGATGGTACTGCTTTCATACAGTGTATCCATGGCCTTCCAAGCAAGGCGTTATACCTCATGTCTCCTTTGATGACATGGAATTTGGTATTCCTGGTCGTGCCGGCCACGTTGACCGGGAGGGTGATTTCCCCTTTTGTTGTTTCGCTTGCCATGTTGAATCCGTTGAGGAATCGAGAGGCGGGCATGATTTGGTCAAGCAGTCCGAGCTGCTCCACTACCCTCGACCTGATAATGTCGGTCAAGCTACTTGGATCCACAAGTACACATTTAATTTGAAATGTATTCACAAGAAAAGAGATTACCAGCGCGTCATTATGAGGCTGAGACAGGGTCTCGATGTCCTCATCGCTAAATGTGAGAGTGTCCTCGGGTATGTAACCTCGAGTTTGCTTTTCCCTAGTGATGGATATTTTTGTTCTTTTGATAGTGGGTTCATGTGGGATGTCGATTCCTCCCATGATCATATGGATGACATGTTGTAGCTCATCTATTTCATTCTTCCTGTTCGGCTCTCTTTATCAGAACTAATTTTTGGCTTGGTCACTAAAAAACTCCCGGAGGTGCCCTTTGTTGAGTAGCGGGGCTACTTCTTCTCGGAGCTGTCTGCAATCTTCAGTCCTATGACCGTGTGTGCCATGAAGTTTTCACACTAAGTTGGGGTTCCTCTGCGATGGAAATGATAGTATAGGTCTTGGCCACCTGGTGTCTCTGATTTTACCGATGGCAGATACGATGTCTAAAACGTCAATGTTGAAGTTGTATTCCGACATGCGAGGTGCCTCCATCGGTCCTATTTGCCTATTAAATTCGACCCTACTCACGAGTCCCCGAGGATTCTGACCTCGATCTATTCTTCGATTATTTCGGGGTAAGTTATACCTTGGGCATTTCTCCTATCTTTGATGTATGGTTGGTACCTTTCTTTGTTTGGCTTTGGCTCCTTTGCCAGGAGACTGCTTGGGTATACCAAGCCCGAGGGGGCTCCCAATTGGTCGTCCTCAACCCTAATCTTAGATTGATACCGATTGTGGACATCCGACCAACTGGATATTCAACCAAATTTTGCTTCAGCTGCTTTGAAGTCACTAAGCTTCGTTCGTTCAAACCTTGGGTGAAGGCCTGCCCAGTCATCGGAGACTGTTGGTAATTCCATTCACTCCATTTGAAAACGGGATACGAACTCTCGCATATCTCGTTTTCTCTCTGTTTGATTTTGAAGACATTAGATTTCCTTGTAGCCACCTTGATGGCACCGGCATGTGCCTTTATGAAAGAATCTACCAGCATGGCAAATGAGTCTATTGAATTTGGAGCTAGGTTGTGATACCACATCATGGCCCCTTTCGAGAGTGTTTCTCCGGACATATTTAGTAGGACAGATTTGATCTCGTCATCCCTCAGGTCATTGCCCTTCACCGCACAGGTGTAAGCAGTGATGTGATCCTTGGGGTACGAGGTTCCATTGAACTTCGAAAGATCAAGCATTCTGAACTTCTTAGGGATGGACTTCAGAGCCGCGCCTGACCGGAATGGCTTTTGCACGAATTTACTTGAATTAACACCCTTCAGGATCGGGGGTGCTCCCGAGATCTGATCGACCCTTGATTTGTAGGTTTCTACCTTTTAATCGTTGTCTTCTATCATCTTTTCGCCCGACTCAATTCTCTTTGTGAGGTCCTCGAGCATCTTCATAATCACGGGGTCCGCTGCCGACCCGTTGTTGCTCGACCTTTCAGGTACCTTTTCGGTTCGAGGGGCCATTTTCGGGGCCGCTGTACTTGGGGTTCTTTGGTGGCTTTGTAGTTGAGCAATTGCCAACTGTTGTGTCTGTAACATTTCAAAAATAACATGAAGGCTAACCTCTTGTTCCTCTCGAGCTGGAGTTTTCTGGGTCTTCTTGTTGGTCTTCTTGGTGTATTCTCCTATTAGTGTGGGGGCTTATATCGACGTGTTGGGTATCGCGTGAGACCACATCGGCGAGGATTAGCTCTGGTGCATCCTCATGGTTTTGTGGTGGTACACGAATACCTGGAATAGCTACGCCATTCTCTCAATGGTCCTCAAGACCGTTGTCTTCATATGCATTCACTGAGTTAGACATTTTGACCTGAAATCAAAGATTTTGGACAAGAAAAAGTGTGAAAGATAACTTGTGTTGTGTAGTAAACCATCAAGAAAACAATCACTATTATTTTTAGCCCCACAGTGGGTGCCAGTCTGTTTACCTCGAAAATGGTAATTACAATTAGATTTGATTTTGTGGTTCTAAAAATACGTGATCTGTTTTATGCTAGTTGTTAGGCAATAGATGCAAAGTATGAGATTAGTAAATAAGATAAGAACTTGAAAATAGTATGTTTAAGCAAATCGAACAGCTAAGAATCGGGGCTTCGAGCCTGGTTATACGGGGCCTTGAGGTCGAACTCGGTATTGAGTTGTGGATAGCTGATGAAGGAATAATAGTTTTGAGAGCTTTGATGAAGGCTCTTTATGATCAATAATGAGCAATAAATGACGAACAATTAATAGAACACAGTAAATGTAAGCAATAAATGTAAATAATAAAATCAAGGAAGAATGTGTTTAAGTTAGAAAGCAGAGAATGTTCTTGTATTGAATGTTGTATATGATCTCTCTTACAAAATGACAAAGGTCCCCCTTATATACCAGGGAAAATCCCAACATAGTACAAGTGCATTTATTATAAAGTTATATGGTTGGTACAGCCATTTAATGCCATAGTACAGGTTTGAACTAGCCTAATAGACTTGGTCAGATTTAATCATGTGCCTTGGGAATCTCCCACTTATTCATTATATCCATCGATTTACGTTGCCCCGAAGGTCGAGCATATGGGACCCTCGGGGTCGGACCTCAAACTGGACTTGAGCCTTTTGAAAACGGGCTGTAGGATATCATAATGATCATAAATTGGGCTCTCCGATTTTGGCCGTACACACAATGTCGAAATCAATATCTCTGTCGGGTGGCATACCTGGAAAATCAGCTGGAAACACATCAGGGAAATCCCGTGCTACTGGGACTGAATCAACTGTAGGGGTATCGATACTAATATATCTCAAATAATCTAGATACGCGTCACACCTCATCTCAACCATTCACTGCGCTTTAAGAAATGAAATAACTCTACAGGTAGTGTGATCTAAAGTACCCCTCCACTGTACTCGCGGTACACCCGGCATAGCCAGCGTCATAGTTTTGGTGTGACAATCAAGAATAGCATAATGGGGCGACAACAATCTATGCCCAAGATAACATCAAAATCTACCATGCTGAGCAATAATAAATCGGCTCTGGTCTCAAAACCACTAACAGCAATCAAACACGACCGATAAACGCGGTCCACAACAAGAGAATCTCACATATGAGTTAAAACATAAACAGGGGAACTTAAAGAATCCCGAGATACGCCCAAATGCGGGGCAAAATAAGAGGACACATAAGAATAAGTGGATCCTGGATCGAATAGAACCGATGCATCTCTATGGCATACTAGGACAATACCTGTGAGAATCGGAGGCGACAGCCTCAGTACGGGCAGGAAGGGCATAATATCTAGCCTGGTCTCCCCCTCTAGGACGACCTCTACCTCCCCGACCTCCACCTCTAGTTGGTTGGGCAGGTGGGGTAGAAATTGGTGTTGTGATCATATCTTGGCAACTCTACGGAGCACACTATGGCTGAGAAGTCTGCGGAGGTATACCCCTCCTAAGTCTGGGGAAACGTCTCACCATTGGTATGTGTCGCCACACTCAAAACAAGCTCAAGGAAGACGTGGCAGCTGTAACTGGCTCGGGCCAGTTCTGCTGGACTAACCACTGAAAGCACCCCGTACAGGAGGCGCACTAGATACTGGAGGTGCATAATAAGGCTCTTGAGGTCTAGGAGGAGATGGAATACCACGGGCTGGTGGAAGAGCTGAATGAACGGGGCGACTCATATAAACCCTACCATGACGAACTGCAGCTGGAGCATGGGAACCAGAATAATGGCCCGACTCGAAACCTCTTGGCCTCCCTCTCCTATCTATCCTGAGCAACCATGCCCTTTACTCTCCTAGCAATGTTCACCACCTGCTGATAAGAAATATCCATCTCCAACTCCCGGGCCATGCTAGACCTGATGCTGGGAATAAGCCCCTTAATAAACTGGCAAACTCTCTCACGAACTGTAGAAACCAACGTCGGTGCATGCCTAGCCAAGTCAGTGAAATGGACAGCATACTCCGAAATAGTCATAGTTACCCTGGCGCAAATGCTCATGCGTCCCTGAGGCTTTGAGGATCATACTCCATCAAAAACATATCTAAAAACTGGGTCCATGTAAGGGAAGTTGTCTCAGCTGGACTGTCCAACTCAAAAGTATGCCACAATTGATAGGCTTATTTTCGAAGTTGGAAGGCAGTGAAAGAAATCCCACTCGATCCTGATATACCCATAGTGCGGAGGATACGATAGCACTCCTCCAGAAATCCCAAAGCATCATCTGACGCTAAAACACTGAATGTAGGAGGCTTGTACTTCTTGAACCTCTCAAGCCTCCACTGCTCGTCCTCTAAAGCTGCTCCCCTATCTTCGGGCAGAACTGGGGCTACAGGCGGTACCGATATAACCTCTGGGATTTGATCAACCTGGACCTGCTATTTTGGGTGCGGGCGGCGGGAGTCTATGCTCCTCCCCCGGCCTGGGATGTGGCTGCAGCAAGGGAATCAACCCTGCCTAAGCTAGAGTGGTGTACATGCTCACGAACAGTGCAAGGGTCTCCTGAAGACCTGGAATAGTAGTAGCAGTAGGCGTATCAGGTTCCTGGGCTCCAGTTGGAGCTGCTGGTGGCTCATCTATGGTAGCTCGATTGGGTGCTATGGCTGCACTATGAGCGCGTCCTTGGCCTCTATCCCGGCCTTGACCTCTGGCAACTCTAGTAGGGGCACGGGTGCCTGGTCATCTCCGGTAGCACGTGTCCTCAACATCTGTGAGAGAATAGAAGATAGAGGTTTAGAGTTTCGATATCAAACATCTCGCACAACAAGGAAATCAAATGAAGTGGAATTTTCCTAAGAGTTACATAGCCTCTCGTAAATAAGTACAGATGTCTCCGTACCGATTCTGCGAGACTCTAATAAACCGGCTTGTGATTCATGACTCCTATAAACCTAGAGCTCTAATACCAACTTGTCATGAATCAAGTTCTCCCTCCGTGAAATGTCGTGACGGCACCTAGTCTCTACGACTAGGTAAGCCTAACAAATTTGCAAAAAAAGGAATTTAAAAGTACAACTAACCATCTAATAGGTAAATATAGATAAAGTGTTTAAAAATGCCGTTTGGCATATACAATAATAGCAATCTTGACCAATAATAACACTACCAAAACCCGAAATCTCATGAATCACAAACTAGAGAAAATACATAGTGTTTTTAACTCCAAAAGTATAAACAAAAGTAATTATAGAAGGTTTATAGCTAAAAGGGAGAATAAAGAGGGACTTTTTGGTCTGTGGACGCGGCAGATATACCTCGAAGTCTCTAAAATTGCCTCGCCTCACTGATAGTATGGCTGAGCAGAAGAACCTGAATCTGCACATGAAAAAACATGTGCAGGAAAGGGCATGAGTACACCACAACAGTACCAAGTAAGTGTCAAGCCTAACCTCGGTCGAGTAGTGACGAGGAAGGTCAGGGCCCTACTGGTTATATATATATGAAACAAAGTAACAGTATGAAATGTGGCAGTATAGGTAAAAATACTAACAGTCGAACAAGAATAAAATCACAGAAAGAATATAATTCAACACACAGAAATAGCAACAGGGGATCTCCCAAGATATCATCTCGTAGTCTTAGATGTAAATGTGCAGAGGATCTCCCGGGATATCGTCCCGTAGTCCGAATCATAAATGTGAAGGGGGGTCTCCCGAAATACCAATCCGTAGTCCCAAGGTAAATATCTAGTACAGGGGAATCTCCCCGGATCTCGTCCCATAGTCCCAATTATAACCGTGCAGGGGGGTCTCCCGGAATACCAATCTATAGTCCCAAAGTAAACATGCAGGGGGATCTCCCGGAATACCAATCCGTAGTCCCAAAATAAATACACAACAGTCTAAAAAAATCTACAGTTCTATTCGATAACAAATAGGAATTTCTACTCTAAACATGTTGTACAGAATCGAAGTAAGCAGTTAAAGCAGGCAAGACAATTAGGTCACATAAGCATGCTTTTCCTAAGCTAAACAGGAGGCTTCAAGTACAAGTATTACTCAATTTAAAGAAAACATAGATATTTACTTAATGAAAACGGGGTTTTTCAAAAATTATAACGTGTACGCACTCGTTAACTCACGTACACAGCATTCCTATAAATACAGTACCAAAATCCTAAGGGGAGTTCCCCCACACAAGGTTAGGCAAGCCACTTACCTCGAACCAACTCAAAATCAATCCGAAATCACGTTATTTCCAAGAGTATCTAACTCTGAGCGGCCCAAATCTAATCAAATCAATTTCATAATGTAAATATAACTAAAAACAACGAATTTAGCTAAAGGAATCGAAGCTAAGGTAAGAAAATAGAAAAATGCCCAAAAATCCTCCCCGTTCCCATGTCTCGGAATAGAGCAAAATTTACCAATTTAGAACACCCATTCACTCACGAGAACACTCGTCCAAAAATTATTCAATTCCGACACCTAAAACTCGATCAAAACCTAAAAACTCGATTGAGGAACTTTTCCCCCAAATTCCCATTTTTCCACTCAAATTCTTCGATTAGATTGAGAAAATTACTATATATTGATGAAATATAAACGAAATAGTGTTAGCAATCGTTACCCACTGATTTCCTCTTCAAAAACCTCACAAAATCTCCTTCTCCCGAGCTAAAAATCAAATTTGGTGTTATGAACTTCAAACCCTCGAATTTTCCTTTTTCTGCCCAGCGATGCCCGCATCTGTGCTCCCAGGAACGCACCTGCGGTCCCGCTTCTGCGGCCAGGGCTCCGCATCTGCGGATTTTCATTAAATCCCTCAAGCACCGTATCTGCGCTCAAATCTTCGCAGATGCGATTCCGCTTCTGTGGTTCTTGAGTCGCATCTGTGACCACTGGTCTTCATACCCAAGACCGCACCCATGACCTCTTTCCTCGCTTCTATGAGCTGCACCTGCGGGGTTCCCCTCCGCAGGTGCGAAAATACCAGAAGCAGCCAACTTCAGAATTTGCCTAAGTCCAAATTCACTTCTATTAAGCATCTGAAACTCACCCGAGGCCCCCGGGACCTCAACCAAACATGCCAACCAATCCTAAAACATCATACGAACTTAATCCAACCCTTGGATCACATCAAACAACGCCAAAACCATGATTCACCCTCCAACCCAAGCCTAATGAACATGAAATTTCAAGAATTCTACAACCGATGTCGAAACCAAACAAACCATGTCCGATTAACCCCAAATTTTGTACACAACTCACATTAAACACTACGGAGCTATTACAACTTTCGAAATCGTATTCCGCCCCCGATATCAAAATTTCACTATCAATACGGAAACTTCAAAAATTCAACTTTCGGCATTTCAAGCATAAATAAGCTACGACCTCCAAAACACAATCCGAACACGCCCCTAAGCCCAAAATCACTCAACGGAGCTAAGGAATCGACAGAATTCCATTCCAAGGTCGTCTTCACACTGTTCCGACTATGGTCTAAATTCTAAAGCTTAAGCTCTCATTTAGGGACTAAGTATCCCAAAACACTCTGAAACTCAAAACCATCTTCCCGAAAACTCACCATAGCAGAAACAAATACGGGGAAAGCAGTTAATAGGGTATCAGGGCGTTAATTCTCAAAATGACCGGCCAGATCATTACATCATCTTCAGTCGCAATCGTGATAACGCAGAGCTTTCCAAAGCAGGAGAAGATCCCCCGCAACTGACGATCAACATGATTTTCAGGGGAATGAGATTAATCGAGTTACATTTTCGGCAGCAAAAAAGACGAAGGTGTCAGTAACCCACAGTAAGAGTCTCCGGGAAGTTGCTGAAGGCAACATTACTTTCACGTAGGAAGACGTAGATGGACTGCTGCTATTGCACAACGATGCATTGGTAATTTCTTTAAATGTTTTATATTTTACAATTAAGCGTGTTTTGGTGGACCCAGGAAGTTCAGCCAACATCATATAATGGAGGGTGTTGGAGCAAGCCAAGCTCACTGAAAGTATTATTCCGGCCACAAAACTCCTCGCGGGTTCAACCTAGCAAGTGTGACTACCTGAGTAGAGATCCTACTACCCACGAATGTTGAAGGGGTAATGAAAACGAACATTTTCGAAGTGGTAGACGACAATATGGGTTACAACATCATCCTTGGGAGACAATGGTTGCACGAGGTGAAGGCGATGCCATTAATGTATCATCAGTGACTGAAATTCCCAACTCCCGTGGGGATTAAAAAAATAAGAGGCGACCAACCGGCAGCGAGAGAAATGAATGTAATCTCCGTTTCTAGTAGAAAAAAGAAGGAGCGTGCGGTATCGCATTACAAGAACCGGATCCTGCTCCTGAGCCGAGCGAAGTCAACCAGGAGGAGGAGGAGTCAGAATCTTATCAGGTACCAAGATATTTTTAGGTACTAGAAGAAATAGACACAACAAAATCCATAGCGAACGAACTTGAACAAGTCACATTATTTGAAAAGTTCCTAGAGAGGATGTTTCACTTGGGGACAGGACGGCACCCCAAACTCAGGTCTGGATTTATTGAATTCTTTAAATTTAATATTGATTGCTTTGCGTGGTCGCATGCAGATATTACAGGTATCCCGCCAGACGTGACCGTCCACAAACTAAGCTTGGATCCCAGCATCCCTCCGGCAAGACAGAGAAAATGTCCTATTACCAAGGCCAGAAAAATATTTTTCAAAGAAGAGGTAACTTGTTTGCTTGATATCTGTTCAATTCGAGAGGTAAAGTATCCTGACTGGCTAGCTAACATAGTAGCAGTTCCAAAGAAGAAGAATAAATTTTGCATGTGCGTAGAATATAAGGACTTAAATAAGTTGTGTCCAATAGACTCATTCTCATTGCCAAACATTGATCAAATTATTGATGCCACAGCCGGGCATGAGTTAATGAGTTTCCTCAATGCTTATTACGGATACAACCATATCAATATTAACCCAGAGGATCATGGAAAAACTTTATTTATCACGAATTTTGGTACATATTGTTACAATGTTATGCCCTTCGGGCTATAGAACACCGGAGACACTTATCAACGGCTCGTGAACAAAATGTTTGGAAAGCAAATAGGGAAAACTATGGAAGTTTACATAGATGATATGCTTGTTAAGTCTTTGAATGCAGGGCGTGTAAAGTGAACCCGGACATGGTTTTAGACCTAAACTAAACAATTCAGAGGAGTTTTCTTTATCTCTTGATTTTTATTTGTGTGTCATGGGGACATGCCACAATTTAAAGTATGGGGTAGGGGACGTGCATATGAATATGCATTTTTTTGTGTTTTAGTCATTATTCAAGAACTTTTTTTTCACTTTTCTCTACAATGGATCTCCTCGACCATGTTCTTAAGGGATTAAGGTAGAAGAAAAAATACAAAAAAAAAATTTAAAAAATTTAAAAATATGTCTTTTATTTTAGTTGTTTTCAGATAGTGTAACAGTTTCCCCTTAGTTTTTCTTTGTGTCACAGTTTTCTTTTAAGGCTTTTACTTGAACCGAGTATAGTTAGTTTTATATTTATTTTTGTAGGAATAAAGAATCTTGTGTCGTTGTACTAATGGAAGATAATTTTCTTTACTTTGTTGTGGCTTGAGAGCAATGAGTGCCTTAGGTGTGATGCTTAGGCTCATCTCTTGACTCCTGTATTGTAGTACCTTAAATTTTTAAATTTTGACTTTGCTTAACTGCTGTGACTAGAGAGTCAGATCGGTCCGGAGTGAGTTATGTGCCATGATGTGAGTAAGGTTTGTTGATACTTTGTGTATGCAGATGATATCTAGAACTTGCCCCGAGTGTTTGTAAAGCGAAATTGTAGTCTTTTTCAGTCGAGGAAGTGAGAGAGTTGTTTCCTTGTTGATCCAAATATATACTTTTTACCCACATGATTGTTATATGTCCTAGTTAGCCCGTTTGAGCCTCTAATCATTACAAGCCTGACCCCTTTGCTAGAACTGACCATTTGTTTGAACATTTGATATCTCATGAACACTTGAAATATTTATGAGCTAAATAAAAGCTAAGTGGAGGTATGGTTGGGTTTGAGTGGAACTATGAAAAAGGTAAAAAAGGTGTACTGTTTGAAATAATTGTGAGAGCCACATGTAGGGAATAAATTATAAAGAAAATTATTTCTTACTTGCAACGACCCAACCAATCGTTTTTAGTATTATAGCCCCATTCCCTCATTTATTGATTATTCTATTCTAATTTGTTGCTATGTTACTTTAGGGGGTGGTTAGTTTAGTTTCAGGGATGTTTTAGAATGAATTGGGACACTTTGTCCCAAGGTTTGAAGCCTAAAATGAAAGAGTTGACCAGATGTTGACTTATGTGCAGACGACTCCGTGATAGATTTTGATAGTTTTGATAGCTCTCTATGGTAAATTTGGACTTAGGAGTATGTACAGATATTGATTTGGAAGTTTGTAGGAGATTTTGGCTTGAATTGGCAAAAGTTGAAGTTTGTAGAGTTGAGAAGTTTTGACGAGAGTTGACCTTATGGTTACCGGGATTTTACTTTAGTTACGGAAGTTGGAATATGTCCATTGTATCATTTATGACTTGTGAGCAATATTTGAGGTCAATCGGAGTCGGTCTGATAGGTTTCATCATCGATGATAGAAGTTTGAAATTCATTAGTTTCATTAGGCTTGAATTGGGGTGAGATTCGTATTTATGTTGTTGTTTGATGTAATTTGAGGCCTCGACTAAGTTCAAGTTGTGTTCTAGGACTTGATATTATGTTTGGATGGGGTCCCTAGGGCTTTGGGTGTGATTCGGATTGGAATCAGAGTGAATTTTGGACTTGTGTTATTGCTGATGTTTCAGGTCTAGTTTCCTTATTCGCGATCGTGTGAGAAGTTTCGCGTTCACAAGAATTGGTCTGTGATCATAGAGCTTTGGTTGATTAAGCATCACGAACGGGGGTGTTGGGTCGCCTACGCAAATAAGCAAGGGGGAGCCCCAGGGAACCCACATGTTTGTTCTTCGCGATCGCGAGAGGGAGCCCGTGATTGCGTAGGTTTGTGATTCTATGCATTGTGTTCATGGCTAGTTTTCTGCATTCGAATAGGTCAATATGACGACAACTTTTTGTTTTTCGTGATCGCAAGGGACTTTCCACTATCACGAATAGGAATAACTTGGCAGATTATATAATTTCAAAAACGTGGATAGGAGTATTATTTTACATTTGGACTTTAGGAGCTCGAATAGAGGCGATTCGTGAAGGGATTTTCAAGATATTGATTAGGAAAAGTGATTCTAACTTGGATTTGGTTAATATAAATGAATCCATCATTGAGTTTATGATTTAATTAGTGTTTTGGGTTGGAAAAAAATGGTGAAAATTGTAGAAATTTCATAGACTTTAATTTGAGGATTTGAAGGTCGAGTTGAGATATAAATTGAGAAATTTTGGTATGGTTGGAATCGTTGTTGAATGGGTGTTCGAATTTTGTTTATTTTGTCGAATTTCGAGACCTAGGCTTGGGGTTGACATTTTGACTTTTGTTAAAGAACCTAGCTTTATCATATGGAATTGATTCATATAGCTTGTGTTGATTGTATGAAGTTGTTTGTGGCAATATTCGCGTCGTTCAAAGGTCGATTCGCGAGGCAAAGGCTTGTTGAAGTAGATATTTTGCACGGTTTGAGGTAAGAAACACTTCTAAACTTGATACTGAAGGTATAAATCCCCAAACTACGTGTTATGTGGTTGGTGTTGAGGTGACGCACATGCTAGGTGACGGGCATGTGGACTTGCACTATAGTAATCGTGAATTGGTTGATTCCGTGGAACTGTGTAGTTATCTAATCTTGTTATTATCAATGTATTCTCCATGTTTTAGAGAAATTGAGTTGTGATTCATGTTAGAAATCATGTTTAGGCTATATGTTGGTACTACTGGGGCCCACATAAATCATTTTTGTTGTTGAGTTATTTGTTTAAATTGCAGTTATGTACTCAGTTGCATTCATCATTTGTATATCATATCTTAGTTTCTGTTTCTATTTATTTCACATCATGTTATACTTATTTGGGATGATAGGCATGAGATTTGTAAGCCCGAGAGATTGGAGAGATTTATGACTAAGTTATGACTTTAGGGCCGAAGTGTGAGTGGTATTGATGGGATCTGGCTGCACGCCGCAACGAGTATTAATTATTCAAGATGGGATCGTGATGCACATCATAGGGGGTATTATTGATTTATGATGGGATCAGGCTGCATTCCACAACAGGTTTTAATAGTGTTTGGGCAAGATCTGCCCCTCCAGAGTCTTACATACCATTAGTGAGCATTGGTACCATACAATGCTAAGTGATTGAGTGTGATAATTGAGAGTTGAGTCAGTCGTATTGAGTACTCTGAGAGTGTGAGTACGTGAGGTTATTATTGTGATGCATTACATGTGACATGCACATTTAACATGTAGAAATAGAGATGTAACATTCGTTATATCAGTCACACTTGGCATATTTTATCCGTGTTGAACTTAAACTGTTAAAATTGAAAGCATGTCTATATTTCTGTACTGTATATAAACAGATTATGATATTTCTCATAATTGTTACTGTCATTTTTCCTATCATATCTGTATTATTATAATCAGAATTTGGACTATACCTATTTGAGCTCGTAACTGCTTTCAACCCAATGTTAGTCATGTTACTTATTGACTACATTAGGTCGGTTGTACTCATACTATACTCTACACTTCGTGTGCAGATCCAGGTACTTCTAGACACAACGATTGCAAGATTTGGGGCTCCATCTATTTGGAGACTTTTGAGGTAGCTGCTTCGGTATCCGTAGACCTCGACTCTCCTTTTTCCAGTTATTTAGCACTCTTCTATCTTTCTAGACAGTTGTATTAGCAGTTTGATTGTGTTGACATTTTAGTAACTCAAGTACTCAGTGACACCCAGATTTTGGTGGATTTTGTATTGAGTCGCAATATTTCTTATTGGTTATTTATGAGAATTTCACCGTTAAACATGTTTCGTTATGTTTTAATTCAAAATGCGTAGTTATTGGCGATTGTCGACTTCACAATGTGTGAGATTTTATGTAATGACAAGTTGGTATCAGAATCTAGGTTACATAGCTGTCACGAGTCATGAGCATGTTTAGTAAAGTCTTGTGGATCGGTATAGAGATGTCTGTACTTATCTTTGAGAGGCTACCGAACCATTAGGAAAACTTCACTATCTTGTATTCTTGTCGTGCAGATTTGTTGATTACGGAAACTAAACTTCTATTATTATATTCTTTCACAGATGGTGAGGAAACATGGTACCAGAGCAGGCGGACGGCCACCAGTACCACCAACTAGGGCTACTAGAGGCCAGGCTCCTGGTAGAGGCTGAGTTGTAGCTCGCACATCAGCCAGAGTACCACCCACGTAGCCACCAGTTGCTCCAGCTTAGGAGTAGATTCCAGATGTGGTTGAGCTAGTGGGACCTGTTGTCCCCATTGTGATTCCAGGCCTTCCGGAGGCTCTGGACCGAATATACACTATATGCACTAGCCTTGCTTAGGCGGTTTCAGTTTCGGTCGCCCCAGCCACATTTCAGGACAGAGGAGGTGCTCAAACTCCTACTGCCTACACTCTAGAGTAGGTAGTTCAGGGGCTTCAAACACCGGAGGTACTACTAGTCCAGTCGGTTGTAGTTCCTCAGGCCTATGTGGGTCCACCGATGAGGTTTGAGGAGCAAAAAAGGCTAGAACAGTTTGGAAGGCTCAGGCCTCCATCATTTAGTAGGATAGAGTCATAGGATGCTCAAGACTTCTTAGACCGATGCCAGCAGATTCTTCACATATCGGTTATTCTAGAGACTAGTGGAGTCTCATTTACTACTTTTTAGTTGTTGTGGGAAGCGTTCAGAAAGTTCGAGGCTTATGAATTGAGTAGTCTAGTAAGTGGTGCACCACTTACGTAGCACGAGTTCTTCGTTCTCTTCTTGGAGAAGCTTGTGCCATAGAAACCCAGGGAGGAGTTGCATAGGCAATTTGAGCCGCTACGCTAGGAGGGTATGTCCGTGACCCATTATGAGATGAGATTTCCAAAGTTGGCTCATCATGCAATCTGGTTGGTTCCCACAAAGAGGGAGAGGATTAGGATGTTCATTGATGGCCTCAACTATGGATTGCATTTTGTCATGACTCAGGAGATTGCATCAGGTGCTAGGTTCGATAAGGTGGTTGATATTGCTAGACGGGTAGAGCAGGTCCGTACTCAGGAGCGTGAGGAGAGGGAGGCCATAAGGTCTCGTGGTTTAGGTGGTTTCAGTAGTGTTTCTTCTTAAGGGAAATCCTACCACAACAAGGGTCTTCTTCTAGGCCTGCTCATATGGATTGTCCAATTCATCATGGTGCATTAGCTAGCCATGGCCCATATAGTGATCGTCCAGGTCAGTCATCTTTCAGTACCCTCCCAGATCAGAGTTCATCTCGTGCTCCATCAGTTCAGGATTCATTTGTGTCAGGTCCCTCTAGTAGTTATTCTTGTTCTCGGGGTTCGCTTCAGTACCCCCCCCCCCCGCTATTATTGTAGCGGGGTTGCTTTAAGTGCAGAGAGTTTGGTCATTTGAAGAGGTATTGTCCCCATCTTTTGGGAGGTCAACTTTAGTAGAGGAGTGGGGTTGTGAATTTCGTACCAGTTACTTCACCACCCACTCAGCCATCTTAGGTGGGGCTTAAGCAGCTAGAGGTCGCCCTAGAGGGGGAGGCCGATCAGGTGGTGGTCAGGCTCAATGCTATGATTTCCCTCCCTGGCTAGTGGTCGTTACTTCACATGTAGTGATCTCAAATATTGTCTCAGCATGCCACAGGGATACTTCCCTATTATTTGACCCTAGTTCCACTTATTCGTATGTATCATCATATTTTGCTTGTTATTTAGATGTGCCCTGTGAGCCCTTAGTTTCACTTGTTCATATATCTAAGCCAGTGGGCGATTCTATTATTGTAGACCATTTGTATCGGTCATGTGTGGTGACTATTGGGGGATTGAAGACTAGAGTTGATCTCTTATTGCTTAGCATGGTTGAATTTGACGTGATTCTGGGCGTGGATTGGTTCTCCCCATGTCATGCTATTCTGGATTGTCACACTAAGACCACGACGTTGGTGATGCCGGGGTTACCTATGATCAAGTAGAGTGGCCCAATGGATGGTTGGGAAGGGTGTTTTCCATATTTGGCTTTTGTGAGGAATATTGGTGCCAATACTCCTACTATTGATTTTGTTTCGGTAGTGCAAGACTTTTCGGATATTTTTCTTGTAGACCTGTCAGGCATGCCACTCAATAGGGATATTAATTTTGGTATTGACCTTGTGTCGGGCACTCAGCCCATCTTTATTTCTCTGTACCGTATGGCACCAGCAGAGTTGAAGGAATGGAAGAATCAATTCAAGAGCTTATTGATAAGGGATTCATTAGGCTTAGTATGACGCGTTGGGGTGCACTAGTTCTTTTAGTGAAGAAGAAGGATGGTACTATGCGGATGTGCATTGACTATAGGCAGTTGAACAAAGTTACAATTATGAACAAGTACCATTTGTTGCACATTGATGAATTATTCAACCAACTTCAGGGAATGAGAGTGCTCTCTAAGATTGATTTGAGGTTGGGGTGTCACTAGTTGAAGATTCAGTACTCGGATATTTTGAAGACGACATTCAAGACCCGTTATGGTCACTATGTGTTCCTTATGATGAGTTTTGGGCTAACCAATACCTTAGTAGCATTCATGCATCTGATGAACAGTGTGTTCCAGGCATATCTTGATTCATTTTTCATAGTATTTATTGATGATATCCTGGTGTACTCACGTGGCCAAGAGGAGCATGCACATCATTTAAGGATTGTACTACAGAGGTTGAGGGAGGAGAAGATTTATGGCAAGTTCTCAAAGTGTGAGTTTTCGCTCAGTTCAGCAGCGTTCTTGGGACACATGGTGTCCAGTGAGGGGATTAAGGTGGATTTGAAGAAGATTGAGGCGGTTCATAGTTGTCCCAGGCTGTCTTCAGCTACTGAGATTCGGAGTTTTCTCGGCCTGACTAATATTATCGTCACTTCTTTGAGGTTTTCTCGTCCATTGTAGCGCCTTTAACCAGGTTGATCCAGAAGGTTCTCCATTTAAGTCGTACGATGAGTTTGAGGAGAGCTTTCAGAAGCTCAAAACTTCCTTGACCACAACACCAGTTCTAGTTTTGCCTTCAAAATCGGGTTCATATACAGTGTATTGTGATGCTTCTCAGATTGGTATTGAGTGTGTCTTGATGCAGGATAGTAGAGTGATTGCTTATGGTTCATGCCAGTTGAAGCCTCATGAGAATAATTACCATGTTCATGATTTAGAGTTGGCACCCATCATTCATGCATTGATGATTTGGAGGCATTATCTCTACGCTGTGTCTTGTGAGGTATTTACGGATCATCGGAGTCTTTAACACTTGTTCAAGAAAAAGGATCTATATTTGAGGCAGCGGAGATGGTTGGAGCTGCTAAAGGACTATGATATTACCATTTTGTATCATCTTGGGAAGGCAAATGTGGTGGCCGATGCCTTGAATAGAATGTCAGTAAGTATGGGAAGCCTTGCATACATTCTTGTTGGTAAGAGAACGCCTGCATCAAATGTTCAGGCCTTGACCAATCAGTTTGTGGGGTTATATGTTTCATAGCATAGTTGGGTTCTAGTTTGTGTGGTTTCTCGGTCTTCCTTATATGATCGTTTTAGAGAGCGTTAGTATGATGACCCCCATTTTCTTGTCCATAAGGACACGGTTCAACATGGTGATGACAAAGAGGTTTCTATTTGGAATGATAGGTAGTTGCGGATGTAGGGTCAAATTTGTGTGCCTAATATAGATGGGCTACGTGAGTTGATTCTTGAGGAGGCCCACAGTTTGCAGTATTCCATTTATTCGGGTGCTGCAAAGATGTACCAGGACTTGAGGTGGCACTATTGGTGGAGTAGGATAAAGAAAGATATAGTGGAGTTTGTAGCTCGGTGCTTGATTTGTCAACAGGTGTAGTACAAGCATTAGAGTCCGGGTGATTTGCTTCAGAGCCTTAAGATTACTGAGTAGAAATGGGAGCGTATCACCATGGACTTCGTAGTTAGGCTTCCATGTACTTTGAAGAAGTTTGATGTTATTTGGGTGATTGTGGACTGGTTGACTAATTCCGCACACTTCATTCCAGTTGGGACTTCATATTCTTCAGAGCACTAGGATGAGATCTGTATTTGCAAGATTGTGCGCCTTCACGGTGTGCTGGTGTCCATTATTTCATATCGGGGCACGCGATTCACATCACAGTTTTGTAGAGTAGTGTAGCAAGAGTTAGGCACACGGGTTGAGTTGAGTACAACATTCCATCCCCAGACGGACGGACAATCCGAACGCACTATTCAGTTATTGGAGGATATGCTACACAATTATATCATTGATTTTAGGGGTTTTGGGATCGGTTTCTACCTCCTGCCGAGTTTGCCAACAATAGCAGCCACCAATTGAGTATGTAGATGGCTCTGTATGAGGCCTTGTATGGGGGTAGTGTCGTTCTTCGGTTGGTTGGTTTGAGTCGGATAAGGCTAGGCTATTAGGTATTGACTTAGATCAGTACAGACTCTCACAGCTCGTACCGTAAAGTAGCGGGTCCATGTTGACCAGGGTCCAGATGTTATACTAGTGTAGCCTATTGTCTTAGTTCAGCCCGAGGTTAGGACAAAAATGTCTGAATAGGAGCAGCGCAGACTCAAAAGGTACAAGAAGTACCACCCTCCTACTTTCAGTGGCCTAGCTGTAGAGGATACGCAAGGTTTTACTGGAGAAGTGTCATTGTATTCTTCATACCATGGGTATAGTGGAGACAAGAAAGTTTGCTTTCACTACATTCTCGTTGTTGGGCCCAGCGCACGAGTGGTAGCGGGCTTATGAGGAGGGTAGCTCAATCGAGGCAGTTTCACTTGCATGGGCTCAGTTTTCGGAAATGTTCTTGAGAGATTTTGTTCCCTGGAGCCATCGGGTTGCATGACGCGCAAAGTTTGAGCAGTTGTACTAGAGTGCTATGACCATATCAGAGTATGCCGTCAGGTTCAGTGAGTTGTCCAGACATGCACGTGCCTTAGTTTCCATAGTAACATAGTGAGTCCGTTGATTTATTGAGAGGAGGCTCAACTATGCTATTAGATCCATCATGGCTTGAGAGTTGGACATTGATACCCCATAGCAGTAGGTGGTAGAGATTGCACAGAGATTGGAGGGTATGCGGAGCCGGAAGAGGGAGGACAGAGACGCTAAGAGGACTTGATGTTCCAATAGGTATAGTGGTGCATGTGCCCCAGTTGCAGCCCGTCATGGTAGAGGCTATGCGAGATGTCTAGTTCATTCAGCACTTCCAACTTCCATTGGTATTCCGGCTTCTCCCAGGTCTCAAGTTGCCCATTATGCTCATCCACTGTCTAGTGCACCTTCTGCACGGGGTGCTTTCAGCGCTCGGTCCAGCCGACCAGGCGCAAGTCAGTTTCAGTAGTCACGTCCTCCGAGAGCTTATGTTGGGTGGGGTGGTACTTTTCATATGGTGAGAGACTACCCTAGACTCAAGAGGGGTGCACCTCCACAAACTACTCAGGCTCCATGTATTCCACAAGGTCCCTAGACTTCTTAAGATGTGGTTGCCGCACCAGTTGCCACTCCACCTGCACAACCAGCTAGGGGTAGAGGTCAGGCCGTTAGGGGTCGCCCTAGATGGGCAGGCCATACTAGATGTTATGCTTTTTCGGGTAGGACGGAGGAAATTTCATTGGATGCAGTTATCATAGGTATTGTTCCAATTTGTCATAGAGATGTATCAGTCTTATTTGATCCAGGCTCCACTTATTCATACGTATCATCTTACTTTGCTCCGTATTTGGGTATATACCATGTTTCTTAGAGTTCTCTTATCTTTGTGTCCACGCCTATAGGAGACTCCATTATTGGTAACCGTGTATATCGGTCATGTTTAGTTGTTCTTGGTGGTTTTGAGGCCAGAGTTGATCTATTGTTGCTCAGTAATGTGGACTTTGATGTTATTTTGGGAATGGACTGATTGTCACCCTATCATGCTATTCTCGATTGTCATACCAGCACGGTGACATTGGCTATGCCAGGTTTGTCGCGATTGGAGTGGAGAGGTACTTTGGATTATGTTCCTAGTAGGGTTATGTCCTTCCTTAAGGCATAATGGATGGTTAGGAAGGGGTGTGATGCATATCTAGCCTTTTTGAGATATGTCAGTGTTGAAACTCCTAACGTTCAATCATTTCTGGTAGTGAGAGACTATCCATATGCATTTCCGGCAGATCTTCTAGGCATGCCGCCTGATAAGGATATCGATTTTGGTATTGACTTGTTTTTGGGCTCTCATCCCATTTCTATTCAGCATATTGTATTTCCCCAGCAGAGTTGAAGAAGTTAAAGGAGCAGTTGCAAGAGTTGCTCGATAAGGGTTTCATTCGGCCTAGTATGTCCTTCTAGGGTGCTTCGGTCTTGTTTGTAAAGAAGAAGGATGGTTCTATGCAAATGTGTATTGATTATCGGCAGTTAAACACTGGGAAGAAAAGATATCTATTGCCACGCATTGATGACTTATTTGATCAGTTATAGGGTGCCAGGGTGTTTGCTAAGATTAATTTGCAGCCAGGTTGTCACCACCTAAAGATTTGGGATCCGTACATGAAGATTGCTTTCAGGACTTGATATGGTCAATATGTATCCATTGTGATGTCATTTGGGCTGACCAATGCCCCAGCAACATTCATGCACTTGATGAACAGTGTATTCCAGCCCCATCTTGATTCATTCATCAGTGTGTTGATTGACGACATCTTGGTGTACTACCAGATCTGGGAGGATCATGAGCAAAATTTGAGGATTGTCCTCCAGACCTTGAGAGAAAAGAAGTTTCATGCAAAATTTTCAAAGTGAGAATTTTGGCTTGATTTAGTGGCATTTTTGGGTCATCTGGTGTCGAGTAAGGGATCAAGGTAGATCCGAAGAAGATTGAAGCAATGTAGAGTTGGATCAGACCATCGTCAGCTACTGAGATCTGGAGTGTTCTTAGTTTGGAAAGGTATTATTGTCGTTTTGTAGAGGGTTTCACATCTATTGCTACACATATGACCAGATAACCCAGAAGTGTGCTCCTTTCATATGGATCGAGGAGTGTGAGGAGAGCTTTCAAATGCTCAAGATTGCTTTGACTACTGCCCCAATGTTGGCGTTTTCAAGGGGTTTGGGGTCTTACACTATGTACTGTGATACATCACGTATTGGCCTCGGTGCAATGTTGATGCAAGACGGTAGGGTGATTGCCTACGGGTCTAGACAACTGAAGGTTTTTGAGAATAATTATCATGTCCACGACCTGGAATTAGCAGCTATTGTTCATGCCTTTAAGATTTGGCGGCACTATTTGTACGATGTTTTTTGTGAGCTCTATACTGACCACCAAAGTCTATAACATCTGTTCAAATAGAAGGATCTTAACTTGCGTCAATGGAGGTGGCTAGAATTTCTTAATGACTATAATATCACCATTCTATATCATCTTGGGAAGGACAATATGGTGGCCAATGCCTTGAGTCGAAATGCGGAGATCTTGGGCAGTTTAGCACATCTACCAGCAACGGAGAGGCCATTAGCATTGGATGTCCAAGCCTTGGCCAACCACTTTGTTAGATTGGATATTTCGGATCCTAGTCGAGTTCTGCCTTGCGTGGTTTCTTGGTCTTCTCAATATGACTGAATCAAAGAGCGTTAGTATGACGATCCCCATTTGCTTGTACTCATGGACATGATTCAGCTCGACAATGCCATGAAGGTTACCATTGGGGATGACGGTATGTTATGGATGCAGGGCTGGCTTTGTGTGCCAAATACAGATGTTTTGCGTAAGCTAATTCTTCAAGAGGCCCATAGTTATAGTACTCCATTTATCTGGGTTCCGCTAAGATGTATCAGGACTTGAGGCACCATTGTTGGTGGAAAAGGATGAAGAAAGACAGTGGATTATGTAGCTCAGTGTCTAAAATTTCAGCAAATGAAGTATAAGCATCAACGACCAGGTGGGTTGCTTAAGAAGTTGAGATTCTCGAGTGGAAATGAGAGTGAGTTACCATGTATTTTGTTGTTGGGATCGCACGGACTCAGGAGAAGTTCAATGTAGTATGGGCAATTATGGATCGGTTGACCAAGTCAGCTCATTTCATTTCAGTAGTAAATACTTATTCTTCAGAGCAACCGGCTCAGGTTTATATTCGTGAGATTGTTCGATTTCATGGCGTGCATGTATCCATCATCTCTAACTGGGTTACAAAGTTTACATTGTGCTTCTGGAAAGTCGTATAGCATGAGTTAGGCACACGGGTTGAGTTGAGTACAACATTCCACCCTCAGATGGACGGACAGTCCGAGCGCACTATTCAAATATTATTGGATATACTTTGTGCATGTGTTATGGAGCTTGGTTTTTATTGGGATCAGTTCTTACCGCTTGCGGAGTTTTTCTACAACAACAGCTATCAGTCGAGTATCCAGATGGCTCTATATGAGGCCTTGTATGGAAGGAAGTGTCCGTCTCCGGTGGGTTGGTTTGAATTGAGTGAGGCAAGGCTAATGGGTACTGACTTGGTTCAGGATGATTTAGAAAAGGATGAGTTGATTTAGGATCGGCTTCGTACAACCAATCTAGAAGGAAGAGTTATGCAGATGGAAAGTTTGTGATGTCCTATTCATAGTTGGAGAGCGGGTCTTGCTCCTATTTTCGCCCATGAAGCGTATTATGAGGTTCGGGAAGAGTGTCAAGTTAAGCCTTACGTATATCAGACCTTTTGAGATTCTTAAGAGGATTGGTGAGGTGGCTTACAAACTTTCGTTGCTACCTAGTCTAGCTGAGTTCATCTAGTATTCCATGTTTCTATGCTCTGGAAGTATCACAGTGATCTGTCTCATGTGTTATATTTTAGCTCAGTCTAGTTGGACAATGATTTCTCTAATGTTGAGGAGCCGGTGGCCATTTGGGACAGGCAGGTCTGGAAGTTAAGGTCGAAGAGCATTGCTTCAATGAATGTTCAATAGAGGGGTCAACCAGTCAAGGAGGTGTCTTGGGAGACGGAGCATGATATGTGTAGTCGTTATCCTCATCTTTTCACCCCTTCAGGTATGTCTCTACACTAATTCGAGAACGAAAATTTATTTAAGAAGGGGAGGATGTAACAACCCGGCCAGTCATTTTGATTATTTTAGCCCCGTTCCCCTATTTACTGTATCCTCTACGTTGTATTGTGGCTATGTGACTTGTCAGGGGTGTTTCGTCATAGTTCGGGTGTGCTTCGGAGTGAAATGGGCCACTTAGTCCCAAGGTTGGAAGTTCAAGTTGAAAAAGATGACTGTAGTTTGACTTTTGTGTAGACGGCTCTGAAATGGAGTTTTGACTGTTCCAATAGCTCCGTATGGTGAGTTTGGACATAGGAGAATGTCTGGATGTTGATTTGGATGTTTGTAGATCATTTCGACTTGAATTGGTAAAACTTAGAATGTTGAAGGTTCGTAAGGTTAGGAAGTTTGACCGGGAGTTGTCCTTATTAATATCAAGTCGGATTCCAATTCCAAAAGTTGGAATAGGTCTGTAATGCCACTTATGACTTGTGTGCAAAATTTGAGGTCAATTGGAGTTGTTTTAGTATGAATCGACATTAATTTTGGAAGTCAGATGTTCATAGTTTTTATAGGCTTGGATTGGGTTGCTATTCGTAAAATCGTTGTTGTTTGATGTGATTTTAAGCCTCGAGTAGGTCTGTCATGTGTTTTGGAACTTGTTGGTATATTCGGATTGTGTCCAGAAGGCCCCGGGTGTGAATCGTACTGAAATCGAACAAATTTGGACTTAATTATTTTGCTGAAGCTTCAGCTATTCTGGTGTTATCGCACCTGCGGTGGGAGTGGCTATAGGTGCGGACTCGCTAGTACGAGTGAACAAGTGTAGAAGCGAAAAGAGACCATCCCAGGCCTGGGTTGAAGATGTAGAGCCTGGGCATAAAGGCGCATCTGCAGGCGCGAGTTTTCTTTCGCAGAAATGGAACTGTGAGGGTTTGTGAAGGACCACAGGTAGGGTCAAAGTTCCGCAGAAGTGGGCTCGCAGAAGCGAAGGGAGTTGGACTAAGTGAGGACCGCACCTATGATAGAAATTTCGCATGTGCGGAGTTGCAGATGCGGCTGAGGGTTCGTAGGTGCGAAATCGCTAGGCAGAAAAGGGGTGTGTTCGAGGGTTTATTTCATTCTTCATCTTTTGACCTAGATAGCTCGGTTTGTGGCATTTATTTGAGATATTTTAAAGTAAATCATTGGGGTAAGTGATTCTAACTCGAATTTGGCTATTATACATGAATCTATCGTTATATTTGTCATTTAAATGGTGAGTTGAGTTGGAAAATATGGGGAAGTGTGAAACTTTTTAGTCCAAATTTTGGGGATTTGAAAGACGATTTTAAGTCGGATTTGAGTAATTTTTGTATGCTTGGACTCGTTATCGAGTGCGTGTTCGGATTTTATAAGTTTGGTCGGGTTCCGAGACACAAGCCCGGGGTTGACTTTATGAGTTGACTTTTTGTTTCTCTTTAAAGATTGCAACTTTATTGTTCGAAATAGCTTTCTATTATTTGTATATATGGTATGGAGTTGTTGTTGCTAGATTTGGGCCGTTCGGAGTTGGATAATCGCAGGAAAAACTTACTAGTGGATTGAGTTATCGTGTTTTTAGTTAAGTGTCTTGCCTAACTTTGTGTGGGGTAATTACCCCTTAGGATTGGTGTTGTTTTGTGTTAAATTGTGATATGCAGAAGCAGTATACGCAAGGTGATGAGTGTGTACACAGGCTAAATGTGGCTAATTGACCAGTTTTAGCTATGTAGATTCCTTTCATGCCTTTAATTAAGTTGTCATAATATATTATATTCAACATCATTAGTCTATCTTCACATGCTTTACTTGACATTATTTATATTGCCTTATCTCTTACTTGCTAACTATCTTTATATGTTTAGTTGAAGTCATTGTTCTCTCTATCACTTATTCATTGTTTAACCGTTGAGTTTCTTACTTGAAGTTGTTATTTCTTGGAATATCTCATTCTTGAAATTGGTGTTGAAGTTATAAAGGTTGTGATTCAAGTTGAGCCAAAGTGGTAATTTGTTGAAATACCATTCTTGTTGAGTTATTAGCTTTTAGTTTGTTTACCGCAAAAATGGTAATAACAATTAAATTTATTGATGGGACTCTAAAAATATGTGATCTATTTTTATGCTAGTTGTTAAAACATTTGATGCTAGATGTGTGAAGATAAAAGATGAAATGCGAGCTAAAATAGAGTTATACTCAA
The DNA here is from genome assembly GCF_000393655.2 of Nicotiana sylvestris. Classification (NCBI taxonomy): domain Eukaryota; kingdom Viridiplantae; phylum Streptophyta; class Magnoliopsida; order Solanales; family Solanaceae; genus Nicotiana; species Nicotiana sylvestris. Next base: position 40,452,818 of record NC_091059.1, read on the forward strand.
ACCAAGGGGTTAGCTGTCCGGGCCTCAGACTAACCGATAAGGGGCCTTGAGGTCGATGCCTGTGCTCGGGCTCGAGCTATCGGGGGTAATTGGTAAGGGACTAACAGTTAGAATATAATTAAAGGAACCTCTTCATGACCAATAACAAACAATAAATGAAGAACAAGTATGAAAGTAGTAAGCAATAGCAATAGTGTCGAGAGAATATGTTAGAGAGAAAAGAAAGAGCTCTAGTATATTTCATGTAGAATAGTTGGAGAAATAGGGTTTACAAAGTGCCAAGGATCCCCCTTATATAGGAGGGAAAATCCCAACATAGTACAAGATGAATTAATGATAATGAAAACGGGATGGGACAGCTTACTAGCTTCATGATGTTGGCGCAGACCAGCTTTAGACTAGCCTGATAGACTTAACCGGGCCCGGCCGCATTCTTCGGAAACTCCCCATGCTCATTGTGGTCTCGGCCAATATTATCCCCAGGCCAGGTACCGATAGATCTCGGGGGGAGGGTACTCGGTCCTCCATCTCGAGCCTTCTGGGTGCTCTCCTGAAATGCCTTATTAGCGAGAAATTGGTTCCCCCAATTTGACCGTATACAGATAGTCCCTACGTTTCTTAGAGAGAAGAGACAAAAACGATTTTGACATCCCACTCTGCGGGCTTCCCGTAATGACATCGTGCTGATGACGCAAGCTTCCATGATTATCGAAACATTTCGTCGTCTCATTTTTCCAGGACCGTTCAACGTGTTGCATTTTCTCATTAATCAGAGCCATAACGCCGCCATCAATTCAGCTCCCATGGAAACATTTGATGCGCCTGCTATTACGTTTATCGAGGGTAATAATAGCACCGCCGGTTACGTTACCCCTCTCTCTATAAATGGGGGTCTCTTGGGATCAACTTTTTACCTAAGTATTTTTCCATACCTGTCCACTCCTCCTTTCTCGCTATCTTTATTCTTTGTCGTTCACCATGTTTGGGGCCCATGGCCTCAAGATTTCATGGCGATATGGGGCATGCAACGGCCTATCTTCCGGACCTTCTCTGGTCGAGTGAGATTATGGTATTTTTATGTTGTTGTTGTTGTGGTCATCTCCATCGGCTCGGGACGATGAAGCTGAGGACTAATTTCCTCTGACCTGACAAAATATTTTGATTATACACCGCTGCTCAAGAGGAGGCTTGGATTATACACCGCTGCTCACCCTCCTCCCCCGGCTTGGTGCATTACATCTTTTTTGGATTCCTTGGGAGTGTGGCAGCACTGTCTACTAGTTGTTGCCTCCCATGTCGGGGCAACGTCTCAAGAAATGGCTTTACAGCAATAGCCAGATTTTTCACCCAGACACTTCTTCTTTACTTCCTACCTCTTCCGCGTCACTTTGCTCTTCTCCGTCGATTTCCCCTTTATCGTCTCTCCTTTTGAAAATGCCATTCTAGAGAATTGAGATAAGACTCCCGAGGGGATTGTGCTTGGAAGATATTGTCTTTGAGGATGCGTGCTTGAGGAGATGATATCGAAAATGTTGCTATTAAGGATGCACCTTTGAGGATAGGCTAGGTTCTTAGGCTTTTATTGTATGTACACTCTTCTGCTTCTTTGTTCCTATGTAAGGACCTTTCGTGGGCTTTTGTAATCATATGTAAGTGTCACGCCCCCTTTTTATCGCGAAATTGGATTTATGACATTTGGGAGGGCAACTCGTTCCCTTTCAAGAATTGGGTTTTGAATTGAAGAGTCGCCACCTAATGATTAAAGTGCATTAGGATACTAGGAAGGAATTGATCTAGAAAACCAGAGATTGGGTAAGGGCTAGAAATTATCCTGAGGGGAAGGTGTTAGGCACCCCTCAGTATCCACTAGTGTGGTTCCCGGCCAGGCTACAATTGTGACTTTAAGTACAAGTAACAAGTAAGCAAATAAAGGTTTCAAATATGAGGGATTGTCACATTATGGCTGCAAATAAATTAAAGTTTGAAGAAACAGAGAAAGCGGAAATTTTGAGGAAATAGTTTGAAAATTCTGAAAAGTAATAAAATACACAAGTAAAGGGAAGAGAGTCCTAGGTTTACAAATAATATGGATTATATCAATGCAATACCCGGTAATCACTCCTCAGAAAAAGGAGTTACACGTGGTATTAGCGCACCGATCATCATATCCATATCTACCCTTTCCCACTCCGTTAAGGTATTAAAACGCGGAATAGTTTTGTTACTTATTGCATGCTCTTACCCGTCCCAATCCTATCAGTTCCATAGGCATTTGGGACTACTAGTCCTAAAGGGAAGGGAGATTGGGCTTTTATGGTTTAAAGGACAAAATCTAGGGAGACAAACAAAACACATAGGGCAGATATGGGAAAACACATAACATTAAAAGGCTCAAACAGGCCTCCTCAACTTAAAGACAGATTGTTTAGCATGTCTTACATGTACTAGTTATGGTCTGAATTATATTAAAAAAAATGTTAAAGCAGGCTGATTTATCACATATTTTCATATAAGCAGTCTGAATTAGGCCTGCCCGCTGGTTGTAATTATCAAAGACTGGCGCAGTTATAGCTTTTACCCTAAAACATGCCTAGGTGTTAGGCGAAACCTATAGGCATGCTATCTATTAGTCAAAGAAACAAAGATGTAAACTGATTACAGAAAGGTTGCCAGTTTTTTACCAAGTTCTGCAGATTAAACTTAAAATGAGCGAGGCGATTCAGATTTGGTTGATTACCCCTATAGGCATGCTTTCTAAGCGTTATTGATTTAAAAACGTTTATAGTCGAAATAAAAATGCAGGAGTCCTATAGGCATGGTATCTAAAATATTGTTTGTTATTAAAACCTGTGAACACGTTTGCCTAGTGATAGATGCATATGCAGAATTCAAGAAGTCCTATAGACATGTTATCTATATGATATACAGCGTTATGAAATGTAGAACCTTTAGACATGTTTTCTATATGAAAATGTAGAACCTATAAACAGGATTTCTATATAAAAACACAGAAGTGAAAGCAGGACATGATTGCAGAAGTATAATAAATACCTATGAACATGATATCTACCCCTATTGCATGCATTATTTACCCTCCTTTTTTTCACTAACAACCCCAATAGTTATTACAAATTATTACAGCCCATAATAAATAAGAAAAGAAAAATTACATAAGAAATTAAAGTACAACCAAGTTGAGCCTAATTCAGACTCCAGGTCTGAAATATGAGATGAACCAACTTCAAGAGATCATGAACCAAAGCCTTTCTCTTATTTGGATGTGTCAGAGTTCCCTAAGAGCCTCAAATGGACTCCAGAAGTGCTCACACCCAAACATATACAGGATTAAGAACATAGTGCAATATGGAAGGGTCAGCCCTCGAGTATCCAAGTTCAGAGGGAACTCAAGGTCCCAAGGCAAGGCTTACAGCAAGGGGGTAGAGTTTAGAGACTAAGAGTAACTGTAAGTGCAGAGTTTGAAAAGGGGAAAGGGGAAGTGGTAGAGAACCTGGGACAAGTTAGTGGTCATACCAAGCAATGGGAAGTGCTGGCACACCCCACAAGCCTGTTAGAACACATTGTTTTGGGAGTCAGGATCCTCTAAGGGATCAAGTCCAAACATGAACAATAACTTGCATATTGTCATGTCATGAACTACAACTCAAATCACATAGAGGGGAATAAGAGTACAGGGATTCTTAGCAGAAACAATTAAAAGAAATTAACATTAAACATAGGCAGTAAAGCAGACATGGGTGTAAAAGATGTAAAATAAACACATCAGGATGAGGTTGAAAATCAAACTAGAACATACCATTTTCAGGAAACAAGAAAAGAAAGCAGTAGTCTTGTGAAGCCAAAGTGCAAGCAAATAGTCAGAATGCTATGATTAGAGAACTGTGATACTTGAGTAGTATAAAAGTGTTAAATTGAGAGTGTGTTAAAGTGCAGAAGGGTCGTGCCCTTTTATAGTGTAGAAGGCAAGCAGAATAAGGTAGGAGAATGATTTGAAAATCAATTACAAAAATTTCCCTTTGATTAAGGGATTCTAATATCAACCGGGCAAAACTAATTAAGGAAAGGGATTGATCAAAACCTTTTCCAAACAGTACAAGAAAGGTAAATACACAGAGATTTATTTAAGGAAAAAGTCTGATAGCACACGGTTTGCGCAAGTAAGGAAAGGAAATCAGTTAACAGCCAAGAAATCAAAATTGAAGGCTTTGTACGAATGAACCAAGTCAGGAAAAGTGAGGAAAAGTTTTACTTAAGGAAAATCAGTAGCAATCAATCAATCCTAAAAAAATATTATGAATCAATCATAAGTTGGAAATCCCTTTTGAAGAAAGGTTCAACACACATATAAAAGCATACAGACATGCTTAAACAAGAAAGAATTGTCATGCCTTTGTAAAATCAGTAGAAAGAAAAGGTTCAACATTGTATGAAAACAAAGATATCCAAACTCATTCAGAGGTTTAAAACCAGTCTGAAAGAGCTAAGATGTCTTTGAAATAAAGCCCTAGTTCGAACAAACCAGAAAACATAAAGGAGAGGGCAAGCAAGTTGAGTCGAGACATATGTAGAGGTTTCAGAGGAGAATTGAAGCTTCTAACATGCTTCTTTCAGAACTTATGAGAGAACATGATAGCAAAGTAACATGAAAACAGTAGCAGGATTGAAAGGATAGAATGGAAAATACTGATAAGAATAGCAGAGGAAACATGCTTAAGAGCTCTTTTAGAAGAACTCAAACAAAGTTCAGTAGAAGAAAAGAAGTAAGCACACTTATGAACGCGGTAGAAAAATACAATAGGGAGATTCACAGAACATAATGGAAATACTGGTAGGAATAGTAGAAGAAACGTGCTTAAGGAGTTTTTCTAAAAGGAACTTAAACAGGGCTCAGTAGAAGGCAAACAAAGAACTTTAAGAACTTAGTAGAAAAGTACAGTAGAAGAACACAAAAACATCAGAAAATTATAGCAGAAAAGCACATATAGAAGAATACAGTAAGATAGTCATACAAGAGCATGATAAAAGGAAGAATACAAGAACACAGTAGGACCAAGTACACGTAAAGGAAAAGGAATGTCAGAAATCACTTAAACATTTTAGAAAACCTTAGATCGGAAAAGAAAGACCTTAAAAAAAATAATTTTTTGAAAGAAGAAATTGGGGAAATGTTTTGAAAACCCAAGTAGAGCATAGATATATAACAGATCTAAGAAATATCGGAGAAAACCTCGAAGAGTTAGGGTTTCAGAAGAACCCTAGAATGAGAAAGGCTTTGAAAAGGTCTCCAATCCAAGCCGGAGAAGTTAGAAACAGGCTCATAAGACCAGGATACGCTAGAGCAAAGTCGGAGAAGGCCGTGAAACCTCGATCTGGCAAAGATCTGAGTGAGAACCTTCGAGGTCAGACCCCGAATATTCAAGTACCAAGTGTACAAGAGCAAAGGGATGCGAGTTTAAAACTCCCATGGCCTGAGAAGCCATGGATTCCGGTGAGTTTATGGTGGAAGACGGTGAGAGGGGGCTAGGGTTAGGGAAGGTTTGAGAGATTTTGAGAGTTCAGAGGCAGTGGTTGGTGAGAAATGAGGGGATTAGGGTAGTGTTTGTGAATTAAAAAGGAAAGGGAAAATCGTGGCCGTTGATCAAAAATGATCAACAGCCTAGATCAAGAGGGAAGGCCGGGCGGGTTAAATTTAAATTGGGATGGTACAAAATTGGGCTTGAAATTGGGTCAATTAAGGGGATCAAATTTGGCTATAATTAAAAATAAAAATGGGTCAGATTTTAAATAGCAAGTTTTTCCTTTCTATTTTATAAAAATAGTAAAAATGACTTTGAAAGAGAATTAAAAGTAGTGGATCAGTTAATAATACATAAATATTAATTTAAAAATATTGGAACTAATTTCATAATTATAAAATGCTATTAGTCTTAAAATAGGCTAAAATTGCAATTATATGCAATTTAGTTTTTAAAATACCAAATAAATTTGTAAAAAATATATAAAAATTACCCTAGCTATATTTTGGTATAAATATAAGAATAAAGTAAGTTATTCACCAAAATAATAATTTTGGGAATAATTATTGGTTTTCGTGCTGCTAAAATGGGCAATAAATAAGTTTAAAAATCTTTTAGAGATTAGGAAAATTATTGAAACACTTGGACATACTTATATATGCATATATATACTTTTTTGAAAGTATTTACATGTAAAAATACATAGGGAAAAATTGGGTATCAACAGCTGCCCCTCTTTACCCGGGAAGGATGAGAGAGTTGTCAGGTAAAGATATGATGGCCAATTTGACCGAACAAAACGGTTTGAAGAACTTGACCGTGCTCTGATTCATGAGCTGCCTACATAGCCCTAGTCTTACAGGAATCAGACCATATGTAGTTCAGGATTCGTCGGCGGAATATGCCGGACGAGATGTTCGGGTTGGGATGGATGGTTAGAGTCTAGTAGAGCTATGGGAACTGGAGCGGGGTTGCTCCTGCTGAGACGGCCGTTGCTCGCCGGTTTACCTATAAATAATCAATACAAGTGTATATTGTGCGTAAATTTAAACATGATGCAAGTTCCCGTTAGACCATGAATGCTTTGTTTGGACGGTTAGGATGACGTCCTTGGACCATGATGTCTTGGGCCATGAAGCGTATAATAAAGGATTTGCGGGCCATGAAATGATTCTCTCGGGCTTTGTGAATGATGCCTCCGAACCATGATGCCTTTGAATAATGATATGCAATAGATTAAAAGGGATCCTCGGGCCATGGCATGGTGTTCTCGGGCTATGCAAATGGTGCCTCTGAACGATGATGCCCTTGGATAATTTGGCGATCTTTCAGCCCATGAGATGCAGTAGGGTGGTGATCTTTTAGCCATGCAAATGTAAATGAGATGACGATCTTTCGGCCATGCAAGAAGTAAATAAGGGTGGCAGTCTTTCAGCCATGCAAGAAGTAAACGAAGGTGGCGATCTTTCAGCCATGCAAGAAGTAAGTGAAGGTGGCGATCTTTCAGCCATGCAAGAAGTAAATGAGGGTGGTGATCTTTCAGCCATGCAAGAAGTAAGTGAAGGTGGCGATCTTTCAGCCATGCAAGAAGTAAATAAGGGTGGCGATCTTTCAGCCATGCAAGAAGTAAATGAAGGCGGCGATCTTTTAGCCATGCAAGATGGAGGTAATGCTTAAACTCGGGAGGTAGAATGGTAGCCTTATACAATGCAAGATATGCAGATGGAGACAAAGCTTAGTCTCGGAAGGCAGAATGGTAGCCTTATGCAACGCCGAGAATGCAGATGGAGGTAGAGCTTAACCTCGGAAGGTAGAATGATAGCCTTATGCAATGCAGAGAATGCAGATGGAGGTAGAGCTTAACCTCAGAGGAAGAATGGTAGCCTTATGCAATGCAGAGAATGCAGATGGAGGTAGAGCTTAACCTCGGAAGGCAGAATGGTAGCCTTATGCAATGCAAAGAATGCAGATGGAGGTAGAGCTTAACCTCGGAAGGCAGAATGGTAGCCTTATGCAATGTAGAGAATGCAGATGGAGGTAGAGCTTAACCTCGGAAGGAAGAATGGTAGCCTTATGCAGGAAGTAAAAACGACAAATAATAATAGAATTTTCTTAGCTGATAGAGGATTGTGTTATTGCGACTGCTGGGAATACTGTGTCTGCTAGGGACACTGCATGCGGATAGTAGCAATGAGCAAGTGCGACGGTTCTGAGAGTAGTATTTTCGAGTAATGTGAGACTTGTGAGTGTATAGTTTATTTGATGATTTTGCAACTCAAGTGCCTGCATCCAAAGAAAATCGTGAGTTTTGTAAAAGAGGGAGGTTAGTTCGTATTCTCGCTGGCTCTGCTTGACCTGTTCGGCTCTGTTCCGGTGATACTGTGCGTATTATTGGGGTAGTGTTGCTAAATGAAGCAACTTTGGTAACAGACATACACGATTTAGTAAAAAAATATACATAATCGAGAATAGTTTTCCTTAGATGAACCTACGAATGCGACGTGGTCCAAGACATTGCAACCTCTCTTGCTCCAGAATTTTAAGGGTCCTTCTCAAAATTCTGCCCCTGTTTTCTGGGCTGCTGCTTCTGATGGCTTCTTGCGGCGAATGGCTGAAATCACTTTGGAATTTTGAGCGTCCTCCTCAAAATTCTGCCCCAGTTTCCAATAGCGGGGGAAATGAAAATTTTATTGAATTGTGACCTAACCCATAGGGCTGCCTACGTATCCCCTCTTAAACGGGAATCGGGTCAGGCGTAGTTCAAATTACATCATAAATTAAAGCATAAAAATTACACATAGTATCGCTTCACCTCATCTGAATTTATCGGCTTCGGCCAAGCTTTTCCGTTCATTTCTGCAAGTGTGAGGGCTCCTCCTGTTAGAACCCGGTGGACCATGTACGGACCCTGCCAGTTGGGAGAGAACTTCCCTTTGGCCTCGTCCTGATGCCGGAAAATCTTCTTTAGCACTAGCTGCCCCGGTGCGAATTGTCTTGGCTTGACTCTTTTGATGAATGCTCTGGCCATTCTATTCTGATAAAGCTGACCGTGGCAAACTGCATTCATTCTCTTTCCGTCTATAAGAGCTAGCTGTTCGTAACGACTTTTCACCCATTCTGAATTGTCGAGTTCAGCTTCCTGTATGATCCTTAGGGAAGGAATTTCTACCTCGGTGGGAATAACAACCTCTATACCGCAAACCAGCATATAAGGGGTTGCCTCGGTTGATGTGCGGACTGTGGTGCGTGTTGATACCCAATTTTTACCTATGTATTTTTATACAAAATACTTTCAAAATAGCATGTACATGAACATATAAGCATGCCCCAAGAGTTTTGGTAATTTTTCCCTAATTTTTAAGATTTTTGAAATCAATTTATTATCCATTTTAGCAGTGCAAAATCCATAATTATTCCCAAAATCATCAGTTTTGGTGAATAATTTATTTTATTCCCATATTTATACCAAAATATAGTTAAGATAATGTTTGTATATTTTTACAAATTTATTTGGTATTTTAGAAGCTAAATTGCATATAATTGCAATTACATGCTACTTTAAGATTAATAGCATTTTATAATTGTAAAATTGGTTCCAATATTTTTAAATTGATATTTATATATTATTAATTGGGTCATTACTTTTAATTTGCTTTTAAGATCGTTTTAACTATTTTATATAAAATAAAAAGGGAAAACTGGCTATTTAACATTTAGCCTCATTTCATTGCAATTATAGCCCATTCGGATTTTAATTTTAGTCTCAATTTAACCCCAACCCAATTAACCCAAGACCAAACCAAATCCGCCCCAGCCCAATCCTTAAATTAACCCGGCCCAGTTCTGAATTAATCTGAGCCATTGATCAAATAAAATCAACGGCCCAGATCCCCCTTTCCATAATTAAACCCTCACCTACCCCCTTCCACCCGTCTCATTCTTTCGAGACTCCTCATCTCTCTATCTCTCAAACTCTCTCGAAGGTTCCTGAAACTCTAGCCTCTCTCATCCCATCTTCAACCTCCGACTCACCGGAATCCATGGCCTCTCAGGCCATGGACGACCTATACTCACCCTCTCCGGCTCTTGCATGCCTGATGCTCGAAGGATCAAGGCCAGACCTCGAAGGTCTTCACACAGACCTTCACCGATTCGAATATTCCGGCCATCTCCGACCTTGCTCCGGTGGCTCTTGTTCTTCTGAGCCTGTTTCTGACCTCATCCTACTTAGATCGGACTTTCTTCCAAGCCTTTCTCATTTCTAGGGTTTCGGTACGAGGTTCTTTCCCTATTTTTTTTCTTATATCTATGCTACATCTATGTTCTACTGGAGTTTTAAAATATTTTCCCCAATCTTTTCTTTCAAAATTTGTTTCTCTTCGATTTAGGGTTTCTGAAAAAATCTTAAAATGTTTTCTGACTCTTTTTTTTGTGTGAATCTGTCTATGCTATGTTTGTATGTTCTCTTTTCTACCTAGCATGTTCTTCTCCCGTATCTTTATGTTTTCCTTATTTTGCATGTTCTTCTATTGTGCTCCGTTCTTTCTTCTACTGGTTTCTATATCATGCTTTCACACGTTTATCTTATGTGTTCATTTACCCCTGTGTTCCTTTACTGTATTTTCTACTAAGCACTTAGTTCGTATTTGCCTTCTTCTGGACTTTGTTCTTTCTAAACATGTTTCATCTACTGTTTCCTTAAGTTTACACTACCTCTTTGTCTTCTGAACTTTTTTAAGTTCCAAGCTTTTCTTAAAACATGTTCTTTATGCTTCAAATCTGCTTTTTCACTATGTTTGTTTCGAACCTACTATTTTACCTGTTTGTTTTCTCATGAGTCTCTGAAAAAGACCTCAGAGCCTGTTTCAGTTATTTGTCTTCTCGTCTCTACATCTGATTCGAGTCGAAAACCCTAGGATTTGGGGTTTTTGGCGAATTTAATCTCGTGCTCGGACTAGGGTTCTATTATGGAACCCTGGATTCTCTCAAACTAAGTTTGAGTCTATGTACTGAATTTGAGCCTCTTTGTTTATAACTCTGAACTTTTCTATACTAGATTCTTTCTAATTAGCATGACAGTTCTTTCTTGTTTGACATGTTTGTGTGCTTTATATATGAGGAATTCTTTCTTCAAAAGGGGTTTTGCCAACTACTAATTAATTGATTCTGAAATCCTCTAATGGGGTTTGATTGATTGTTATTGATTCTCTTTGATTAAACCTTTCTTCACCTTTTCTGGTTGGGTTCATTCATACCAAAACCCAATTTCTGATTCTACTAACTGTTGATTGATTGCCTTTCCTTATTTGCACAAACCATGTTTCTATCAAACTCTTTCCTTAAATAGTTCCTATGTATTTTTCCTTCTTGTACTACTTTGGAAAAGATTCTAATCAAATTCTTTCCTTAATTACCTTCTACCCGTTTGAAATCAAATCCCTTACCTGAAGGGAAATTCTATGTGATTGATTGTAAACTATTTTCTTACCTTTCTTACTTGCATCTCTGCACTATAAAAGGGACTACCCTTCCGCACTTTTGGAGACGGACAATTCAATACTTTTTACAACACACTTCGAATTGCATACTCTTACACACTACTACTACTTTCAAAAGCTACATTACCTCTTGCTCTCTTCTCTACTGCTGTTCTCTACTCCTGCTTATTATTAGCTGGCTGAAAGTCAAGGCTAATATACTACTACTACTACTTTGTCTTTGCATCCTGCTCTTGCTCTTTTACTGGTATGTCTTGATTCAGTTCCTAGCAATCATCCTAATGTGTTTACTTAGAACCTTTACATCTATGCCTATTACCTGCAAAGTTTGACATGTTCATATGCTGCTGTTTGCTTTACTTTCTTGTGAATGCTTGATCCCTATACCTTTGCCCTCTATGTGTTTGTAAATGGGGATTCAAGGCATGGCAACATGAGTTGTTGTCCATGAATGGAATTTTAACCCCAAGTAAAGGGTGTCAGTATGTTTTATTGTTGATCATGTCCTTTGCCCACTTTTTCTTTGTCTACTATTTCTGTTATGAATCCCCTACCCTTACCCCCTATGTATGCTGAGTTAAGGCTCATGATCTGGTAGCCTCTTAAATGGCTGCCCAAGCCTGAGCCTGGCTTTCAATAAACCCTAACTCCTCAACTTGAAATGACAAGTTGGTCAGGGGTGTGCCAGTACTTCAAGTTGCTTGGCATGACCACCAGCTTATCACTCCCCTCCCCTGCACTTGCACCTACTCTTAGACTATAAGTTCTGCCCCCTCCTATGAGCCTTGCTTTGGGACCTTGAGTTCCCTCTGAACTTGGACATTTGAGGGCTGGCCCTTCCATACTGCACTATGTCCTTGATTCTGAAATATATTTGGGGTGTAAGCATTGCCCGGAGCCCCTTTGAGACTCTTGGGAACTTTGACATACCCCAAATAAGAGAAAGGCTTTGGAACTTGATCTGTGGAGTTTGTTTACTTCATGCTTCAGATAGAAGTACGAATCAGGCTCTCCTTGGTTGGGACTTTTAGTTTTCTGATGTAATTTTATTTTATTTTTCTTTTATCAATTCTGGTTTGTAATAATCTTGTAATAAACATTTGGGGTCGGCTAGTGGAAAAGGATGGGGAACTATGCATGCAAGGGGTAGATATCATGCCTATAGGGGTTATCATTTATAAAATTCTGCATCTCATCTAGAGATCATGCCTATAGGAATTACTATGTTTTAAAGTTCTGCATTTTATAAATCATTGAAACTGTGCATTGTCACATAGATACCATGTCCATAAGATTTTCTGCATTCTCATATAGATACCATGTTTATAGGGTTTTCTGCAATTTCTTGTAAGTCGATTCTAAAATTCTGCATCTTCATATAGACATCATGCCTATATGACTTTTTGTATTCTGCATATGCATCTATCATCAGGCAAACGTGTATATAGGTTTAAATAACAATAAGTATTTTAGACACCAGGCTTATAGGACTTCTGCACTTCTATAAACGTTTAAAATTAGTAACGCCTAGATATCATGTATATAGGATTCTTGCAACTGTTTAAGATCAATGACACTTAGAAACCATGCCTATAGGATCAGTTAATTGAATCAGCCTCGTTTCGAATCTAAAACCCGTCTTAAAATCTGCAGATCCCTTTTTTCTAAAATCAGTAAACCTTTTCCTTAAAATCAGTATACTTTGTATTATTAGATATCATGCCTATAGGTTTCACCTAGGCAATCTTTAGGGTAAAAACCATAAGTGCATTGGTCTTTGATAGTTCCAACCAACAGGCAAGACTGATTCGTATTTCTTATCTGAAGTATGTAATAAATCAGTCTGCCTCACGCATTTTTTTTAAGTTTAATTCAGACCTAATCAGTACATGTAAGACATGCTAAACTCTATGATTTTCTGACTTGAGGAGGTTTATTTGAGCCTTTCAACTGTTATGTGTTTTCCCATATCTGCTTTATGTGTTTTGTTTGTCGCCCTAGAATTTTATCTTTTTAAAACCATAAAAGCCCCAACTCCCTCCCCTTTAGGATTAGTTGTCTCAATGCCTCCGAGATTGATAGGATTGGGACGGGTAATAGCATGCAATAAGTAACGATACTATTCTGCGCTTTAATACCTTAACGGGGTGGGAAGGGTAGAATCTGGATATGATGACCGGTGCGCTAATATCACGTGCGACCCCTCTTCTGAGGAGTGATTGCTAGATATTGCATCGAAGTGATCCATATTAATCACAAACCTAGGACCCCCTCCCTTTATTTGCTTTCATCTCTTCTTGTAAAACTATTCAATTTTTTTTTTATATAAAATTCTACCCTCTCTACTTACCTTCAAAAGTTTTCAACCTAATTGCAATGTTGTATGCATGTCCTTATTTGAGCCTTGATTGTTTATTTGTAAAGTCACAATTGTAACATGGCCGGGAACCACACTAGTGGATCTTCAGGGGTGCCTAACACCTTCCTCTTGAGATAATTTCTGGCCCTTACCCGAACTCTAGTTTTCCAACTCAAACCTTTCTTAAAGTGTCCTAATGCACTATAATCATTAGGTGGAGACTCTTCAAAATTCCAAAACCCAATTCTCGAAAGGGAATAGAGTTGTCCTCCCAATGTCGTATACCCGATTTCGACTCCACGCATTAGAAAAAGGGGGCGTCGACAGCATGGCGACTCTGCTGGGGAAATTCTTTAGGCTTTTACCATTGCATGTTTCTTGTGACTTTACTATATCATTAATTGCTTTATTTACTATTTTTTATTCATTCACTACGAAACTGACTTGGCTCTTCATGTCTTTTCTTTCCTTTAACTGCTTTCCTTTACTGCTTTATTTCAATACTGTTGTAATTACTGCATTTATTGTAATCATTTGTCTTATGAACGTGAAAATATATGTCAATTTGTTTCATTCTTGTAAACTGCATCTTCAACATCATATTCCACTCGTGCCAAACAAATACCATAGCAACGCTTATAATGAGTGGTTGCGCTCTTCCAATATTATTACCCTTTAAATTTGGCAAAGGCGTATTTGCGGTAAAACCAGTCGATCAGCGGTGCAGTCGATGGTTCCGTGCCTTTCCCTCTTGAGTTGTCCGCTCAAGGGTACCTGTCTAATACCTCGATAGAAACCTTACTCTGTCTAACTGTGCATGCATCATGGTCAAACCTAGCCGAGTCAGTTATGTTGTCCACATAATGACTCATTAAGATAGCCTTGTCCAAAGTCCATCGGGTTCCTTGAAACCCAAACGGACACCTACACGTTCTATGCATTTATTTGGAGAAATAAATGCTTTTTATGCTAATTATTGGTTTAAATAGTCAATTCTGGCGGGGTAGGGGTCTAACACTTTGTTTTGCAGAAAATGAGGCACGAAGTCCCCAGATTTGGCATGGTAACCAACATTCATCCAAGGCTGCTAAATTGATGGGAAGATCTCCACTCCAGTGATCAGACACTCGTCCGCAAATACTTAGGGAATCTGCCTTCTCTTCTAGAAATCCAGCCTGACAACAAAATCATAGAGGCTGCAACTTTGTTTTGGGATAGTGACAAGTCCGTGTTCCGCTTCGGGGTCCTTGAAATGACTCCTTTGCTCGAAGAAATAATAGGCTTAGGTGGTATTCTTTGGGAGACTCCAGGTTTGCTTATGCCAGAGAATCGCAAGGGTAGGGGTTTCCTTAAGATGATGGGACTGAAGAAGAACCCAGACTTGACCTGTTTGAAAGACTCCTACATCCCATTCGACTATCTGTACGAGAGGTATGGCCATGGCAAGTCATACCGCACCTACTCAGATGAATTTGCCCTCACCTCACTGGGGCATATTCACAGAAGGGTCTTCGTATTCATGTTTTGTTTCCTGGGGATGATAGTGTTCCCTATGAAGAAGGCTAGGATCCACACCAGACTGGGCATGGTAACAAAGACTCTGATGGAAGGAATTGGGGGAAAGCCTTTCAGTATAGTGCCCATGATTGTTGCTGAGATATACTGGGCTCTGGACAACTGTCAGCAAAAATCCAGTCATTTTGAGGGATGCAATTTATTACTTCAGCTCTGGCGCATGGAGCACCTCCAGAAAAGAGAATACCGACAAGAGATCTTACGCAGAGACTGGGATGATCACATTGCCTTCCACCAGCCAAGGCATATGAACTATATGCCTAACATGTTCACTCAGCTAGAGGACGCTGGAAGATGGGTGGAACTATTTGAGAATCTAAAAGCAGACCAGGTACAGTGGATGGTCGAATGGTTCCCTACGGAAGAATTCATTGTTCGATCCCGAGACACACTATTTCTCATACTCATTGGTCTAAGAGGAACTTACCCCTACGTTCCCCTCCGAGCCATGAGGCAGGCTGGAAGGAAGCAAATCATACCAAGGGTCGACAAAATGAGTCACTTTAGGGCTGATTTCCAAGACGATGATAGCCCTCACAAATGCCAAGCTCAACACATGTGGCATTGCAAGCTTGTTTTGGGGAAAGAATCTATTGAGCCAGACATGTATCATGCTGGTTGCGTGTCGCACTATTCGGGTTGGTTGGAAGATAATCACAATGGTATGGGTCAGCCCGGGTTCATTCACGGACACAGAATCATCGACCAGAAAGCTGAAGCATGGGTTAAGTACAATCAACTGCGCAAGAGAATTCGAGGGTGTGAAAGTGAGCATCAGGAAATACAAGAAGCCCATCAGAAATTAATCGAGGAATGGAAGGATATGGCTGTCAGCGCCAACAAGCGACTAGGGTATTTGGAGCGGGGTCTAGTGGAGCTAGAAGGAAAGTTCCTCAAGAGGATTGAAGATTATCGAAACACTGAAGGGAATGCAGGCGGACATTTGGCCCAAGCTTATCTGCTATTAGGACTGCGCGAGCTGGAGAAGCTGTTCGAGGGGGATAAAGATACCAAATCTGGGGAAGGTCCTTCTGGGACCAAGTAGTTAGGAGTCTTTTATTTTGCTTTTAATGGTGTAATAAGGCCGATGGCCACTAGTGACATTTTATTTCCTGTTACTTAGCATCGTTTTGGAGTCGTCTTATTTTTATCAATAAAATGAGGCATTTAGCATTATGAGTTTTCCAAATTAATTTGTTACTAGGCCTACCTCGGGCACAACGAGGCACCCAAATTAGGACGTGATTTATATTCTTGTACAATGTACTTAAATATTGCAACATTTCCTTCTCATAACCCGCACTAACTTGTTACCTTTTGTTTTTCTTTATTTTTATTCCCCTCCCCAAAGGTTAGTTCGTTCATTCTGGCACCATCATCATACAGTACGAGATCCAAGGGCCCTCCACCTCCTCCTCCTCCGAGTCCTATCCGGAACAAGAACAAAGGTAGAATGAGAGATTCAAGTGCCAAAAAGGAAATTGAAAGAACTGAGATTCCTCAGGGTACCCCAGTTGCTAAGGAAAATGCTGCCCAACTTGAGCAGAAACTATTGAAGTTCCAAGAAGAACTGGATCAAGTTCGGAACTTGGCAAATTTATCATTCACTCTCACCGCTCCTGATGTCAACTTTTCAAATGCTCAAAATGCCGCACCTCTACAGATCACCCCGCAACCATAGATGTAACCCACTCATGCTCAACACTGAAACACATGCCACACTCCACTACTCATTCCTGAACCACTGAACACCACAAACGACCACCCCCACAATACTCCCATCTACGTAGATACCATACCCTACCACATTCAACAAATATCAAGTGCACTTGAGTCTGATGACAAGGACTCTCTTATCAGAAACTTGGCAGCAAAACTCAAGAAGTTGACCAGCCGAGTCCAGGGCATGGAAGGAAACAAAGGCATAGAGGGGCTGAATTATGAGGACCTCTGCATTCAGCCAGATGTTGAACTTCCGGAGGGATACAAACCTCCCAAGTTCGAAATGTTCGATGGCACGGGAGATCCCAGAGTCCATTTGAGGACATATTGTGATAAGCTGGTCGGAGTCGGAAGGAATGAGAAAATCCGTATGAAACTCTTCATGAGAAGCCTGAAGGGGGATGCTTTATCCTGGTACATTAGTCAGGACCCCAAGAAATGGACAAGCTGGGTAGGTATGGCATCGGATTTCATGGATAGGTTCCAATTCAATACAGAGAATGCATCGGATGTATTCTACATCTATAATCTAAAGAAGAAGCCTACCAAGACATTCCGCGAGTATGCTACTCGTTGGAGATCAGAGGCTGTTAAGGTCAGGCCGGCCCTAAAAGAGGAACAAATGAACAGATTCTTGTCCGGGCTCAGGACCCATAATATTATGAGAGGTTGATGTTGATCGAGGGCCAGAAATTCTCCGATATCATCAAGCTGGGAAAAAGAATTGAGGAACGCATTAAGAATGGTATGGTTACTAATCTTGAAGCATTGCAGGCCACCAACAAGGCTTTACAGTCCGGTGGCACGTCCAAGAAGGAGGATGTCAATGCCGTGATGGTCGCACAGGGAGCCAAATCACCACTAAAATACCACACTTACCTGTCACCTCCACTTACATATCAGCCTATCCCGAATTACCAAGCACCCGCACCCTCTTACCAAAATCTACCACCCATTTACCAATCATCTCCACCTCCCACATATCAACCTACTTCACCCACATACTCTCAACCTGCACCTGTTTACCAAGCTTATAATGCCCAACCCTATCACTACCAATCACCCCCCACTCGCTAAAATTTCCCTAGACCCAAACCAAATTTTGACCGCAGACCTCCCAGACAATATACAACCATCACTGAACCAATTGACCAGCTGTATGAGAAACTTAAAGCTACTGGTTACGTCTCCCCTATCCCCTCCATAACTCCAGAAAATCCTTCCCAGTGGGTCAACCCTAATAAGACCTGTGCGTACCACTCCGGCATGAAGGGACATACCATTGATGAGTGCCGCTCGATGAAGGACAAGATTCAAACTCTAATCGACAATAAGGTTATCGTAGAAAAGGATCCTACTCCCAATGTCCGCAACAACCCTCTGCCTGATCACAAAGGTGGGGAAATTCACATGATCGAGATTGAAGATGACTGGGACCCCAAGGGATCGATAGGATTGATTGCTGAGGATGATGAGCTAAAGAAACCGGCAGTCACACTTAACCCGATTGTTGTTCAGAACCAGCCCTTCAGGGGCGATGAAGTCAATATGTCTATGCCTCTTGAATTTGAAGAACCTTCTTCTGCGAAGGTGGCCGGGCCAGTTGAGGTTGAGTTTGGGGCTCCAAAGGCACCTGTACTCTTTGAAGTTTCTGTGTTACCACCGAGGGTACCCATTTCTGTAGCAATGTCAGACATAACACCGTTCCACTCAAATGCCATGCCATGGAATTACATAGCTGAAGCAAGGAGGAAAGGAAAGACCAAGATGGGAGAAGCAATTGCTGCGTAGGGTATGACCAGAACAAGCAGGGGTTACACTCCAGAGCACCTAGCTGAGTCCGGTAAGCAAGCCTCGGGACGGACTATTGAAACTAGTCCCGATGATCTTTGGAGAAAAATAAAAGCTAAGGAGTATTTGGTCGTTGAACAGTTGAACAAAACACCAGCACAGATCTCCATCTTAGCTCTTCTACAGAGCTTTGACACACACAAAAATGCTTTGATGAAGATATTGAGCGAAGCTTATGTGCCCAGCAACATAACTGGGGGCGAAATGGTAAATATGGTAGGACAAATACTGGAAAGCCACAAAATCACCTTCCACGAAGATGAGCTACCGCCGGAAGGGCTGAGTCACAACATGGCCCTACACATCACCGTGCAATACGAGGATTACTTCGTCACTAGAGTCTTGATCGATGGAGGCTCCAGCCTCAACATCTGTCCGTTGATAACTCTTAGAATATTGGGAAAGAGCCTGCACGAGATCAAAGAGGGGGCCATCAATGTCAAAGCCTTTGATAGGTCCCAAAGGTCTACTATCGGAGAGATCAGCCTATGCTTGCAAATGGGGCCAACCTGGTTCGACGTTGACTTTCAACTGATAGATGTCCCAGCATCCTACAATTTGCTGTTGGGATGACCATGGATCCATGCCGCTGGAGCTGTAGCATCGACCCTGCATCAGGCAGTGAAGTTCGAATGGAATCACCAAGAGGTGATCATTCATGGCGATGGTAGCAACCCCATATATAGTCGCCAGACCATCCCGATGATTGGAGGCAGAAGGAGAATAGGCGGAGAAACATACCACCATATTGAAAGAGTCAACGTTGTAGACAAAGATAAATGGTAGGATAACAAGATTGAAAGTATCCTGAATTGGTGTGGATACGAACCTGGAATGGGACTCGGCAAAAACCTCCAGGGAATCGCCAAACCCATCAAGCTGAAGAAATATGGCACTATATTTGGTTTGGGGTATGAGTACACTTGGGAGGAGTTCAATCACTGGTCGCCACCATGGCGCGGTCCCTACTACCCACTGGAGCATCTGATACCTCACCTAGAGCAGACTTTCCAGCCGGCAGATATTATATATGGGTCAGAGGAAGATGAAGCATTGGCAGCCGTGAAGAATCTGTTCCTGGAGGATGAAGATATGGACTGCTGTGTTATTATCGATGAGGAAGGGGAGGAAGGCCCTTCTATACAAGTTGTGAACCAAGGAGAACACCTTAGCAATTGGTCAAGATAATGTTTGTATATTTTTACAAATTTATTTGGTATTTTAGAAGCTAAATTGCATATAATTGCAATTACAGGCTACTTTAAGATTAATAGCATTTTATAATTGTAAAATTGGTTCCAATATTTTTAAATTGATATTTATATATTATTAATTGGGTCATTACTTTTAATTTGCTTTTAAGATCGTTTTAACTATTTTATATAAAATAAAAAGGGAAAACTGGCTATTTAACATTTAGCCTCATTTCATTGCAATTATAGCCCATTCGGATTTTAATTTTAGTCTCAATTTAACCCCAACCCAATTAACCCAAAACCAAACCAAATCCGCCCCAGCCCAATCCTTAAATTAACCCGGCCCAGTTCTGAATTAATCTGAGCCATTGATCAAATAAAATCAACGGCCAAGATCCCCCTTTCCATAATTAAACCCTCACCTACCCCCTTCCACCCGTCTCATTCTTTCGAGACTCCTCATCTCTCTATCTCTCAAACTCTCTCGAAGGTTCCTGAAACTCTAGCCTCTCTCATCCCATCTTCAACCTCCGACTCACCGGAATCCATGGCCTCTCAGGCCATGGACGACCTATACTCACCCTCTCCGGCTCTTGCATGCCTGATGCTCGAAGGATCAAGGCCAGACCTCGAAGGTCTTCACTCAGACCTTCACCGATTCGAAGATTCTGGCCATCTCCGACCTTGCTCCGGTGGCTCTTGTTCTTCTGAGCCTGTTTCTGACCTCATCCTACTTAGATCGGACTTTCTTCCAAGCCTTTCTCATTTCTAGGGTTTCTCCGAAACCCTAAGCTATACGAGGTTCTTTCCCTATTTTTTTTCTTATATCTATGCTACATTTATGTTCTACTGGAGTTTTAAAATATTTTCCCCAATCTTTTCTTTCAAAATTTGTTTCTCTTCGATTTAGGGTTTCTGAAAAAATCTTAAAATGTTTTCTGACTCTTTTTTTTGTGTGAATCTGTCTATGCTATGTTTGTATGTTCTCTTTTCTACCTAGCATGTTCTTCTCCCGTATCTTTATGTTTTCCTTATTTTGCATGTTCTTCTATTGTGCTCCGTTCTTTCTTCTACTGGTTTCTATATCATGCTTTCACACGTTTATCTTATGTGTTCATTTACCCCTGTGTTCCTTTACTGTATTTTCTACTAAGCACTTAGTTCGTATTTGCCTTCTTCTGGACTTTGTTCTTTCTAAACATGTTTCATCTACTGTTTCCTTAAGTTTACACTACCTCTTTGTCTTCTGAACTTTTTTAAGTTCCAAGCTTTTCTTAAAACATGTTCTTTATGCTTCAAATCTGCTTTTTCACTATGTTTGTTTCGAACCTACTATTTTACCTGTTTGTTTTCTCATGAGTCTCTGAAAAAGACCTCAGAGCCTGTTTCAGTTATTTGTCTTCTCGTCTCTACATCTGATTCGAGTCGAAAACCCTAGGATTTGGGGTTTTTGGCGAATTTAATCTCGTGCTCGGACTAGGGTTCTATTATGGAACCCTGGATTCTCTCAAACTAAGTTTGAGTCTATGTACTGAATTTGAGCCTCTTTGTTTATAACTCTGAACTTTTCTATACTAGATTCTTTCTAATTAGCATGACAGTTCTTTCTTGTTTGACATGTTTGTGTGCTTTATATATGAGGAATTCTTTCTTCAAAAGGGGTTTTGCCAACTACTAATTAATTGATTCTGAAATCCTCTAATGGGGTTTGATTGATTGTTATTGATTCTCTTTGATTAAACCTTTCTTCACCTTTTCTGGTTGGGTTCATTCATACCAAAACCCAATTTCTGATTCTACTAATTGTTGATTGATTGCCTTTCCTTATTTGCACAAACCATGTTTCTATCAAACTCTTTCCTTAAATAGTTCCTATGTATTTTTCCTTCTTGTACTACTTTGGAAAAGATTCTAATCAAATTCTTTCCTTAATTACCTTCTACCCGTTTGAAATCAAATCCCTTACCTGAAGGGAAATTCTATGTGATTGATTGTAAACTATTTTCTTACCTTTCTTACTTGCATCTCTGCACTATAAAAGGGACTACCCTTCCGCACTTTTGGAGACGGACAATTCAATACTTTTTACAACACACTTCGAATTGCATACTCTTACACACTACTACTACTTTCAAAAGCTGCATTACCTCTTGCTCTCTTCTCTACTGCTGTTCTCTACTCCTGCTTATTATTAGCTGGCTGAAAGTCAAGGCTAATATACTACTACTACTACTTTGTCTTTGCATCCTGCTCTTGCTCTTTTACTGGTATGTCTTGATTCAGTTCCTAGCAATCATCCTAATGTGTTTACTTAGAACCTTTACATCTATGCCTATTACCTGCAAAGTTTGACATGTTCATATGCTGCTGTTTGCTTTACTTTCTTGTGAATGCTTGATCCCTATACCTTTGCCCTCTATGTGTTTGTAAATGGGGATTCAAGGCATGGCAACATGAGTTGTTGTCCATGAATGGAATTTTAACCCCAAGTAAAGGGTGTCAGTATGTTTTATTGTTGATCATGTCCTTTGCCCACTTTTTCTTTGTCTACTATTTCTGTTATGAATCCCCTACCCTTACCCCCTATGTATGCTGAGTTAAGGCTCATGATCTGGTAGCCTCTTAAATGGCTGCCCAAGCCTGAGCCTGGCTTTCAATAAACCCTAACTCCTCAACTTGAAATGACAAGTTGGTCAGGGGTGTGCCAGTACTTCAAGTTGCTTGGCATGACCACCAGCTTATCACTCCCCTCCCCTGCACTTGCACCTACTCTTAGATTTTATGTTCTGCCCCCTCCTATGAGCCTTGCTTTGGGACCTTGAGTTCCCTCTGAACTTGGACATTTGAGGGCTGGCCCTTCCATACTGCACTATGTCCTTGATTCTGAAATATATTTGGGGTGTAAGCATTGCCCGGAGCCCCTTTGAGACTCTTGGGAACTTTGACATACCCCAAATAAGAGAAAGGCTTTGGAACTTGATCTGTGGAGTTTGTTTACTTCATGCTTCAGATAGAAGTACGAATCAGGCTCTCCTTGGTTGGGACTTTTAGTTTTCTGATGTAATTTTATTTTATTTTTCTTTTATCAATTCTGGTTTGTAATAATCTTGTAATAAACATTTGGGGTCGGCTAGTGGAAAAGGATGGGGAACTATGCATGCAAGGGGTAGATATCATGCCTATAGGGGTTATCATTTATAAAATTCTGCATCTCATCTAGAGATCATGCCTATAGGAATTACTATGTTTTAAAGTTCTGCATTTTATAAATCATTGAAACTGTGCATTGTCACATAGATACCATGTCCATAAGATTTTCTGCATTCTCATATAGATACCATGTTTATAGGGTTTTCTGCAATTTCTTGTAAGTCGATTCTAAAATTCTGCATCTTCATATAGACATCATGCCTATATGACTTTTTGTATTCTGCATATGCATCTATCATCAGGCAAACGTGTATATAGGTTTAAATAACAATAAGTATTTTAGACACCAGGCTTATAGGACTTCTGCACTTCTATAAACGTTTAAAATTAGTAACGCCTAGATATCATGTATATAGGATTCTTGCAACTGTTTAAGATCAATGACACTTAGAAACCATGCCTATAGGATCAGTTAATTGAATCAGCCTCGTTTCGAATCTAAAACCCGTCTTAAAATCTGCAGATCCCTTTTTTCTAAAATCAGTAAACCTTTTCCTTAAAATCAGTATACTTTGTATTATTAGATATCATGCCTATAGGTTTCACCTAGGCAATCTTTAGGGTAAAAACCATAAGTGCATTGGTCTTTGATAGTTCCAACCAACAGGCAAGACTGATTCGGATTTCTTATCTGAAGTATGTAATAAATCAGTCTGCCTCACGCATTTTTTTTAAGTTTAATTCAGACCTAATCAGTACATGTAAGACATGCTAAACTCTATGATTTTCTGACTTGAGGAGGTTTATTTGAGCCTTTCAACTGTTATGTGTTTTCCCATATCTGCTTTATGTGTTTTGTTTGTCGCCCTAGAATTTTATCTTTTTAAAACCATAAAAGCCCCAACTCCCTCCCCTTTAGGATTAGTTGTCTCAATGCCTCCGAGATTGATAGGATTGGGACGGGTAATAGCATGCAATAAGTAACGATACTATTCTGCGCTTTAATACCTTAACGGGGTGGGAAGGGTAGAATCTGGATATGATGACCGGTGCGCTAATATCACGTGCGACCCCTCTTCTGAGGAGTGATTGCTAGATATTGCATCGAAGTGATCCATATTAATCACAAACCTAGGACCCCCTCCCTTTATTTGCTTTCATCTCTTCTTGTAAAACTATTCAAAAAAATTTTTATATAAAATTCTACCCTCTCTACTTACCTTCAAAAGTTTTCAACCTAATTGCAATGTTGTATGCATGTCCTTATTTGAGCCTTGATTGTTTATTTGTAAAGTCACAATTGTAACATGGCCGGGAACCACACTAGTGGATCTTCAGGGGTGCCTAACACCTTCCTCTTGAGATAATTTCTGGCCCTTACCCGAACTCTAGTTTTCCAACTCAAACCTTTCTTAAAGTGTCCTAATGCACTATAATCATTAGGTGGAGACTCTTCAAAATTCCAAAACCCAATTCTCGAAAGGGAATAGAGTTGTCCTCCCAATGTCGTATACCCGATTTCGACTCCACGCATTAGAAAAAGGGGGCGTCGACAGCATGGCGACTCTGCTGGGGAAATTCTTTAGGCTTTTACCATTGCATGTTGCTTGTGACTTTACTATCTCATTAATTGCTTTATTTACTATTTTTTATTCATTCACTACGAAACTGACTTGGCTCTTCATGTCTTTTCTTTCCTTTATCTGCTTTCCTTTACTGCTTTATTTCAATACTGTTGTAATTACTGCATTTATTGTAATCATTTATCTTATGAACGTGAAAATATATGTCAATTTGTTTCATTCTTGTAAACTGCATCTTCAACATCATATTCCACTCGTGCCAAACAAATACCATAGCAACGCTTATAATGAGTGGTTGCGCTCTTCCAATATTATTACCCTTTAAATTTGGCAAAGGCGTATTTGCGGTAAAACCAGTCGATTAGCGGTGCAGTCGATGGTTCCGTGTCTTTCCCTTTTGAGTTGTCCGCTCAAGTGTACCTGTCTAATACCCCGATAGAAACCTTACTTTGTCTAACTGTGCATGCATCATGGTCAAACCTAGCCGAGTCAGTTATGTTGTCCACATAATGACTCATTAAGATAGCCTTGTCCAAAGTCCATCGGGTTCCTTGAAACCCAAACGGACACCTACACGTTCTATGCATTTATTTGGAGAAATAAATGCTTTTTATGCTAATTATTGGTTTAAATAGTCAATTCTGGCGGGGTAGGGGTCTAACACTTTGTTTTGAAGAAAATGAGGCACGAAGTCCCCAGATTTGGCATGGTAACCAACATTCATCCAAGGCTGCTGAATTGATGGGAAGATCTCCACTCCAGTGATTAGACACTCGTCCGCAAATACTTAGGGAATCTGCCTTCTCTTCTAGAAATCCAATCTGACAACAAAATCATAGAGGCTGCAACTCTGTTTTGGGATAGTGACAAGTCCGTGTTCCGCTTCGGGGTCCTTGAAATGACTCCTTTGCTCGAAGAAATAATAGGCTTAGGTGGTATTCTTTGGGAGACTCCAGGTTTGCTTATGCCAGAGAATCGCAAGGGTAGGGGTTTCCTTAAGATGATGGGACTGAAGAAGAACCCAGACTTGACCTGTTTGAAAGACTCCTACATCCCATTCGACTATCTGTACGAGAGGTATGGCCATGGCAAGTCATACCGCACCTACTCAGATGAATTTGCCCTCACCTCACTGGGGCATATTCACAGAAGGGTCTTCGTATTCATGTTTTGTTTCCTGGGGATGATAGTGTTCCCTATGAAGAAGGCTAAATCCACACCAGACTGGGCATGGTAACAAAGACTCTGATGGAAGGAATTGGGGGAAAGCCTTTCAGTATAGTGCCCATGATTGTTGCTGAGATATACTGGGCTCTGGACAACTGTCAGCAAAAATCCAGTCATTTTGAGGGATGCAATTTATTACTTCAGCTCTGGCGCATGGAGCACCTCCAGAAAAGAGAATACCGACAAGAGATCTTACGCAGAGACTGGGATGATCACATTGCCTTCCACCAGCCAAGGCATATGAACTATATGCCTAACATGTTCACTCAGCTAGAGGACGCTGGAAGATGGGTGGAACTATTTGAGAATCTAAAAGCAGACCAGGTACAGTGGATGGTCGAATGGTTCCCTACGGAAGAATTCATTGTTCGATCCCGAGACACACTATTTCTCATACTCATTGGTCTAAGAGGAACTTACCCCTACGTTCCCCTCCGAGCCATGAGGCAGGCTGGAAGGAAGCAAATCATACCAAGGGTCGACAAAATGAGTCACTTTAGGGCTGATTTCCAAGACGATGATAGCCCTCACAAATGCCAAGCTCAACACATGTGGCATTGCAAGCTTGTTTTGGGGAAAGAATCTATTGAGCCAGACATGTATCATGCTGGTTGCGTGTCGCACTATTCGGGTTGGTTGGAAGATAATCACAATGGTATGGGTCAGCCCGGGTTCATTCACGGACACAGAATCATCGACCAGAAAGCTGAAGCATGGGTTAAGTACAATCAACTGCGCAAGAGAATTCGAGGGTGTGAAAGTGAGCATCAGGAAATACAAGAAGCCCATCAGAAATTAATCGAGGAATGGAAGGATATGGCTGTCAGCGCCAACAAGCGACTAGGGTATTTGGAGCGGGGTCTAGTGGAGCTAGAAGGAAAGTTCCTCAAGAGGATTGAAGATTATCGAAACACTGAAGGGAATGCAGGCGGACATTTGGCCCAAGCTTATCTGCTATTAGGACTGCGCGAGCTGGTGAAGCTGTTCGAGGGGGATAAAGATACCAAATCTGGGGAAGGTCCTTTTGGGACCAAGTAGTTAGGAGTCTTTTATTTTGCTTTTAATGGTGTAATAAGGCCGATGGCCACTAGTGACATTTTATTTCCTGTTACTTAGCATCGTTTTGGAGTCGTCTTATTTTTATCAATAAAATGAGGCATTTAGCATTATGAGTTCTCTAAATTAATTTGTTACTAGGCCTACCTCGGGCACAACGAGGCACCCAAATTAGGACGCGATTTATATT
Organism: Nicotiana sylvestris; assembly: GCF_000393655.2. NCBI lineage: Eukaryota > Viridiplantae > Streptophyta > Magnoliopsida > Solanales > Solanaceae > Nicotiana > Nicotiana sylvestris. The sequence goes on from NC_091059.1 coordinate 40,479,759, forward strand.
CTTGTACAATGTGCTTAAATATTGCAACATTTCCTTCTCATAACCCGCACTAACTTGTTACCTTTTTTGTTTTTCTTTATTTTTATTCCCCTCCCCAAAGGTTAGTTCGTTCATTCTGGCACCATCATCATACAGTACGAGATCCAAGGGCCCTCCACCTCCTCCTCCTCCGAGTCCTATCCGGAACAAGAACAAAGGTAGAATGAGAGATTCAAGTGCCAGAAAGGAAATTGAAAGAACTGAGATTCCTCAGGGTACCCCAGTTGCTAAGGAAAATGCTGCCCAACTTAAGCAGAAACTATTGAAGTTCCAAGAAGAACTGGATCAAGTTCGGAACTTGGCAAATTTATCATTCACTCTCACCGCTCCTGATGTCAACTTTTCAAATGCTCAAAATCCCGCACCTCTACAGATCACCCCGCAACCATAGATGTAACCCACTCATGCTCAACACTGAAACACATGCCACACTCCACTACTCATTCCTGAACCACTGAACACCACAAACGACCACCCCCACAATACTCCCATCTACGTAGATACCATACCCTACCACATTCAACAAATCTCAAGTGCACTTGAGTCTGATGACAAGGACTCTCTTATCAGAAACTTGGCAGCAAAACTCAAGAAGTTGACCAGCCGAGTCCAGGTCATGGAAGGAAACAAAGGCATAGAGGGGCTGAATTATGAGGACCTCTGCATTCAGCCAGATGTTGAACTTCCGGAGGGATACAAACCTCCCAAGTTCGAAATGTTCGATGGCACGGGAGATCCCAGAGTCCATTTGAGGACATATTGTGATAAGCTGGTCGGAGTCGGAAGGAATGAGAAAATCCGTATGAAACTCTTCATGAGAAGCCTGAAGGGGGATGCTTTATCCTGGTACATTAGTCAGGACCCCAAGAAATGGACAAGCTGGGTAGGTATGGCATCGGATTTCATGGATAGGTTCCAATTCAATACAGAGAATGCATCGGATGTATTCTACATCCATAATCTAAAGAAGAAGCCTACCAAGACATTCCGCGAGTATGCTACTCGTTGGAGATCAGAGGCTGTTAAGGTCAGGCCGGCCCTAAAAGAGGAACAAATGAACAGATTCTTGTCCGGGCTCAGGACCCATAATATTATGAGAGGTTGATGCTGATCGAGGGCCAGAAATTCTCCGATATCATCAAGCTGGGAAAAAGAATTGAGGAAGGCATTAAGAATGGTATGGTTACTAATATTGAAGCATTGCAGGCCACCAACAAGGCTTTACAGTCCGGTGGCACGTCCAAGAAGAAGGATGTCAATGCCGTGATGGTCGCACAGGGAGCCAAATCACCACTAAAATACCACACTTACCTGTCACCTCCACTTACATATCAGCCTATCCCGAATTACCAAGCACCCGCACCCTCTTACCAAAATCTACCACCCATTTACCAATCATCTCCACCTCCCACATATCAACCTACTTCACCCACATACTCTCAACCTGCACCTGTTTACCAAGCTTATAATGCCCAACCCTATCACTACCAATCACTCCCCACTCGCTAAAATTTCCCTAGACCCAAACCAAATTTTGACCGCAGACCTCCCAGACAATATACAACCATCACTGAACCAATTGACCAGCTGTATGAGAAACTTAAAGCTACTGGTTACGTCTCCCCTATCCCCTCCATAACTCCAGAAAATCCTTCCCAGTGGGTCAACCCTAATAAGACCTGTGCGTACCACTCCGGCATGAAGGGACATACCATTGATGAGTGCCGCTCGATGAAGGACAAGATTCAAACTCTGATCGACAATAGGTTATCGTAAAAAGGATCCTACTCCCAATGTCCGCAACAACCCTCTGCCTGATCACAGAGGTGGGGAAATTCACATGATCGAGATCGAAGATGACTGGGACCCCAAGGGATCGATAGGATTGATTGCTGAGGATGATGAGCTAAAGAAACCGGCAGTCACACTTAACCCGATTGTTGTCCAGAACCAGCCCTTCAGGGGCGATGAAGTCAATATGTCTATGCCTCTTGAATTTGAAGCACCTTCTTCTGCGAAGGTGGCCGGGCCAGTTGAGGTTGAGTTTGGGGCTCCAAAGGCACCTATACTCTTTGATGTTTCTGTTTTACCACCGAGGGTACCCATTTCTGTAGCAATGTCAGACATAACACCGTTCCACTCAAATGCCATGCCATGGAATTACATAGCTGAAGCAAGGAGGAAAGGAAAGACCAAGATGGGAGAAGCAATTGCTGCGTAGGGTATGACCAGAACAAGCAGGGGTTACACTCCAGAGCACCTAGCTGAGTCCGGTAAGCAAGCCTCGGGACAGACTATTGAAACTAGTCCCGATGATCTTTGGAGAAAAATAAAAGCTAAGGAGTATTTGGTTGTTGAACAGTTGAACAAAACACCAGCACAGATCTCCATCTTAGCTCTTCTACAGAGCTTTGACACACACAAAAATGCCTTGATGAAGATATTGAGCGAAGCTTGTGTGCCCAGCAACATAACTGGGGGCGAAATGGTAAATATGGTAGGACAAATACTGGAAAGCCACAAAATCACCTTCCACGAAGATGAGCTACCGCCGGAAGGGCTGAGTCACAACATGGCCCTACACATCACCGTGCAATACGAGGATTACTTCGTCACTAGAGTCTTGATCGATGGAGGCTCCAGCCTCAACATCTGTCCGTTGATAACTCTTAGAATATTGGGAAAGAGCCTGCACGAGATCAAAGAGGGGGCCATCAATGTCAAAGCCTTTGATAGGTCCCAAAGGTCTACTATCGGAGAGATCAGCCTATGCTTGCAAATGGGGCCAACCTGGTTCGACGTTGACTTTCAACTGATAGATGTCCCAGCATCCTACAATTTGCTGTTGGGATGACCATGGATCCATGCCGCTGGAGCTGTAGCATCGACCCTGCATCAGGCAGTGAAGTTCGAATGGAATCACCAAGAGGTGATCATTCATGGCGATGGTAGCAACCCCATATATAGTCGCCAGACCATCCCGATGATTGGAGGCAGAAGGAGAATAGGCGGAGAAACATACCACCATATTGAAAGAGTCAACGTTGTAGACAAAGATAAATGGTAGGATAACAAGATTGAAAGTATCCTGAATTGGTGTGGATACGAACCTGGAATGGGACTCGGCAAAAACCTCCAGGGAATCGCCAAACCCATCAAGCTGAAGAAATATGGCACTATATTTGGTTTGGGGTATGAGTACACTTGGGAGGAGTTCAATCACTGGTCGCCACCATGGCGCGGTCCCTACTACCCACTGGAGCATCTGATACCTCACCTAGAGCAGACTTTCCAGCCGGCAGATATTATATATGGGTCAGAGGAAGATGAAGCATTGGCAGCCGTGAAGAATCTGTTCCTGGAGGATGAAGATATGGACTGCTGTGTTATTATCGATGAGGAAGGGGAGGAAGGCCCTTCTATACAAGTTGTGAACCAAGGAGAACACCTTAGCAATTGGTCAATCAGAACCACCAGGGCCCGGAAAGCTTCGGGGTAGCAAGGCTAAACAAAAGCACCATGCATCACACTTTAATTTTTATTAGCTGATTTTATTTCCGCATTGTCTTTAATTCTGAAAAGAGCTCTGATACTCAAAACAATTATGAAATTAATCGAAGCATTTTAGTTTATTATATATCTCGCTCTTATTAATTTTCTATCATTCACTTTATTTTACACAGCATTACTATTACTTGCCTTGACGATGAACCAATGATTGTGACTTGCAATGAGACGACGCAACAAACGGATACGGACTCAGAAGAGGATGATATACCAGAAGAGGTTGTCAGAGGAGTTGAGAATTTTGAAAATAGGCCTAAGTCTAACTTGGACGAAACTGAGGTCATTAATCTGGGAGATACAGGGAATGTCAAAGAAACACGCATCAGTATTCACCTGTCACCATCAGAAAAGAAAGAGTACACGGAGTTCCTGAAGGAATATGAAGACATATTCGCCTGGTCATATGATGATATGACTGGTCTCAGCACATCCATTGTATCTCACAAACAGCCAATAGATCCAACATTCCCGCCGGTAAAGCAGAAGCTCAGGAAATTCAAACCCGACATGAGTTTGAAAATCAAAGAAGAGGTTACCAAGCAAGTCAAAGCCAAGGTTCTCAAGGTAGTAGAGTATCCGACATAGTTAGCCAACATCGTGCCAGTGCCAAAAAAAGATGGGAAAGTTAGAGTTTGTGTTGACTACCGGGATCTCAATCGGGCCAGTCCCAAAGACAACTTCCCCTTGCCTAACATACACATTCTTATCGACAACTGCACCAAGCATGAGTTGCAGTTTTTTGTTAATTGTTTCGCTGGGTATCATCAGATATGGATGGATGGAGAAGTCTGGCCGAAGACAATCAATTCAGATGCAATAAAACGATATTATGTGTAACCACTTATGATTCCATCTATGATGTAATTTGAACTACGCCTGACCTGATTCTCGTTTAAGAGGGGATACGTAGGCAGCCCTATGGGTTCGGTCATAATTTAATAAAAATTCCATTTTTCCCGCTATTGGAACTGGGGCACAATTTTGAGGAGGACCCTCAAAATTCCAAAGATGTTTTTAAGTAATTCAGCACAGCCGTCAGAAATGTCCGCTCAGCAAACTGGAGCAGAATTTTGAGGAGGACCCTCAAAATTCCGGAGAAAAAGAGGTTGCAATGTCTTGAACCACGTCGCAGTCGTTGGTTCATCTAAAGAAAGCTATTTTCGATCATATACTTATACTATATTTACTAAAGCATGCATAACTATTATCTGAATTGCTGTTGTTTAGAGACACTACCCCAATAACACACAACATCAAGAGCCCGGGGAAGACGAACTAACCTTTCCCCTTACAGAACTCACGGTTTTTCTTTGGATGCAGGCACTCAATTCGCAATATCATTAGGTATATTTATGCACTCTCAAGAATACAAATTCTTAGAATCATCACTTATGCGCAATTGCTATCCGTATACAATTTCCCCAGCAGTCATATTGTCGTAATCGGCTAACAGATCTTACTACTAATCGCCTTTTCACATTCTTGCACTGCATAAGACTACCTTTCTGCCTTCCGGGGTTAAGCTCTACCTCCATCTGCATTTCTTTGCATTGCATAAAGCTACCTTTCTGCCTTTCGAGGTTAAGCTCTACCTCCATCTGCATCGCATAAGGATACCTTTCTTCTTTTCGAGACTAAGCTCTGTCTCCATCTGCATTTTGTATACGACTACCTTTTTGCCTTTCGAGGTTAAGATCTACCTCCATCTGCATTTCTCTGCATTGCATAAGGCTACCTTTCTGCCTTCCGAGGTTAAGCTCTACCTCCATCTGCATCACATAAGGCTACCTTTCTGCCTTTCGAGACTAAGCTCTGTCTCCATCTGCATTTGCATAAGGCTACCTTTCTGCCTTCCGAGGTTAAGCTCTACCTCCATCTGCATTTCTCTGCATTGTATAAGGCTACCTTTCTGCCTTCCGAGGTTAGGATCTACCTCCATCTGCATCGCATAAGGCTACATTTCTGCCTTTCGAGACTAAGCTCTGTCTCCATTTGCATTTTGCATAAGGCTACCTTTCTGCCTTCCGAGGTTAAGCTCTACCTCCATCTGCATTCTGCATAAGGCTACCTTTCTGCCTTCCGAGGTTAAGCTCTACCTCCATCTGAATTTCCCACATTGCACAAGGCTACCTTTCTGCCTTCCGAGACTAAGCTCTGTCTCCATCCTGCATCGGCTGAAAGATCGCCACCTTATCTTTCTCGCATGGCTAAAATATTGCCACTTTTTATTTACATCTTACATCGGCTGAAATATCGCTGAATCCTACATTTCATGGGCTGAAAGATAGCCACCTTCTGCATTTCATGGGCTGAAAGATCACCAAATTGTCCAAAGGCGTCATTGTTCGGAGGCACCATTTGCATAGCCCGAGAACACCATGCCATGGCTGAGGACCCCATTTTATCTTTCGCATATCATTATTCAAAGGCATCATAGTTCAGAGGCATCATTCTCATAGCCCGAGAACGTCATTTCATAGCCTGTGAATCCTTTATCATACGCTTCATGGCCCAGGACATCATGGTCCGAGGACATCATCCTACGCGTCCAAAGACAGCATTCATGGTCCAATGAGAACTTGCATCACGTTTAAGTTTATGCACGATATATGTTTGTATTGCTTACTTGCAGGTACACCGACTATCAATAGCCGTCTCATCAGGAGCGATCCTACTCTGGTTCCCGCAGTCTATTAGATTTCAACCACCTTTCGCAACATAAACATCGCGTCCGTTCCTTTCAAAAATCTCCATCGGCATATTCCGTCAATGGATCCTGAACTACATATGGACTGATTCCTATGAGACCAGGGATATGTAGGTAGTGCAGGAACCAGAGCTCGGCCAAAACTCCTTTCAAATCACCACTTCCGGTCAAAATTGGACATCTTATCTTTACCCGACAACTCTTTCATCCTTCCCGGGTAAAGAGGGGCAGCTGTTGATACCCAATTTTTCCCTATATATTTTTATATAAAATACTTTCAAAATAGCATGTACACACACATATAAGCATGCCCCAAGAGTTTTGGTATTTTTTCCCTAATTTTTAAGATTTTTGAAATCAATTTATTGTCTATTTTAGCAGTGCAAAATCCATAATTATTCCCAAAATCATCAGTTTTGGTGAATAATTTATTTTATTCCCATATTTATACCAAAATATAGTTAAGATAATTTTTGTATATTTTTACAAATTTATTTGGTATTTTAGAAGCTAAATTGCATATAATTGCAATTACAGCCTACTTTAAGATTAATAGCATTTTATAATTGTAAAATTGGTTCCAATATTTTTAAATTGATATTTATATATTATTAATTGGGTCATTACTTTTAATTTGCTTTTAAGATCGTTTTAACTATTTTATATAAAATAAAAAGGGAAAACTGGCTATTTAACATTTAGCCTCATTTCATTGCAATTATAGCCCATTCGGATTTTAATTTTAGTCTCAATTTAACCCCAACCCAATTAACCCAAGACCAAACCAAATCCGCCCCAGCCCAATCCTTAAATTAACCCAGCCCAGTTCTGAATTAATCTGAGCCATTGATCAAATAAAATCAACGGCCCAGATCCCCTTTTCCATAATTAAACCCTCATCTACCCCCTTCCCCCCGTCTCATTCTTTCGAGACTCCTCATCTTTCTATCTCTCAAACTCTCTCGAAGGTTCCTGAAACTCTAGCCTCTCTCATCCCATCTTCAACCTCCGACTCACCAGCATCCATGGCCTCTCAGGCCATACACGACCTATACTCACCTCCTCCGGCTCTTGCATGCCTGACACTCGAAGGATCGAGGCCAGACCTCGAAGGTCTTCACTCAGACCTTCATCGATTCTAAGATTCCAGCCATCTCCGACCTTGCTCCGGTGGCTCTTGTTCTTTTGAGCCTATTTCTGATCTAATCCGACTTAGATCGGACTTTCTTCCAAGCCTTTCTCATTTCTAGGGTTTCTCCAAAACCCTAAGCTATTCGAGGTTCTTTCCCTATTTTTTTCTTATATCTATGCTACATCTATGTTCTACTGGAGTTTTGAAACGTTTTCCCCAATCTTTTCTTTCAAAATTTGTTTCTCTTCGATTTAGGGTTTCTGAAAAAATCTTAAAATGTTTTCTGACTCTTCTTCTTCTTCTTTTTTTTGTGTGAATCTGTCTATGCTATGTTTGTATGTTCTCTTTTCTACCTAGCATGTTCTTCTCCCGTATCATTATGTTTGCCTTATTTTTCATGTTCTTCTATTGTGCTCCGTTCTTTCTTCTACTGGTTTCTATCATGCTTTCACACGTTTATCTTATGTGTTCATTTACCCCTGTGTTCCTTTACTGTATTTTCTACTAAGCTCTTAGTTCTTATTTTCCTTCTTCTGGACTTTGTTCTTTCTAAACATGTTTCATCTACTGTTTCCATAAGTTTACACTACCTCTTTGTCTTCTGAACTTGTTTAAGTTCCAAGCTTTTCTTAAAACATGTTCTTTATGCTTCAAATCAGCTTTTTCACTATGTTTGTTCCGAACATACTATTTTACCTGTTTGTTTTCTCATGAGTCTCTGAAAAAGACCTCTGAGCCTGTTTCAGTTATTTGTCTTCTCGTCTCTACATCTGATTCGAGTCGAAAACCCTAGGATTTGGGGTTTTGGCGAATTTAATCTCGTGCTCGGACTAGGGTTCTATTACGGAACCCTGGATTCTCTCAAACTAAGTTTGAGTCTATGTACTGAATTTGAGACTCTTTGTTTATAACTCTAAACTTTTCTATACTAGATTCTTTCTAATTAGCATGACAGTTCATTCTTGTTTGACATGTTTGTGTGCTTTATATATGAGGAATTCTTTCTTCAAAAGGGGTTTTGCCAACTACTAATTGATTGATTCTGAAATACTCTAATGGGGTTTGATTGATTGTTACTGATTCTCTTTGATTAAACATTTCTTCACCTTTTCTGGTTGGGTTCATTAATACCAAAACTCAATTTCTGATTCTACTAACTGTTGATTGATTGCCTTTCCTTATTTTCACAAACTGTGTTGCTATCAAACTCTTTCCTTAAATAGTTCCTATGTATTTTCCCTTCTTGTACTACTTTGGAAAAGATTCTGATCAAATTCTTTCCTTAATTACCTTCTACCCGTTTGAAATCAAATCCCTTAGCTGAAGGGAAATTCTATGTGATTGATTGTAAACTATTTTCTTACCTTTCTTACTTGCTTCTCTGCACTATAAAAGGGACTACCCTTCTGCGCTTTTGGAGACGGACAATTCAATACTTTTTACAACGCACTTCGAATTGCATACTCTTACACACTACTACTACTTTCAAACCTGCATTCCATCTTGCTCTCTTCTCTACTACTGTTCTCTGCTCCTGCTTATTATTAGCTGGCTGAAAGTCAAGGCTAATATACTACTACTACTACTTTGTCTTTAATAATCCGCTAGGCAGACGCCTAGGGTTAATTTTATTTATAACATGATAAACGACAAAATACAATGTCTAGTTATCCTACGGAATGAACGAAATAAAGTTTGCAGTTAACAAATATCCTATTATCAAAATTGAGTGTTGCACTCAACCTTGATAAAACATTAAATCTATTAAAATTTGAAATATAAGACTTTATCCAAGCATGTGCATGTGATTTTGTACGCTAATGTCTTCTTTCCTCGTTGCACTCCTTTTGATCAATGGAGAAAGCTTTGTGTTTTGTACTCCCGAATCACGTGAGCTCCATTTACTCTTGGTGAGAAAATTCATGTTCGACCTTGCCTCCTTGTTCGATAAGCTGCCAGAATGTACACAGCAAGCTTATAGAACTTCCATTAAAATATGACCTCGTTTTTGTTGCAAGACCCCATGTTCTTGCTGGACCACTCTCCAAACCATTCTTAGGCCATGCGTGTCTCTTCAAATTTGACGTAGTCAATTCCAGTGTGCGAGATTCCATGGGCACGGTCTACCATTTCTCGAAGTGAGATAAGGAATCACATGCTCACATATCAAGATCCTCTATGTCCAGCATGCTTTACCTTCCAACGTGATTCTCTATGTGTTAGGATGCGTGTTCCCCAGCTGCTCATGTTGCAGCATTTGGTACCCTCCATGCTTGTGCATATTTTTTTTTGTAACATTAAGCTATTAAACATTGAAATATAAAACTTTATCCAAGCATGTGCATGAGGTTTTGGCACTTCCTATCCTCCGCGTTCGATCACTCTCCATCTCCCATTAATCTTTCGTCAAGATTAATGTCTTCTGTGCAGTAGTTGTGTCTTCTTTCCTATCTGTGCTCCTTTTGATTCCTTGGGTTGATCAATGGGGGCATCTTTGTGCTTTGCACTCCAAAAGCACGTGAGTACTCTTGGTGAACAATTCATGTTCGACAGCCTTGCCTCCTTTATCGATAAGCTGCCTAGCCATAGCATGCTTTTTGAATTTCCATTAAAATATGCCCTCTTTTTTTATGCAAGACCACATGCTCTTGCTGGACCACTCCAATCCATTCTCGATGGATTCAATTCCATTTTTTGTTATTTCATGGACACGGTCTACCATATTCATCAACCGCATGCTCAAGTAACAAACTCCTCTATGTCCAGCATGCTTTACCTTCCAGCGTTCTTTTCTATGTGTTAGCATGTGTGTTCCCCAAATGCTCTTGTTGCATCATTTGCTACCCTCCATGCTTGTGCATTGTTTTTTCATTCCTGCATTTGTTTGCTCGATTGTGCATCCCCAACCAAACGACATTCTTCTTGTTTTTCAGAGTAAACCATGTGCTTTCATGAAATCTTTTTCGCATCCCTCCATGCCTAGTCCCTAGCGTGCTTGTGCATATTCCAATAGCATTGTTATCTTTTAATGAGCATAATATCACGTGCCCATCTTGATTACTGGAAAGTTTTTGTTGTTTAATATAGCATAATTGTACCTCGTCGCTAGAGACACCCTCCTCCCTTTGGATTTGATGGTCGATCAAGATGACATGCCTCTTGCTATTTCTATTCTCTTTGCTTCTTATCTTCTGTCCACCTTTATCCTTAAACTTGGACATTGCATCTTATTTTCATTAACCAACCTCCTTCCTTGTGCATCTAGCTGCCAGAATTGTTGGCACTCGATCTCTCCATGATCTAAAGCATAATTAGCCAAATGATCAGCCAACTTGTTGCCCTCTCTATGAATATGTGTAACTGTGTAATTGCCCCCACTCATTAGTTGCATCATTTCCTCTACCTGCTCAGATATGATCCATGGTGGTTTCCAAATCCCATCCATTATCTTTTTTAATAACATTGAGTCAGTTTGATGCCATACATTAGAGTATTGTTGTAATTTGCAGAACCTTAGTGCTTCTAACATGGCCTTCGCTTCAGCTACTGTGTTTGTTGTCTCCTCAATCTCCCTCCCTACAGACTTGACTATGTCACCATTTTCATTTCTTATGCAAAAACCTAGTGAGCTCCTGCCTGGATTTCCCCTCGATGCCCCGTCTGTATTAACCTTTAGCCATCCTGTACTTGGTGTTTCCCACATGACTTTGGTAACTTTAAGTTGAGGAGTGAAATTTTCCATCATGACTAGAAGGTCTTTCCATTTGTGAGGTACCATGTCCATCCCTGGCTTTCTCAATTTCACCAATGCCTGGAGATTTGATGACACTTGATAAATCACCCTGCTGGTTGTCACAGCCTGACCATACTTCATACTATTTATTCTTTTCCAGAGTTCCCATACTACACATGAAGGGAGTGCTTGCATTACCGGTTTAAGCCTTAAGCAAACATTTGCAGTCCAACATTTTGTGATTGCTTGGTGTAGTGTAAGTCCTTCCACAACTATTCCTGCCCTCGATAGAAAATACTTCCAAGTTGTCTTTGCAGTTTCTGATCTAAAAAACAAATGCTGAAGAGATTCCTCATCAGGATGTGCACAACACCAACATTTTGATGGCATGCAGTAGCCTACCTTTTTCAAGAAATCATCTAAAGGTAACTTTGCTTTCCACACTTTCCACATGAAAAATGCTATTTTAAAAGGCAGTCCCTTTACCCATATCATTCTATAAGCTATTATTGGTTTGTCTCTTCTTCTCGTATAATCCCATGCTGACTTAACACTGAAATGTCCTCTTGTTTCCAGCATCCAACAAGGCACGTCAAGAACCTGCTGAGGTGAAGGTGGTTTGATTTTCTCTAGAATGTGTACTGCTAAGTCTTCAGGAAGCAATTCAAATAGCTTGTCCACATCCCACCCACCATTTAAGGTAACTTCATGTACATATTGTACTGTTTCATCTATGCCAAAGTCCTGAGGAACTAAAAAATATAGTGCCCCAAGACCTGTCCAGTTTTCAAACCAAAAAAGTGAGGATCCCTTTTTTGTTTGCCAAAAGATTTGATGTTCAATAAGATCTCTGCATTCCAGCATTTTTCTCCAAATATGAGACCCCCTTTTCCATGGAACAACTATTGAATTCATTTTCTTACAATATTTCTGACATACAAAAGAGCTCCATAGGCTTGGTTTAGTTCTGAAATTCCACCACAACTTGCTGAATAATGCTTTTGTTACATCATGTAGTGACCTGAAACCTATTCCTCCTTCCTCAACTGGAATGCATAAGGTATTCCATGAAGCCCAATGCCTACTATTTCCTCCTACAGAGCTGCTCCAGAAAAATTGCGCAAACAATTTGTGCAACCTATTTATCACATATTTGGGAGGGTTTACAGCTGATAGTAGGTGCATAGGCATGCTTTGCAGCACATGGGGTATGAGAACTGCCCTTCCCCCTACTGATAATAATTTGCCCTGCCAGGATTGCATTTTGTCCATTAGCTTAGTAATTAGGGGTTGATAGTATTCCAGCTTTCTCCTTGCATAAAAAATAGGACAACCTAGGTATGTGATCGGAAATTCATTTCTATGAATGCCTGTGATCCTTTCCACCTTGCTGACCACATACATGTGTGTTAAATGATGCAGGTACACAACTGATTTGGTCTTGTTAATAAGCTGTCCAGATGCATTTTCATATGCATTCAACACTTGCATAATCAGCAACAGAGAAGTTTCATCAGATGATGAAAAAATAATCATGTCATCTGCATACGCCAAATGATTTATTTTTGGACTCCACTTTGGCATTCCAAATCCACAAAAATACAGGTTAGTATGAAGTGCATTGAGGCCCCTAGATAATGCTTCCGCTGCCAAGATAAACAAAGTTGGAGATACAGGATCACCTTGTTTTACTCCTCTTGAGGATTTAAAGAAACCATGAGCTTGACCATTGAATAGAATAGAATACCAATTGTTTGAAACTAATCCAAAGACAATCCCTATGTGAGATGGTTGATTATTTCTTGCAGGCTTTGGAGCCCATAATAGAAACGGTTAACTGCTTAGGTGCATTCATTACCCAAAATGTACGGTTACCAATCTGCTAACAAGGTTGTTGTCGATGTATTGAGTCTAGGTAGGTGGTTAGTTGATTGGCATTCTGACAACTCACTCATACAATACCCGATCAAAAGACAAGCTGAACATGGCCAACCAAGAATTGGAGGCATGTATTGTCAACCCGTCAAAAGAGGGGGAAGAACTGGACGTTAATGCGATGAAGGAAGAGATGTATAAGTTAAAGCAGCAAATGGCTGAGATGTACCAAGCCTGGGCAAAGGGGCATCCACCACTGGTTTATCCTGCCAACCCTGCTTATATCCCACCATCGGCCCAACCTCAGGAACCTCCCACTGTGAACTCATCTGCTGCCTTTCCCCTCTACCAACAATGCCATGGCACCACTTCCCATACATCAAAAGCTCCTCCACCCAGACAAGTCCCACACCATCCCCCACCAATCACTCCTGTTTCGTGGCACCTCCACCTGCTGCATTACACCGATCTTCCAGTGAACCTCTGTTCCAGACTCACGATAACTAGTATTATCCTCCTGAACCCACCTTCAAATTTCTAGAACCATATACTTACACCACTCATCTTGATCTCACGGCAGAAACCGAGAAGCCACCCAAGAATCCTGAACATGAGGAGATGATCAAAAGGTCAAAAGCTTAGAACAATCATTCAGAGATATGAGGGGTTTGGGAGGTCAAGTAAGTGTGGCCTATAAGGATTTATGTCTATTCCCAGATGTTTAGTTACCCGCAGGGTTCAAAATGCCCAAGTTTGATCTGTACGATGGGCATAGTGACCCAGTAGCACACTTAAGAAGATTCTGTAGCAAGATGAGAGGAGCAGGCGGAAGAGATGAATTGTTGATGGCATATTTCAGCCAAAGTTTGATGTATCGGCATTAGAATGGTATACCAGACAAGATTATATCAGGTGGTACACATGGGACAATTTGGCCCAAGCCTTCGCTTGCCATTTTCAGTACAATCTTACAATTATCCCAGACCGTCTATCATTGACAAAAATTGAGAAGAAGCCTGGTGAGAGTTTCAGGGAGTATGGGTTGCGTTAGAGAGAGCAAGCAGCGAGGGTTGACCCTCCGATGAATAAAAGTGAGATGGTTGATTATTTCTTGCAGGCTTTGGAGCCCACTTATTTTGGTCACTTGGTGTCAGCAGTGGGCAAGTCCTTCACTGAGGTTGTAAAAATGGGAGGCATGGTTGAGGAGGGACTCAAGTCCAGCAAAATCATGAGTTATTCAGCAATCAAAGCGACCACCTAGGCCATTCAAAACGGTATTGGGGGTGTACTCGAGAAGAAGAAGAAAGAGGATATTGCTACAATTGAGTCGGGAGCTTGGGTTGGATCCAGGAACCTTCCACGTTACTACAACCCGCCTCGACCCTACCACCAAACTTACCCCCACGCTCCATATATCCCACCACCACACTACTACCCACAGCCAGATCACCATTTTTTCGTCCATCACGCACAAACCTATACCCAACCTCATGCTCACGCACAATGGCGTGCGCCAGCTCCTCAAAGACCATACCTAACTCCACAAAATGCCCATCCACCCCCAAGAGCCTACAGAAATCCCTCTAGAATAGGTTTTCGGCCAAATCAAGCTTTTTAGAATGAGAGGTTGCAGAAGCAGAAGACTTTCACTCCATTGGGAGAGTCATATACTAGTCTATTCCACAGATTGAGATAGTTAGGTACGTTGAATCTGATCGAGGCTAAAATGCCGAATCCCCCTCCCAGAAATCTTGATCGCTCGGTGAGTTGTGAGTATTGTTCAGGGACCCCGGGTCATGATCATGACACAGAGAAATGCTGGAAATTGAAAACAGCTATTCAAGAGCTCATGGATACTAATCGGATTGAGGTCCAAGCCCCGGAGGCACTCAATAAAAACCAGAATCTGTTGTCGGCCAAGCATGAGATAAATATGATTGAGATTGTGCATAAGGGAGGGGAGCCTAAGAAGCCTTCGCAAACCGTCATGACGATTCGGGCTAGTGAAGCCAAGCCATTTGAAAAGTCAACAAGTGAGAAGTCTGTGATCAAGTTGAACGGGGCAAATAATGAACCATTTGTGGAGGTCAAGAAGGGGTCGTCAAGTGACATGGCAGGAAAATATGAAAGAGCAAAAGTGGTTGTGCCAGGAGTGACGAACAAGCCTGTGGTAATTGTGAAGGGTGCCCGCACAGATCCTGTCATTATCAAACCGGTAACTCAATTAACGATAGTCAACAGCAAGGTAGTCCCATGGAATTATGAACGAGTTACAGTGACTTACAAGAGGAAAGAGGTTAAAGAAGAAGTGTGTGAAACCCATGGTTTGACTCGATCGGGGAGATGCTTTGCCCCCGAAGAGTTGAGAAAAGCTAAGATCTCCAAAGATAACCCAGTGTTGGTGAAGAAAGATGTGACCGAGGAAGAAGTAAAGGAATTTTTGAGAAAGAAGAAAGTGCAGGACTATTCCATTGTGGAGCAGTTAAGGAAGACACCGGCTCAGATCTCGCTATTGTCATTATTGATCCATTCAGACGAGCACCGTCGGGCTTTGATGAAGATCTTGAACAAAGCCCACATTCCTGACAAAATCTCAGTAAACCACTTGGAAAAGTTAGCTAACAAGATATTTGAGGTAAACAGGGTCACTTTTTCTGATGATGAGTTGCCCGTGGAGGGTACTAAGCACTATAGAGCCATCTATCTAACGGTGAAATGTGAAGATTCTGTGGTTACTCGGGTACTGGTTGACAACGGCTCCAGTGCAAATATTTGCCCTGTTTCCACTATGAACAAGTTGAAGGTGGATGATGAAAGAATTCACAAGAACAATATCTGCGTTCGGGGATTCGACGGTGGAGGGAAAGATAGTCGGGGACATAGTGCTCGAGCTTACAATAGGGTCAATTGAATTTACTATGGAATTCCAGGTGCTCGATGTGGCTGTTTCTTACAATCTGTTGTTAGGTCGACCCTGGATTCAAGCTGCCAAAGCGGTCCTGTCCACTCTGCATCAAATGGTTAAGTTTGAATGGGATAGACAGGAAATTGTTGTGCATGGAGAACACAATTTGTGTGTTCCCAGTGATGTCGTTGTTACGTTCATAGAGTTTATCCGGTTTTTGACACGATATCGGTAGAGAAAATTCCTGAAGGGAAGTGCATGCTGACACCAAGGGTAGCAGCTGCATCAGTCACGGTAGTCTTTGAAATGTTGAAAAATGGTTTTTTACCGGGCAAGGATTTGGGTGCATCTCTACAAGGTATCGTACAGCCGGTTTCTCTTCCTAAAAACTTGGATACATTTGGTCTGGCATTCAAGCTCACAGTCGCAGATGTGAGAAGAGCCAGAAAAATGAAACAAAGAGAATGGGCCCTTCCAAAGCCAGTCCCGCGTCTTTCCAGATCATTTGTCAGGCCTGGTACCAGAAAACACCCAGTGACGACGGTCCCCAGTTCGGTGGTTGATAAGGATGGAGATTTGATGGAAAAGTTCGAGAGGATATTCGACGAAGTGAACACGGTGGAAGCTGGAGAGGATTCTAGCAAGGTGGATGTGCAATTTGTTGGGCCTAGTGTAAAGACTAACAATTGGGAAGCTACTCCTCTCCCCACCATGAATGAGTTTTGGTAGTTTGCTTTGATTTTCTTTCAGTTTACCTAGATTATCCCAGGGTTGTAGTTCAGATTCTATGTTCCGTCTATTTGGATGTATAAGCCTTGTTATATCTAATTTTAATGAAATGCAATTTTCCTTTTTCTCCCTTCCTGATAGATTTATTTTTGTTTTTCTTTCCTTCCTTGTACAGTTCTTTTTATGCTGGCTTCAATGATATGACATGCATGCGGAATCTCCGGCCCAATCTTAAAAGACAATCTAATTCTGAAATAGTAATTCAAGAAATAGATTGTGTTGTTGAATCAGAATATGACGAGGATGAAGCCTTTGAAGAGATTAGTAAAGAATTAAGTCATTTTGAAGAAAAACCCAAGCCTAACATGAGTGATACAGAAGCAATCAATTTAGGGGACCAAGATAATGTCCGGGAAACTAAAATAAGTGTTCATCTTGAACCACAACTCAGAGAGGAGATAATTAAAACACTGTTCGAGTATAAAGATGTTTTTGCATGGTCCTATGACGACATGCCAGGTCTAAGCACTGGCTTGGTGGTTCATAAATTGCCCACTAATCTGGCATTCCCCCCGGTCAAGCAGAAGCTGAGGAAATTTAAGACTGATATGAGTGTGAAAATTAAGGAAAAGGTCACCAAACAGTTTGAGGCCAAAGTCATTCGGGTCACCCGGTATCCCACCTGGTTAGCAAATGTTGTGCATGTGCCGAAGAAGGATGGTAAGACCAGGGTGTGTGTTGATTATCAAGATCTCAACAAGGCAAGTCCCAAGGATAACTTCCCATTGCCGAACATCCATATATTGATCGATAATTGTGCCAAACATGAAATTGGTTCTTTTGTGGATTGTTATGCGGGTTACCACCAGATCTTAATGGATGAGGAGGACGCAGAAAAGACAACATTCATCACGCCATGGGGAACGCACTACTATCGGGTTATGTCATTTGGTTTGAAAAATGCTGGGGCAACCTACATGAGGGCAATGACAACCATATTCCACGACATGATACACAAGGAGATCGAGGTTTATGTGGATGATGTGATTGTAAAGTCTAGAAAGCAGTCTGATCATTTCCAAGATCTGAGAAAGTTCTTCCAAAGGCTTCGCAGGTACAATCTCAAGCTCAACCCTACAAAATGCGCATTCGGTGTCCCGTCTGGATAGTTGTTGGTATTCATAGTCAACCGCCGAGGTATTGAATTAGACCTGTCAAAGATCAAAGCTATCTCGGAGTTGCCACCCCCAAAGAACAAGACTGAGGTGATGAGTCTATTGGGGAGATTGAATTACATCAGCAGGTTTATTGCTCAACTCATGACAACTTGTGAGCCCATCTTCAAACTATTAAAGAAAGATGATGCGGTTAAGTGGACAGATGAATGTCAATAATCATTTGATAGGATAAAGGGGTACTTCTCAAATCCACCTGTGTTGGTCCCGCCAGAACCAGTGAGACCTTTGATTCTGTATTTGACGGTCTTGGATAATTCATTTGGATATGTGCTGGGACAGCATGACATCACCGGCAGAAATGAGCAGGCCATATATTATCTCAGTAACAAATCCACATCTTACGAGGTTAAGTACACTTATCTTGAGAGGACGTGTTGCGCCCTAACTTGGGTAGCCCAGAAGCTAAAACATTATTTGTCATCTTACACTACTTACCTTATCTCTCGCTTGGATCCATTGAAGTATATCTTCCAGAAGCCTATGCCCAAGGGAAGACTAGCAAAGTGGCAGATTTTGCTCATAGAATTTGACATTGTCAACGTGACTCGGACTGTGATGAAAGCACAAGCATTGGCCGACCATTTGGCTGAGAACCCCGTGGATGAAGAATATGAACCTTTGAAGACTTATTTCCCTGATGAAGAGGTAATGCATATTGATGAGTTGGAACAGGTTGAAAGGCCAGGATGGAAACTTTTCTTTTATGGGGCTGCTAACATGAAAGGCGTTGGGATAGGAGCGGTACTTGTTTCTGAAACAGGGCATCATTACCCTGTTACAGCTCAGCTTCGGTTCTACTATACTAACAACATGGCTGAGTACGAGGCATGCATTTTGGGTTTGAGGATGGCTATGGATATGGGTGTCCAGGAAGTCTTAGTCTTGGGTGACTCGGACCTTCTGGTGCACCAGATTCAGGGAGAATAGGAAATATGGGATTTAAAACTCATACCATATCGACAATGTTTACATGATCTCTGTTAGCGATTCCAATCAATAGAGTTCAGGCATATTCCGAGGATTCACAATGAGGTCGATGATGCTTTGGCTACTCGGGCGTCAATGTTACATCACCCATATAAGGCTTATGTGGACCCTTTGCATATTCAAGTCCACGATCAGCATGCTTATTGTAATGTGGTGGAATAAGAGCTCGATGGGGAGCCTTGATTTCACGACATCAAGGCGTACATCAGGATGAGAGTGTATCCCGTACAACCCACAGGTGATCAAAAGAGAACAATTCGACGGTTGGCAAGTGGATTTTTCTTTAGTGGAGGAGTGTTGTACAAAAGAACTCCAGATCTTGGATTGCTGAGATGCATAGATGCTAGGCATGCCACAACTATTATGACTGAAGTACATTCTGGAGTTTGTGGACCGCACATGAGTGGGTATGTGCTGGCAAAGAAGATTCTCCAGGCAGGTTATTATTGGCTCACTGTGGAGCGAGATTGTATCAGTTTCGTGCGTAAATGTCATCAGTGCCAAGTGCATGAAGATTTGATTCATTCTCCACCAGCTGAATTACACACAATGTCTACACCGTGGCCTTTTGTTGCATGGGGCATGGATGTCATTGGGCCAATTGAGCCATCAGCATCGAACGGGCACAGGTTCGTTCTAGTGGCCATAGATTATTTCACCAAGTGGGTTGAGGTTAAAACATTCAAGTCTGTAACCAAGAAGGCGGTGGTTGATTTTGTGCACTCAAATATCATTTGTCGGTTCGGGGTACCGAAGGTAATCATCATAGATAACGGTGCTAATCTCAATAGTCATCTGATGAAATAGATGTGTCAATAGTTTAAGATTACACATCGCAATTCCACCCCATACCGCCCCAAGGCGAATGGAGCAGTCGAGGAAGCCAACAAAAACATAAAGAAGATACTTCGAAAAATGGTGGAGGGTTCTGGGCAGTGGCATGAAAAGCTGCCGTTTGAATTGCTGGGTTATCTCACTACTATCCGTACTTCAGTAGGGGCGACTCCTTATTTGTTGGTGTATGGCACCGAAGCAGTGATACCCGCAGAAGTGGAAATTCCATCCCTTCGAATTGTCGCGGAGGTTGAGATCGATGATGATGAGTGGGTCAAAACCCGCTTGGAACAATTGAGTTTGATCGACGAGAAAAGATTGGCAGCAGTGTGTCACAACCAGTTGTATCAACAGAGAATGGCAAGAGCATACAATAAGAAGGTGCGTCCACGGAAGTTTGAAGTGGGTCAGTTAGTATTGAAACGCGTTCTTCCACATCAGGTTGAAGCAAAAGGCAAGTTTGCCCCAAACTGGCAGGGGCTGTTCGTTGTAACTAGAGTGTTGTCCAATGGTGCATTGTATTTGACAGATGTAGAAGACAAATGTGTAGAAATGGCTATCAACTCTGATGCAGTCAAGAGATACTATGTATGATTTTCTTTGTTTGATTGTACTTGTTTA
The DNA here is from genome assembly GCF_000393655.2 of Nicotiana sylvestris. Lineage (NCBI taxonomy): Eukaryota > Viridiplantae > Streptophyta > Magnoliopsida > Solanales > Solanaceae > Nicotiana > Nicotiana sylvestris. The sequence goes on from NC_091059.1 coordinate 40,500,126, forward strand.
TATTTGGCATGTTTCGAATATTGAAATGACAAAGGCATTTTGTTCTTCCATCTAAACATTTCATCCTTTTTCACCCCCTTTGAGCCTTATTTATTTTCTTTCATACCCCTTTTTCGGAATCAGTAATAAATATCGGAAACACAACCGTAAAAGATAAGTAAAGGAAGGAGAGAAAAATAGAAAGAAAATAATGAAGAAAGAAAGAAAAGAATGGAAAAGGAAGAAAAGAATGAAAAGAAAAAAAAGAAGAAGAAAAACAACAAAAGAGATAAGAAAGCAAAAGAGAAAGCAAAGAAAGAGAAAAAGAAAAATCACAACAACAGAGCAATTCCTATGTCATGAACTACGTGCGACCTGATTCCTTTAAAGGTTACGTAGGCAGCCTCACGGTTCGGTCCCATCAAAGTAAAAATCCAAAAGTCCCCAAACAAGAAACTGGGGCAGAAGTTGTGGTTGTTATCAGAAATCTGATTCTGAAAGTTGTAATTTGGAACCCATTTGAATTGTTTTTAGCTTTTTATCCCCTTTCTTTCTAAACCCATCCAAAAGCTACATTACGGTCCAAAAAGACCTTCCGATCAGTCTTCGAGAAATGCCAAGTCAAGAAGGTAGAGGTGATTCATATCAGGGGCAACACTCTGGTCCAAATAGGAAAAAGAAATTAAAAATGAGAGAGTCTTATTGAAAACCCTCGCGGGCACCGTAAGGCGATGAGAGCTGAGAGAAATAAAAACGAGAGAGTCTTATTGGTGAAAACCCTCACGGGCACCATAAGGCGACGAGAGCTGAGAGAAATCAAAAAATGAGAGTCTTATTGGTGAAAACCCTCACGGGCACCGTAAGGCGAAAGTGAGTTGAGAGATGAACGAATGAGAGAGGTCTGCTGGTGAAAACCTTTCAAGGCACCGCAGGATGAACAAGGTCAGGATTTGGGTGAAGAAGTCAGGTTATGGAAATTTCGGAGCAACAAAGTATGGCAACGGAAAGTTGATTGGTTGGACAGATTGGGCCGATTAATCCAAACTACATGTCATGATCATTGGTGTTAGCTGCTCTACTCAGATAAGTCTCTTTTCTTTTCCTCTTCAGATAGTCTTCCAGTTTTGGATTTTCTTATCCTTAACTCTGAAAGTCATTGCATTTCATTTCTTTTGGGTTTATTTCTCTAAGATGTTCCCGATGTCAGTTCTATTTAAGCAAATAAGAAGGAATTTCAAAGCTCACTACCAGCTTCAAGATTGCAAACCATAGTGTGGCCAGAGCATGCCAAAGATAGCATGATGTAAAGTGGGGTAAAGTTCCACCAAGTGTTCCATCGGCAAAATGATTTGGTAATTTCATGGGAGATGTAGAGGTTCCGTTAAAGGGGTCATAGGTGTGAAATAATGGTTCAGGTATAGAACACTCGGGTCATTCAGGGTCATAGGGTTTTGAAAGTCAGTCGGAAAGTCCAGCGGTTCAGGGCCAGTTCGGGGAAGCCAGTCAAAACAAAACAATGCAGCGGAGAGACCTTCAGCAAGAATGGCATCAACTAACCACCACATTTTAAACAGACAAAATTTTTCTTTGATTAAAACAGGGGCAGGAAATTTTGGTTGTCTCGGAGAAACCCTCCGCGAAGAAAGGCAGTCACCAAACAGGTTTGATTTTTGATTTTCAGGACCCTCCTGAAAAATGGGACCTAGTTTAAAGTTCAGAAATAGCATAATCTAGCATAAATGTATCCCAAAGGAATATAAGTTAGCTTAAAAATTTGCATGTTCGAGATAGGATTCAATTAGGAGTTTCCAGGACCCTCTTGAATAATGGGACTTAGCTTTAAGATTTCGATTAGATAACAATATTTAGCGTAAAATCTGTTGTAGGGTAATATAATTCAGCCATGAAAGTTGTCACCCTTGATATAAAATTTAACCTTTGATTTTCAGTCCCTCCTGGATAATGAGTAGTTTAAATATCCTCTTAGATAGCACGATTTAGCAGAAGTCACACCTGTAGAAGATATAATGTAGATTTAAAATTGTCGTTTAATCAAGAGTTGTCAGGACCCCCCTGAATAATGGGACCTAGATTTCAAACTCTTAGTAATATTTGATGATACGATTTAGTTTTACCCTCACATTTGTGCCCAGATATCCAAACTGGGGCAGAAATATTTCTTTGTTTTGTCTATATTGTTGAAGTCAGGAGCCCGCCTGGAGAGCAGGGAATACATTTCAAGTTAGAAGTCAGGAGCCCGCCTGGAGAGCAGGGAATACATTTCAAGTAAGAAGTCAAGAGCCCGCATGGAGAGCAGGGAATACATTTCAAGTTAGAAGTCAGGAGCCCGCCTTGAGAGCAGGGAATACATTTCAAGTTAGAAGTCAGGAGCCCGCCTGGAGAGTAGGGAATACATTTCAAGTTAGAAGTCAGGAGCCCGCCTGGGGAGCAAGGAATACATTTCAAGATTAGAAGTCAGGAGCCCGCCTGGAGAGCAGGGAATACATTTCAAGTTAGAAGTTAGGAGCCCGCCTGGAAAGCAGGGAATATGTTTCAAGCCAGCAATCAGGAGCCCACCCGGAGAACAAGGGAGTACAATTCAAATTTTATCTTTCAAGTTCTTATTGGTAGTTGGTAATGTGATTCGTTTTACACTTACATATGTTCCTAGATACCCAAACTGGGGCAGAAAATTTCCTCTGTTTTTGTCATTTCGTTGAAGTCAGGAGCCCTCCTGGAGAGCAGGGAATACATTTCAAGTTAGAAGTCAGGAGCCCGCCTGGAAACCAGGGAATACATTTCAAGTTAGAAGTCAGGAGCCCGCCTGGAGAGCAGGGAATACATTTCAAGTTCAACAATCAGGAGCCCGCCTGGAGAGCAGGGAATACATTCAAGTTCAGCAATCAAGTGTCCACTCGGAGAAAGGAAAAACATCTCAAAGTGTAGTTGGCAGTCAGGCATCCACCTGGAGAAGCGGAAAACATCTCAAATTACAATTCAAAGCGGCAACAAGGGGATTCCGCCGGGAGAGTACAAGTCAACAACGCAACAAGAACCACAAGAGCAAGTCTGAAGTTACAGACAATTTTTTGTAATGAATAGATCATAGCATAGTCTAGCTTTTTTTATTTTATCATAGTGTAATAAGGGGATGCAGTAAGCAGTAGCAGCAGCAGCAACAAAAGTGAAATCATAGCTTCATGGTAGTCCCAGCTACCAAACATTCCCGAACTACACTGACCTGATTCGTTTTTAGCCAAGGATATGTAGGCAACCTCGGAAGCAGGGTGCGGTCAAATCTTTCAAAAATGCTTTCCACAGAGCATTCAAACGGGAAAAAATTGCTCGTATCCGCTCACTTTATCTTTGCACGAAAACTCTTCGTGTTTCCGAGAAAAGATGGGTAGCTGTGAGCACGTGATTTTCGCCATATATGAATTACTCCCATAAATTCAAAATAAAATAACTTCTTTCATTATTTGCAATTCTTGTGGATTTCGTGGCATTTCCTGATAATTGGCTGCATTTGTATGTGCATGTTTATTTTATTTAATTCATGAAAATACTCTGCATTTGCATTTAGGATTTAATTTTGCATTAATTAAGTGATTTAGTTGTTTTATAAAAATGGAAAAATCACAAAAATAGTTTATCTTGCATTCTTTAGTTTTAGTTTTGAATTTTGGTGGTTTTTCTTTAACTTGGTATTTAATTAGTTGTGGTAATTATTATTTATAGCTAGTCAAATTAATTGGATAGGATAATTTGATTAGGAATTAATTTAGATTTATTTTAAAAGAAGTTAGAAAAAAAAGAAATGAAAAGAAAAGGAAAAGAAGAAAGAGGATTGGAATTTTGGGCTAAGTAATTAATCTTTCCAGGCCCAATGTAAAACCCATCCAAACTTATCCCAATCCAGCCCAAACCCGCCCCATTACTCGGTTCCCTCTCCCCCTTAAACCAAAACGTCATCGTTTAGTCAGGATAGATCTTAGCTGTCGAGGTTAATCGATCTAATGGCTCAGAAGTGGAAGACACCTGGTATATAAATGTCCAAACAACCCCCCCTACCCCTCACTCGTCTTCCTCACCCCTCAGAAACTTCAAACCCTAATAGCCCGCCGCCCTGAAATCCCACCACCATCCGGTGGCGGCGCCGGCTCCAATCCTCACCAAAGTTACACCCCGGGACCTCCACGACCCCCTCTTCCCAAATCCTGGGTCAGTTTCCCTCGAATGTTGCCCGATCTTCTCGAATTTTAAATCACAGAATAAACCCTAACGCCGCCTTTCAACTCAACAAGTTTTCCGGTGGCGCTACCGTCAATCACTCCCAAATCAACACCCTTGGACCCTCCCACTCCCCTCCGTCTAAATATCAACATGGTTTTCCTCGAATCAGTCCAAATCTCCTCGAATCTGGAATCAAAATCTGGGACTTTAACTCCCTCTTCACCTCTGTCTCGTCCATTGAGGTCTGGTGTGTTTGTTCCCCAAGCTTGAAGACTTTTTGGACTAGAAACAAGTGTTAAGTGGGTTGTTCTCATAAGAAAGACCCAAATAACACTTATTTCGGGTCCAAGTTGAAACGGCCGGTTAGTCCATGCAAATTCACCATTTGTTTTTTGTTCAGGTACTTTGTACCCTTATTGCTTACTCTGCAATTTCCTTTAATGCTTCATTTGTTTCTTCTCTCTCTCGGATTTTTCCATTAATTTTGTTCTTAGTCCATTTTTCTTCTTTTATTAGTTAGAGTTTGGTTTAGTGTTTGTTTATTTTCCATTTTTGTTTGCGGAATCCTTTATTTGTTGTTTAGTTAAAATTTTAGTTTTGGACGCCAAGGCAATTCAGGTTTGCCAAATTGTTTTGGTAAGGGATGGGTTTGTTGATGGGACTTGAAAGTTCAGAGGCCCAAAGAAGAAGGGTTAGCCCAATTGGCAAGCCAGGGTTTGGGTCCTGGGTCAACTTCACCTAGATTGGATTTAAGGGTAATTTCAGGGTCTGTGGAGGGTAGTTTGGGTAGTCTAGGCTTGGGAATATCTTTGTAACTACCTGGGGAAGCTTCTAGGAAGCTGGGGAGGGGATTTGTTTGCAATACTGATTCTTAACTAAGGACATTTTAGCTAAAACAAAAATTAGAAAAGGGGCTGAAGTGCAAAAATTGACTCCTTGAGTCTGCCCTAGTAGCTTACCTATAAAGGCATCCAAAACTTGCCTTTCAAGGGAGGGAGATAAAAAAAAGAAAGAGATTGACAAGTTGAAAAATTCAGAAAACAAATACGGCTAAGAATTTCACTGAAAGTCACTGTTTCATCGAGTTCTTTTAAGTTTCGAATTCCTGAAATGATATCTGATCTTTCTGGGGCTGAAATGGTTTGATTTGGGTGGTTTAAGAGTTTGGTTGAAGTTTTGGTCAAATTTTGTTAACTGTTGCACATCATTTTCTGGGTTTGAGCTGGTTTCTGCTGGGACTGATATCTGCTACTGTTCTGTTGATGCTCAACCACTGATCATTATTTCTTTTGTTTCCTTTCAATCTCCAGGTATCCCTTGGAACTATAACAACATGTGAAATATGAATCTGCCCTTTGAATATGAAGTACTTCGGATACAAGTTGAAACTGAAGTTTATTGCTTCTATTTCTTCCACTTCTATGTAATTATATATATGTAAATCATATATTATGTATGTTAGTCCAGCCCTTCCTCATATTGCTAAAGTCTAGAAAAGTGAATACATGCTTGCTCGTTGGATTGATTCTAAGGGGATTTGAGTATGAGGTTTGGAATTCAAATGAATTGAAGTGATAAACATATAGGTTACAAAGTTATCGAAATGGTTATTTAGACATACAGGCGTCATGAGACCACTGTAATAGAAGTTCAAGCTCAAGCATGTGATTTGTACTAGCCTGTTCATCTGTTAATAGTTAGCTACTATCGAACATGTAAGGGGTTTGTCTATTATTGAACATCTTAGTAGTCTGAATTATTCTATCCTTTAGAATTGTATAATTGGTAATGTTGTTTCTTCCTTTCTGCAAATTTGTTTTGAGGTTGGCTATTGAACCAGCCCAATTTGGTTTGTTCTAGTTTAGGTTGGTGTGAGGTTTTAGTATTTTAATTGAGAATTTTAAACTCAGTTTAGTGTCTTGTTTAACTGTATCAGGTTGTTTAAATTGCAATAGTGTTAGACATTTTGGTTGATGCCATACATGTCCATGTTGTCAATTTGGGGATTAATGTGGGCATACAATAGGCAGCCCATCGAAATAGGCCTCTTGGGCCTGTTCTGCTACATTACCATCTCTCTTGATGGACTCCTAAGCCCCCTCATGTATTGCCTATCTAACCAGGCCTGGCCAGTTTGAGGCTACAAGGCCCGATGCTGACCTAGGTCTCATTAAAACAATCAAACGGTCAGTTAATTTGCCTTCCCATTAAGCATTAAGTTTAGAGAACATTAGCTTAAAATAAAGGATGTAGATTCCCCTAGTCATCTAATTAATGATTTAGCCCTTTCGTTATCAAAATCTAGGCGTGCCATTCAACAAATTTCCATGGCCCTCACCAAGTAAAATGCGTAGTTGCTTTAGGCGCGTATTTTAATAATATTACCCTCCTAAACTCGGGTGTGCATTTCATGTGACCCAAATCAAAATCTTAAAACGTTGATTAAAATGTGTTTAGGATTGCGGGTGCATTTCATGTGGCGCGATCCAAAGGAACATTTTAAATGACGTTCAATCTTATTTAAAAATTAATTGAAAGCGGTCAAAAGTTAAAATCTGCACATAGGTTCATAATTGTTTAAAATCAGATAATTAAGTCGAATCTAACAGTTGAGCGATCGTGCTAGAACCACGGAACTCGGGAATGCCTAACACCTTCTCCCGTGTTAACAGAATTCCTTACCCATATTTCTGGTTCGCAGACTGTCAAGCAGAGTCAATTTTTCCTCGATTCGGGATTTAAAACCGGTGACTTGGGACACCATAAATCTCCCAAGTGGCGACTCTGAATCTTTAAATAAATTAATCCCGTTTCGATTGTCACTTTAAGTTGGAAAAAACTCCCTTATATACATCTCTTCGGGGGTGTAGGTAAAAAGGAGGTATGACAATTGTATTGTTGTCTCACCAATAGTAGGCTTGAGGAAGCAGTAAAATCATGGTAAATACAACCCGTTTTATTTTAGATCGAGTTATCATTAAGATACGTGATATATTAGAGCAATCTAAGTTGTACATGTATTTCTTTGTTATAGGGTTGGAACGCTAGTTGTCATAAGCTTGTTTTTGATTTGCAATGACGACTTGAGGTATGTTAAAGCTACCCCTTTTTTTGGAATAATCCATATGATACAAACAAAAATAGCAAACACGAAACTTTCACAAAGGACTCTATTCTTATAAGTACTAGGGGTGCCTATGTTCTTGATTCCCCATGTGTCCTATTATTATATCATCTATTCATGGGTCTCAGAAAATACATAACTTGATAAAGTTTATTCCATGATATTAATCGAAGACATGTTGATCTTATGACATCCCGAGAGATCTTATTGACATACTTCTTATGCATTGTATTCATTTATACATGTACATTGACCCATGACCGGATGAAGTTATATAAGCGTATATTATATGTATATGTGATATGGGGCGTTATATATGCACCACCACATGATCAGTTAGTATACATTGATGATTTCTACCACGGAGGCTGAGATGATATGGTGAGATGCCCTCAGAGGCTTGATGGTGTTATGTAAGCATATACCTATGTTTGATATGATATTATATGCATATGCATGACATTATACATGTCATGATTCACAGCGCTATTCAAACTTACAAGTTGAGTTCCTTACTCAATGTTTCTTTCATGTTTTTTTTATATTACTTCCATGCCTTACATACTCGGTACTATATTTGTTCTGACATCCCTTTTACCTGGGGTCATTGCATTTCATGCCTACAGGTCCCAATAGATAGGTTGAAAATCGTCCTTGTAGTCTATCAGCTCATTGGAAGGTGTTGGTGCACTTCACTTGCTCCGAAGTTGCTTATTTGGTCAGTATGATTTGGACATGTATTGACTGATATGGCATGCCCTGTCCCGACCTTTGTGATGTTTATGTACTCTTAGACGCTTGTAGAGAGATATCATGTATATGGATACTAGTATTTCCTTGGAGACCAATGTTTTGAGTGTAGAAATGATCATGTCGGCTTTATAGGCCCGTATGTTACATGTATAAGCTTATATATTATGTTGGGTCATCATATGTCTAGTATTCCCTTATATTGTATTCTAGTTATATCATGACGGCCCTTTTAGCCCATTTACCCATAATAATATGATAAGAAAGACATGTTATGTTGGTACTCAATTGAGTAAGGTACCGGGTTCCCGTAGTGGCCCTTCAGTTTGGGTCGTGACAAAAGTGGTATTTTAGAGTCTATAGTCAAGTGAAGGAAAAGACGAGGCGAGGCATTGAGTCAATTAAAGAGTATAGGCCAAAGGTCATATTCTCGTTTTGATAAATGAGTTGGTGACTCTAACGTGATTACCAGAAGGCTAAGTTAGACCCCCTGTAGTAACAGAAATTAGTATGGTCTAGTAAACAAGATAAAATCGAACATGAATTAGGGACTAGATGATTTGATAATAGTCGACATCGTGATAATTTTAGAGATCGTGTTCCGACAATAATAGAATGGACAACAAAAGAATAACCTTTAAAGTTCACTCAGGAAGACGCTTCTCTAAAGCAAGCACTGTGAGTAGAGTTAAGCTTAAGGGACTAAGTGTGCCAGTTACACTAGGTGTCACCCTTGTGCGTAAGAAATTTAGTTATCCTTGGTACAAAAGGGTTACCGTAAGGTGAGTAAGGGTCATTACTGATGTGAAAAGATGTCAAAGATGAAGTGGTAAAACATCTATAGGTAGATCGTTTTAGCACTAAATCTTAGTACTCCCCTAAATGGGGGAGAAGATAGTGGGATGTATTATTAAGTCGGAGTTAAGTGGTTCAAGTAACTATAGACTGGTAAAGGAAAATGTAGTAAAAAGGCGAAAAGGATAAGGTTACATTTACTTAGATCTTACAGATATGTCGCGACTCCAAAACATTATGCAAGCACGATGTCGGGGAGAGGCAGTAAGAGTTCTTGGCTAGGATATTATTGATAAATAAGTGTGAATGGACACTTGATAGATAAGGAGCCAGTGCGAGGGGTAAGTTAAGACAAAGGGGATAACCCAAGAGAGATTACACAGAATATAGATATGAGAATGGACCAACGAGTAGTTTAGTAGTTAATTAAGGAAAAGCCTAGTTATGGCTAAACAAGAGGGTACAAACAAATCAGTAGATTATGCAAGATAAACATAGTGAACCCTAACATAGTGAATTCAGTCTCATAGATATGATATCGTAATCCTTGAGAAATATTCAGATGTGAGTTAGGGTAGTTAAAGGTACTGTATAAGTATTACGAAAATAAACGACGGTGCCATTGGGAAGACAGTCAAAACTTTCAGTTCAGAAGCAACCCTACAAGCACAAGGGCGTGGAGGTTAGTAACTAAGGATAACTGTAAGTGAGTAAGAACATCAAAAATATTTTGGGTATACGATATAATAAGCTAGTAGCTTCACAGGAGTCAAATGGTCTCCCTTAAGTATTATAAAGAAAGGCTACCTGAGAAAATAAGGAAGAAGGCTTCAACCTAAGTATAGTAACTTGAAGAAGAAATTATCTTGTAATAACAACCTCACCACAACATTGTATGCTCTCCATAAGAAAGTGGCATCTATCATGACTAATAATGGGAATTCAAAAGTAATATTTGAGATCATACGAGTTACAGGGAATTCCAGTATTCAGGGGCAATATGATAAGCCAAATATCCATGCAGCAAGTGGCAGAACGGCTAGGAAAAGTAATTGCTTATTTTTAAAGGTAACTAAGAAGGCACGAAAGGAAATCTATGGTGCTAGTAACTTAAAGGAAGGTTGCGAGTAGTATGAATAGATATGTGTAGGTCTCAAGCTAAAATATTGTAGAGAAACAAGGTTTTAGGTAGATAGGAGTAAGGATAAGAAAAGACAGTGAGAAGGTGACAAGAATATGTAAGTCCTCGGGATTAAGCTCATCAAAACAAGAGAGCTTATAGTTGCCGTAAGTTATAGAAAGCTCATTATAGCTTGAATTAACTCAAAAAGAGTCTAAGACTAGAAGCATTTAGAAGAGATGGAATGTTGGCCTGCTAGTAGAATAAAGGTAAAATTATGATAGATAAGAGGATGGCATTTATGCCTTTGATTGAGTAATGATTTAAAGAAAAGGGATTTCATGAATTGCACAATATTAGACTACCCCCATATGATGAAACAAGTTAGGATACTATGAAATACGGTTATTGATGTATAGTATCGTCCCTAGGTGGATAAGGCAACTCACTTCAAACGTTCCCCGATACGACGTGAGCCTTAGTGACAATGTATTATGTAAGAGGTTTCAAGTTATCAGTAGTATATTATGGATCAACATTAAGGTGAATCAATAATAGACGGATAAAAGTTATATAGTATGAGATGAGATTAGGCCATCATTCTTAAGATGAACAGTAATTAAGAACTAAAAGACTTATATTTATACAAATATGATAAGCAGCGAGAGAGTAACCTGGAGTTGGATAGAAGACCTCGATAATTATAAATCAAAGTAAATGTACTGTATATTATAACCCACCTAGATGTAGTAAATCCATAAGCATAGATAACAGAGGCTATGAAACAAGATATATCAATAGTCGTAAGTTTGAAAAAGTAGCGAGCGAAGAACTTCAGTGTACCTATAGATGCCCAGAGAGACAGCTTGTCATAGTTCTGTATGCGAGACCTAGATATTGGCTAAAATCCTGAGGAAAAAGGAGGGAAGATTCACATAGGCACTTACAAGGTCAGAGTCGTACAGGCTGATAGAAGGTAGTAACAATTACGAGATTGGAAGAATTCAGACAACAAGTCAGGGTGTGAGAAAGAGGACTAAAGGGGGGGAATGTCCTGGCCTTGGGATTTATTCACAGAATAATTGCCTAGATGGCAAGGACAATATTAAAATATTCATAAGAGCTATGGGTTATAGATTGATAAGCGCGTCAGTTAACATTCGAGGACGAATGTTCCAAAGGGGGGGATGATGTTACACCTATATCTTCGTACGTGAGAGTATTTGTGAGTCAATTGATTCAATCTCAGAAATGAGATAATCTAGGAAAGTACATAAAGTAATTTGGTCATATTACCTTGGAGTTTACAAATATTTAAGATCATGGATAACAAGTACCAATAGGGTTGAAAGGCTAAGAAGCTAAACAAATTGAAGAAAATAAGTTTCGCCAAATGTCGACAAGTTGGGAATGTTATAGCATGTACGTTTAGGGTGAGACTAGGGCGCTTAACATGATAAGGAGTTTATGTTATGAGTTTTTTTTTATTCACATGATAGTTGTGAGCACGTGATTTTTGCCCTATATGAATTACTCCCACAAATTCAAAACAAAATAATGTTTCCATTGTTTGCTATTTCGTAGAGTTTTCGTAGCATTTCTGTTAATTGTTTACATTTTTCTGTGCATGTTAATTTTGAAAAATACAAAATATGTTGCATTTGAATTCAGGATTTAAGTCTACATTTTAGGATTAATTAACAAATTACTTGTTTTATAAAAAAGGGGAAAATTACAAAAACTAATTCATTCTGCACATTCTAATTTTGGTTTTTGATTTTGGATAGTTGTCCTTTAAATTTGGTTCTTAATTAATTGTGATAATTATTATTTACGATTCATTAGTATTTTTTATAGGCTAATTTAGTTTTATGAATTAATTAAGGATTTTATTTTAATTTGAAAAAAAAGAGATTTGAATTTGAAAAAAAAGAAGAAAGAAAGAAAAACAAAAAAAAAAAAGAATTGGAGGGGATTTGATTTTGGGCCGTGTTTATTGAAATTCCCTAGCCCAACTCGTAAATTCACCTTAAACCCGTCCAAACCCAGCCCATTCCAACCCTGACCCGGTCTGATTTCCCCCCATTTATCCAAACGACCCTATTTTAATGACCCTGAGATCTGGGCCGTTGATTGCATTTGATATAACAGTCTGGAAGTGGGTTCTGATTAGTATATAACTATCCAAATGCTACCCCCCCCCTCTATTTCCCCGCCCTAAACCACCGCCTGCTGCCCGCCGGAAATCGCCTACGACGGTGGCCGGCGTCGAAACACTACCAAATTTACACCCCTGATTCCTCTCCACCTCCCCATTCCAAATCTCCAAAACCCCTCCCTCAAATCTTACTAGAACTCTTCGAATCTTGAATCGAAGGGGACGACCAAAACCCTAACACCTCCAATCACCCTCAAAATAACACCCCATGACCACCAAGCCCCCCCATTCCAAATCCCTGATTGGTTTCCATCGAATCCTAGCCCAGTTCGTCAAATCTCGGATCCAAGACTCAGTCCCAGAACTTTAATCTCACTCACTTTGCCAGGTTCAAGCTTCTGGGCCGATACTGGCTCGAAGTTTATGCCATGTCGACTTTTCTCCTCGAGAATGAGTGACTGGCATGGACTTTGATTCATTTCGAATCCCATCGGCCTCATGCAAGACCCAAAACCAGCAATTCTATTCGAGAGATGTCTGCCTCCGATTAGTCAGTATGTATTTTTCTTCTTCTGTGTCGTTTTTCTTTCTTTTCAGAACTCGTTTGGATTAGGTCATTAGGAATAATTGGGGGCAATACTGTTAAGTCGTTTGTTTGTTTGTCTTGTTTAGCTCATTCGTTTGGTACATAAATTGTTGCTAGGTTAATTAAGTTTGTTTTTCTGTTTTGCTTGAATCATTTGAGTTCTTTGAATTCAATCATTTTCCTTCCTTGTTTCATTTTCCTTTCTTTCTTTTTGGGCCCAAAACAACCTTGTTCATTTGAGCCTTAGTGCTTGGTGATTAATGGCCTGAAGTTTGTGAACTTGGACTATAGTATTCAGGCCCATAGTTTAGATGGGGTTATGTTTTAAATTGACCCATAATTTGAAGGGTAAATAACATAGGCTTAAGGGGTAAATTGGGGAATATATGTAGGGGAATCTTATATAACTGAACTAGGAAGCTTCCTAGAAGCTGGGGTGGGGGCTTTTGAAATTCTGAGGTTTACACTAGGGATTTGTAAGCTAAAATAAAAATTTTAGAAGGTTTTAAGTGCAATTTTGAACTCTTTGGGGCTGCCCTAGTAGCTTTCCTATAAAGGCATTGTTACATAGAGCTCAAGTCAGAGTTTTAAGAGCTAAAAATCAGAAAGACACCAGACGACTAAAATTTAGGGAAGAAAATACTATTCCATTGGAATTCTGCCCTAAATTTTAAGTTGTTCTTGGATTACAAAACAATTCTGAAGCATTTTGAGTGAAAATGGCTTGATCTTGTGCTGGAAAAGCTCCGGGGTTCAGTTTTGTTTGATGTTTTCACAGTTCCATTGATCTTTTGTTTGGGTTTATGAAAGTTTTCAAAGTTTTGAAGCATTTTTGGTTCACCTGAGGTTGAGTGTGAATTGATTTGGATTTGGAACTAATTCTGTGGTTTCATCACTGAATCTGGGCTGTTTTGTTGCTGTTGTCAATTTCTGTTGAAGTACAAACTGCTGATCCTTCTTTATTTACTTGTTCCTTTCATTTCAGGTACTCATCTCACCTTTCAATGTATGAAAATGGATGAATATGAAGATTGGTTCACTCGAATAGAGATTTATACTAATGTAGTTGTTATTCAATGTTTTTGCACCTGCAAAATTGTTTAGCTTAGCTTAATTTTCTAATACTCCATTCTATTCGTTCTGAATATGGAAAGTTGTAGTAATATCAGCGTGGTAGTTCACTGTGAGGGTATCAAATGTGCATGAAAGGGCTGGTTATGTAGGCCAGCTTTAGTATTAGGGTTGTTGAAAGAAGTATGTTTAAAGTTAAGCTATCAATGTGACTATGTAGTTAAGTGTTTCAGTGGTTAATTTCTTAGGATTTGTTAAATTTTGCTTCCCTGTTTAGTATCTAAGGGTAGCTTGAGTTTTGCGTTGTTTAAAGCTGCATATTATTCAGTAGTAAATTGAGTTTTAATTTTGTGTTTAAAAGGATTTGTGGATCAGCATATTTGCCTTTTTAGATTGATTCCTTTAAGGGCTCGACTCTGGGCCTTCACCTCTCAGTTGCAATATCCTTGAATTCGGCCTACTTTCGAGGTTTGGCCCAAACCATTAAAAATAGACAATTCCTTGGCCGTGGTGTATTGGGCCATCGATTTTGGCCCGATCGTGTTAGTTTCCTTTTGCTCAAATTGCGTGGTTGTCGTGCTGGGCTTCACCTGGAGCCCAGTTTCTTCACGTATTGGGCTTGTATCAAGGGTTGCTCAAACCAGGCTTCGTCAATTGGGCCAGATAATCGCTGTGCTGGGTTGGTCTTTTGATTTAGCTTTAGCGAAATAAATCACCAGTTAAAGGAAGTACCAATAACATAAAAAGTTACGGCCCTCTGAATGTAGTTGAACAAATCCCTTTTAATTTAGAATTTAGGTGTTCCATGCCAAGCCAAAATGACAATTGCGTGGCCTTCCCTTAATTATTCCTTTTAAAATACTTAGAATCTGAGGTGTGCCATTTAACAAATTTCCATGGCCCTCGCAAACCTGAAGATGTGTAGTCACTTTAAGCGCGCATTTTAATAATATTACCTTCCTAAACTCGGGTGTGCATTTCATGTGACCCAAATCAAATCTTAAAACATTGAATAAAATATGTTTAGGATGCAGGTGCATTTCATGTGGCACGATCCAAAGACGTGTTTTAAATGGCGTTCAATCTTTAAAAATTAATTAAAAGCGGTCGAAAGTTAAAATTTCCACATAGGTTCATAATTGTTTAAAATCAGATAATTAAGCCAAATATAACAGTTGAGAGACCGTGCTAGAACCACGGAACTCGGGAATGCCTAAAACCTTCTCCAGGGTTAACAGAATTCCCTACCCGAATTTCCGGTTCGCGGACTGTATTGCAGAGTCAATCTTTTCCTCGATTCGGGATTCAACCGGTGACTTGGGACACCATAAATATCCCAAGTGGAGACTCTAAATCTTTTAACAATAAATCCCATTTCGATTGTCCTTTAATTAGAAAAACGCCTTTATACCCTCCCGGGGTGTAGGAAAAAAAGGAGGTGTGATAGCTCTAGCGACTCTGCTAGGGATCGAACCCAGAATCTTTGGTTCATGGTTCAGAATTCAAGCATAGAATAATTGTTATTATTTTGGCTTTATTTATCTGATTTTATCACATGTTTGAGCCTAATGTGCTAATTGTTTCTTTTACCGCTTTGATATTATCTGAACTGTATATATAAACTGTTGTGAAATCCCTCTTCTCTCTGAGTCTTCTATATCATGAAGAAGTGTGCAATTCGTGTGACTTCTTTTCTGTTAGAGTCATATTCCAAATTTAGAATGAGGTTCGGACAAGTTGCAAAGCTGGCGAAGCTTCTGTATTCCCGATACGCTGCCCCCCTCGGCTCGAGCTGTCTGCTCGGGTAAGCCAAGTCTAGAACAAATAAACCCAGGTTTTTAACCTAGTATAACAATACCTCATGTCGGATTCCTAGTAGGAACGTTTGTTTGCATCATGTGCATTTTGACTTTGGAGACTCAACACAGGGTTTGGGTCTGTCTAGGACAGGTGCACTCGAAATAAAAAGACTATCCTGATGCATCTTATTTGCTACTTGTGCATTTATTTGCTTCAGACTTGCATGCTGACCGACTTTTGAATAAAAGAGAGAGAATTTGGAAAAGAAAATAGCAGTGTGAGGTAATTACCTGCGGTGAAAACCAATGTCCCTAAAGTATACTGAAACTCTACCAAAATTTTGAAAAAAAGAGGGGAATTTTGTGGATTTTAAAGAAAAATAGAAAAATATCTTTGTGTTTTTGGGAAAAGAAAAAGAAGTTGGGTTTATTTTCTTAAAAAAAAATTCCCGAACTACGCCAGTTTGATTCTCACAGGGTGTGAGATACGTAGGCAACCCCCATCGGGTCCAACTTCTTTTTTGCAAAAATAACACAAAAGAAAAATAAATTTACTTTAATTTGAAAATAATTAGGGTGATGCCATTCTTGTCAGAAATAGCCAAATGTCCCTAAAAGGGCACCGGAAGGCTGTTTTTGCAAGAACAACCACTTTTAGTCACTTTTAAAGGTTTTGGCTAGTTAGCCAACACAGCCTTAAAATCTTCATTTTCGAAGTGCTGAAAGGCCATATTGACAAAGCCGGATATTTGTGTGAAAATTTTGGAAAAAAGATGGTCATTTTTCTTGAGTCAAAATGAGTCATAGTTTCCTTTTAATTAAAATCACCTTAATAAATATGCAGGATGAGCACAATTCAAAATGAACCTTTCTCAGTCCGTGAAAAGATCCCTTTGGAGCTACATATGTGGTGGCATGATTTGGGGGAAGATAGCATAAAGGCTGTGACAAAAGCATTGGGTGGTCTTATCGGGCTCTTGAAGGTTAAGCCAAGAAAAGACGTGATTGAGGCCTTGATACCATTCTGGGACCCAGCGCATAATGTATTTTACTTTGCTGATTTCGAGTTAACTCCTACACTAGAAGAGATAGCAGGCTATGCCGGTTTCGAAGGGAATCTTAGAAGTCAATACCCGGTGGCGTCGAGAACAGTAACCCCTCATAAATTTTTGGACTTATTGAGCATTAGTCGTGACATCCGAAACGGAAATTTGGCCAAAGGATTTTGTACCTTCTACTTTCTGTATCGACGTTACGGGAATCCCCGTGGCTTCGAAACGCCAGATACCGGTCTTACTCACGCGGGAAACCAAGACAAGTGGTAAGCTCAGAGAGGATTAGCTTTCATAGCAGCGTTCCTGGGTATTTTGGTTTGCCCTAGAAAAGACGGGAACATAGAGTTGGGACTTGTAGGGATAGTCGATTTTATGATGAAAAAGGCAAATGGGACTATAATGCCGCTGATCTTGGCGGAAATTTACGGAGCTCTGACCCATTGTCGAGAAGGAGGGAAGTTCTTTTAAGGGTGCAATATGCTGCTACAACTATGGATGGAGGAACACCTTTGCCACCGTCCCGGATACTTGAATTGTGGTATGACTAGCTTTGAATGCATCGAAAAACATGAAAAGCGGGTAAAGGTTTATAAGTTATCGGATGGTACGGAAGCATGGAATGCCCATTTGAGATCTCTGACTGAAAACAAGATCAAATGGTCGATCGGGTGGCTCTTGATCAGTGAAGTAATATATATGTCGGCTGAGGCATGTTTTTTGCTGTTGATGGGTCTTCAGAGTGTTCAGCCTTATGCTCCGCACAGAGTCCTATGTCAGTTAGGCCGATACTAGACCATCCCACACGATGAAGATTTGAGTCGGCAGGTCATTGAGTTAGAGCCAAAATCTGCCTTCCCAAAAGAAAGAGTGCGCCGGATTTGGCATCAGTGCAGATTCTTAGGGCCTAATACTCAAGTACGAGATCTATCCAGAGGCGAGGTAGAGCCTAGTTATACTGCTTGGTATGGTAAAAGGTCCCGGCCCAAAAGGCCTGCAAAAAGACCCCATGTCCAATAGTTCACTGACGGAGCATAAGTGCAATGGGACTGGTTGGCCAAAGAAAACGAGTATAGGGCTACCATAAGCAAATTGGAAAAACAAGTCAGGGACCTTCAGTTTGAAAATAGCTTGCAAGTCGCGGCCGACGAAGGGGAAAAGAAAAAGCTAGCCATAGAAAATGAGGCCTTTCGAGCCTAGATTCAGAAAATGAAAATAGCGGCAGAAAACCTAGCCCGAGGTGCCAAAGATGAGAAACTCATAGCTAACCTAAGGCAGAAAGTGAGTGACTATAGTTTTGATTTGAACAAAGCAGAAAATCAACTAGCCAAGGCTCGAATACAGTTGGCTAAAAATGCAGATGAATGAGCACGCCTGGTTAAGCAGTTGAAAGAAAAGTACGACGATGAGGTCGCGGGATTAAGAAAAGGGTCATTGCCACAGAAAACAAAATGATCAAACATGCGAAAGACTTCAAGGTTGAAAGAGAACATTGTTATACAGTATTGGCACGATTAGAAATAGATTTGCAACAACTTCAAGAGCAGAATCATGTGGCCGAGCAAACTTTGGAAGCCAGGGCCCAGTAGATCGGGCGTTTGTTACAAGAAAAAGGTGTCATAAGAGAGAGAATTAGAAACATTGCCGATTACATTGTTATGAAGTGCCAAGTCTATGAGGATATGACTCGCACTACCTTCTTCGCGGTAGTGATGACATTCGTTAAGCAGATAATGAGTGACTTGGACCGACTTCAAAGGGATCTTGCATATAGGCCTGCGGCGAGACCGAATGATGTCCCGCGGGCACCAGGAGCATTGATGTATTCATGATTTCTCATTTGAGTCTGTATTTCCTTTTCTGTTAGAGTCTGTCAGTTGTGTTGAGTTTGTATTTTCTTTTGCTGGAGTCTGTCAATTGTGTTCAAGTCTGTATTTTCTTTTGTTGGAGTGTGATAGTTTATTTTTGGAGTCTGTATTTCGTCTCTTCATCCGCGTCTGTTAGTTTCTCTCGGAGTCTGTTAGTTTGGAGTCTTTGTAATCAAAGTTTTTGCTTTTTATGAAAATTGAAAATCCCAAAAATGTGTTATTTCACACTTATGTCCCAGAACTACGCTCGGTCTGATTCATGCGGGGTCATGATACATAGGCAATCTCCATAGGATTCGACCATAACCAAAGAAAAAGAGAGAGAAAAACAAGAGAGAAAAAGAAAAGAAAAGAGAGAAAATAAGAGAAAAGAAACAATGGCAAAACAAGAGGGAAATGAAAAAAGAAGTGCAAAGGCCAGAATGAAAAGAAAGAGAAAAGGAAGGAAAGTTGTAAGTGGAAAAACCGGGATGACGCAAGCAGCCGATCAAATGCATGGTAGAAACGGTTAACTACTTAGGTGCATTTATTCCCCAAATGTGTGGTTACAAATTTGTTAAAGCCCTAACCACTAACAAGGTTGTTGTTGATGTATTGAGTCCAGGCAGGTGGTTAGTTGATCGGCATTCTGGCAACTCACTCATACAATACCCGATCAAAAGACAAGCTGAACATGGCCAACCAAGAATTGGAGGCAAGTATTGTTGACCCGTCAAAAGAGGTGGAGGAACTGGATGTTAATGCAATGAAGGAAGATATGTATAAGTTAAAGCAGCAGATGGCTGAAATGTACCAAGCCTGGGCAAAGGGGCATCCACCACCGGTTTATCCCGCCAACCCTGCTTATATCCCACCATCGGCCCAACCTCAGGAGCCTCCCACTGTGAACTTATCTCCAGCCTTTCCCCTCTACCAACAATGCTATGCCACCACTTTCCATACTTCTTAAGCTCCACCACCCAAACAAGTCCCATACCCTCCTCCACCAATCACTCCTATTTTTATGGCACCTCTACCCGCTGCATTACACTAATCTTCCAGTGAACCTCTATTCCAGACTCATGACAACCACTATTACCCCCTGAACCCACCTTCAAAATCCCAGAACCATGTTCTACACCCTTCATCTTGATCTCCCGGCAGAGACCGAGAAGCCACCCAAAAATCTCGAGCATGAAGAGATGGTCAGAAAGGTCAAAAGCTTAGAACAATCATTCGGAGATATGAGGGGGTTGGGAGGTCAAGTAAGTGTGGAATATAAATATTTATGTCTGTTCTCAGATGTTCAGTTACCAGCAGGGTTCAAAATGCCCAAGTTTGATCTGTATGACGGGCATGGTGACCCAGTAGCACACTTAAGAGGATTTTGTAGCAAGATGAGAGGAGCAGGCGGAAGAGATGAATTGCTGATGGCATATTTCAGCCAACGTTTGAGTGGATCGGCATTAGAATGGTATACCAGACAAGATCACAGCAGGTGGTACACATGAGACGATTTGGCCTAAGCCTTTGCCTGCCATTTTCAGTATAATCTTGAAATTATCCCAAACCATCTGTCATTAACAAAGATTGAGAAAAAGCCCGGTGAAAATTTCAGAGAATATGGATTCCATTGGAGGGAACAAGCAGCGAGGGTTGACCCTCCGATGAATGAAAATGAGATGGTTGATTATTTCTTGCAGGTTTTGGAACCCACTTATTTTGGTCACTTGGTGTCAGCAGTGGTTAAGTCCTTTAACGAGGTTGTAAAAATGGGAGGCATGGTTGAGGAGGGACTCAAGTCCAACAAGATCATGAGTTATTCAGCAATCAAAGCAACCACCCAGGCCATTCAAAACGGTACTGGAGGTGTACTCGGGAAGAAGAAAAAAGAGGATGTTGCGACAATCGAGTCGGGAGTTTGGGTCGGGTCCAGGGGCCCTTCACATTACTGCAATTAGCCTCGACCCTATCATCAAACTTACCCCCACATTCCATATAGCCCACCATAAAACTACTACCCACCGCCCGATCCCCATTTTTCCGTCCATCACGCACAAACCTATACCCAACCTCCTGCTCAAGCATAATGGCATGCGCCAGCTCCCCAAAATACCTATCCACCCCCAAAAGCCTACAGAATCCCCCTGGAATAGGTTTTCGGCCCAATCAAGCCTTTAAGAATGAGAGGTTGCAGAAATAGAAGACTTTTACTCCATTGGGAGAATCATATACTAGTTTATTCCACAGAATGAGATAGTTGGGTATGTTGAATCCGATCAAGGTTAAACTGCCAAATCCCTCTCCCAGAAATCTTGACCGCTCGGTGAGTTGTGAGTATTTTTCAGGGACCCCGGGTCATGACACAAAGAAATGCTGGAAATTTAAAACATCTATTCAAGAGCTCATCGATACTAATCGGATTTAGGTCCAAGCCTCGGAGATACCCAACATCAACCAGAACCCATTGCTGACCCATCATGAGACTAATATGATTGAGATAGTGCATAAGGGAGGGGAGCCTAAGAAGCCTTCGCAAACCATCATGATGATTCGAGCCAGTGAAGCCAAGCCATTTGAAAAGTCAACAAGTGAGAAGTCTGTGATCAAGTTGAACGGGACAAATAATGAACCATCTGTGGAGGCAAGAAGGGGTCCTCAAGTGACGTTGCAGGAAAACATGAAAGAGCAAAAGTGGTTGTGCCAGGAGTGACGAACAAGCCTTTGGTAATTGTGAAGGGCGCCCGCACAGATCCTGTCATTATCAAACCGGTAACTCAATTACCGATAGTCAACAGCAAGGCAGTCCCATGGAATTATGAACAAGTTACAGTGACTTACAAGTGGAAAGAGGTTAAAGAAGAAGTGTGTGAGACCCATGGTTTGACTCGATCGGGGAGATGCTTTGCTCCCGAAGAGTTGAGAAAAGCTAAGACCTCAAAAGATAACCCAGTGTTGGTAAAGAAAGTTGTGACCGAGGAAGAAGCAGAAGAATTTCTGAGAAAGATGAAAATACAGGACTATTCAATTGTGGAGCAGTTAAGGAAGACACTGTCTCAGACCGCGCTCTTATCATTATTGATCCATTCAGACAAGCACCGTCGGGCTTTGATGAAGATCTTGAACGAAGCCCACGTTCCTGACAAAATCTCAGTAAACCACTTGGAAAAGATAGCTAACAAGATATTTGAGGTAAACAGAGTCACTTTTTCTGATGATGAGTTGCCCGTGGAGGGTACTGAGCATAATAGAGCCCTCTATCTGACAGTGAAATGTGAATATTTTGTGGTTACTCAGGTACTGGTTGACAATGGTTCTAGTGCAAATATTTGCCCTTTTTCCACTATGAACAAGTTGAAGGTGGATGATGACAGAATTCAAAAGAACAGTATCTGCATTCGGGGATTCGACGGTGGAGGGAAAGACTCAGTAGGGGACATAGTGCTCGAGCTTACAATAGGGACAGTTGAATTTACTATGGAATTCCAGGTGCTTGATATGGTTGTTTCTTACAATCTGTTGTTACGTCGACCCTGGATTCATGCTGCCAAAGCGGTCCCGTCTACTCTGCATCAAATGGTTAAGTTTGAATGGGATAGATAGGAAATTGTTGTGCATGGCGAAGATAATTTGTGTGTTCCCAGTGATGCCATTGTTCCGTTCATAGAGTTTGAAGACGACAAGGGGCCATGGGTTTATCAGGTTTTTGATACGGTATCGGTAGAGAAAATTCCTGAAGGGAAGTGCGTGCCGACTCCAAGGGTAGCTGCTGCATCAGTCATGGTAGCCGTTGAAATGCTGAAAATGGTTTTGTACCGGGCAAAGGTTTGGGTGCATCTCTGCAAGGTATCGTACAACCAGTTTCTCTTCCTAAAAACTTGGATACATTTGGTCTGGGGTTCAAGCCCACAGTCGCAGACGTGAGAAGAGCTAGAAAAATGAAACAGAGAGCATGGGCCCTTCCAAAGCCTGTCCCGCATCTTTCCCAATCATTTGTCAGGCCTGGTACTAGAAAGCGCCCAGTGACGACGGTTCCCAGTTCGGTGGTTGATGTGGATGGAGATTTGATGGAAAGGTTCGAGAGGATATTCGCCGATGTGAACGTGTTGGAAGCTGGAGAGGGTTCTAGCAAGGCAGATGTGCAATATGTTGGGCCCAGTACAAAAATTAACAATTGGGAATCTACTCCTCTCCCCACCAGGAGGGAATTTTGGTAGTTTGCTTTGATTTTCTTTCAATTTATCTGGATTATTCCAGGGTTGTAATTCAAATTCTATGTTCCGCCCATTTGGATGCATAAACCCCGTTATCTTTAATTTCAATGAAATGCAATTTTTCTTTTCTTCTCTTCCTGATAGTTTTATTTTTGTTTTCTTTTCTTCCTTGTACAGTTCTTTTTATACTGGCTTCAATGATATGACATGCATGCAGAATCTTCGGCCCAGTCTTAAAAGCCAATCTAATTCTGAAATAGTAATTCAAGAAATAGAATGTGATGTTGAATCGAAATATGACGAGGATGAAGCATTTGAAGAGATTAGTAAAGAATTAAGCCACTTTGAAGAAAAACCCAAGCCTAACCTGAGTAATACAGAAGAAATCAATTTAGAGGACCAAGATAATGTTCGGGAAACTAATATAAGTGTCCATCTTGAACCACAACTCAGAAAGGAGATAATTAAAACATTGTTCGAGTATAAAGATGTTTTTGAATGGTCCTATGACGACATTCCAGGTCTAAGAACTGGCTTGGTGGTTCACAAATTGCCCACTGATCCGGAATTCCCCCCTGTCAAGCAAAAGCTGAGGAAATTTAAAACTGATATGAGTGTGAAAATTAAGGAAGAGGTCACCAAACAGTTTGAGGCCAAAGTCATTCGGGTCACCCGGTATCCCACCTGGTTAGTCAATGTTGTGCCTGTGCCAGAGAAGGATGGTAAGACCAGGGTGTGTGTTGATTATCGAGATCTCAACAAGGCGAGTCCCAAGGATAACTTTCCACTGCCGAACATCCATACATTGATTGATAATTATGCCAAACATGAGATTGGTTCTTTTGTGGATTGTTATACGGGCTACCACCAGATCTTAATAGATGAAGAAGACGCAGAAAATACAGCATTCATCACGCCATGGGGAACGTACTGCTATCGAGTCATGCCATTTGGTTTAAAAAATGCTGGGGCAACCTACATGAGGGCAATCCAAATGATACACAGGGAGATTGAGGTTTAGGTGGATGACGTGATTTTAAAGTCTAGAAAGCAGTCTGACCATGTTAGAGATCTGAGAAAGTTCTTCCAAATGCTTCACAGGTACAATCTCAAGCTCAATCCTGCAAAATGCGCGTTCGGTGTTTCATCTAGAAAGTTGTTGGGATTCATAGTCAACCGACGAGGTATTGAATTAGACCCATCAAAAATCAAAGCCATCCAAGAATTGCCACCTCCAAAGAACAAGACTGAGGTGATGAGTCTGTTGGGAAGATTGAATTACATCTGCCAGTTTATTGCTCAGCTCACGACAACTTGTGAGCCTATCTTCAAACTGTTAAAGAAAGATGTTGCAGTCAAGTGGACAGATGAATGTCAAGAAGCATTTGATAAGATAAAGGGGTACTTGTCAAACCCATATGTGTTGGTCCCACCAGAACCAGAGAGACCTTTGATTCTGTATTTAACGGTCCTAGACAGTTCATTTAGTTATGTGTTGGGCCAGCATGACATTACCGGCAGGAAGGAGCAGGCCATTTATTATCTTAGCAAGAAGTTCACAACTTACGAGGTTAAGTACACTCATCCTGAGGGGATGTGTTGCGCCCTCACTTGGGTGGCACAGAAGTTGAAGCATTATTTGTCATCTTACACTACTTACCTCATCTCTTGTTTGGATCCGTTGAAGTATATCTTCCAGAAGCCTATGCCCACGGTAAGGCTCGCAACGTGGCAGATCTTGCTCACAGAATTTGACATTGTCTACGTGACTCGGACTGCGATGAAAGCACAAGCATTGGCCGACCATTTGGCTGAGAATCCTGTGTATTAAGAATACGAACCTTTGAAGACTTACTTCCCTAATGAAGAGGTAATGCACATTGATGAGTTGGAACAGATTGAAAGGCCAGGATGGAAACTTTTCTTTTATAGGGCTGCTAACATGAAATGCGTTGGGATAGGAGCGGTACTTGTTTCTGAAACAGGGCATCATTACCCTGTTACGGCTCAGCTTCGGTTCTACTATACTAACAACATGGCAGAATACGAGGCATGCATTTTGGGTTTGAGGATGGCTGTGGATATGGGTTTCTAAGAAGTCTTGGTCTTGGGTGACTCGGACCTTCTGGTACACCAGATTCAGGGAGAATAGGAAACACGGGATTTAAAACTCATACTGTACCGGCAATGTTTGCATGATCTTTGTCAACGGTTTCAAGCAATAGAGTTCAGGCATATTCCGAGGATTCATAATGAGGTCGCTGATGCTTTGGCTACTCTGGCATCGATGTTACATTATCCGGATAAGGCTTATGTTGACCCGTTGCATATTCAGGTCCGTGATCAGCATGCTTATTGTAATATGGTGGAGGGAGAGCTCGATGGGGTGCCTTGGTTTCACGATATCAAGGAATACATTCGAAGGGGAGTATATCCGGTACAAGCCACAGGTGATCAAAAGAGAACAATTGATCGCTTGGCAAGTGGATTTTTCTTCAGTGGAGGAGTTTTGTACAAAAAAACTCCAGATCTCGGGTTATTAAGATGTGTAGATGCCAGAAAGTCCGTGACTATCATGACCGAAGTACATTCTGGAGTCTGTGGACCACACATGAGTGGGTAGGTGCTGGCAAAGAAGATTTTTCGGGCAGGTTATTATTGGCTCACTATGGAGCGAGATTGTATCAGTTTCGTGCGTAAATGTCATCAGTGCCAAGTGCATGAAGATTCGATTCATTCTCCACCATTTGAATTACATACAATGGCTGCACCATGACCTTTTGTTGCTTGAGGAATGGATGTCATTGGACCAATTGAGCTAGCAGCGTCCAACGGGCACAGGTTTATTCTGGTGGCCATTGATTATTTCACCAAATGGGTAGAGGCTAAAACATTCAAGTCTGTAACCAAGAAGGTGGTGGTTGATTTTGTCCATTCAAATATCATTTGCCGGTTCGGGATACCGAAGGTTATCATTACAGACAATGGGGCTAATCTCAATAGTCATCTGATGAAAGAGGTATATCAGCAGTTCAAGATTACACATCAAAATTCTACCCCATACCTCCCTAAGGCAAACGGAGCAGTTGAGGCGGCCAACAAGAATATAAAGAAGATACTTCGAAAAATGGTGGAAGGTTCTAGGCAGTGGCATGAAAAGCTGTCGTTTGCATTGCTAGGTTATCGCACTACTGTCCGTACTTCAGTAGGGGCGACTCGTTATTTGTTGGTGTATGGCACCGAAGTAGTGATACCCGCAGAAGTGAAAATTCCATCTCTTCGAATTGTTGCGGAGGCTGAGATCGATGATGAGGAGTGGGTTAAAACCCGCTTGGAACAATTGAATTTGATCGATGAGAAGAGACTGGCAGCAGTGTATCATGGCCAGTTGTATCAACCGAGAATGGCAAGAGCATACAATAAGAAGGTGCATCCATGAAAGTTTGAAGTGGGGCAGTTAGTATTGAAATGCATTCTTCCTCATCAGGTTGAAGCAAAAGGAAAATTCGCCCCAAATTGGCAGGGGCCATTCATTGCGACTAGAGTGTTTTCCAATGGTGCATTGTATTTGACAGATGTAGAAGGCAAATGTGTAGAAATGGCTATCAATTCTGATGTAGTCAAGAGATACTATGTATGATTTCTTTCTTTGATTGTACTTGTTTGTATATGGCATGTCTCGAATATTGAAATGACGAAGGCATTTTGTTCTGCTATCTAAACACTTTATCCCTCATTACCCCTTTGAGCCACATTTATCTTCTTTCATACCCCACTTTCAGAATCAATAGCAAATATCGGAAACACAAGCGTAAAAATAAGTAAATGAAGGAGAGAAAAAGAGAAAGAAAAAAGAAAAGAGAAAGAAAGAATGAAAAGAGAAAGAAAAGAATGAAAAGAAAAAGAAAAAGAGAGAAAAAAACAACAAAAAGAAAAACAAAAAGAAGAAAAGAAGAGAAAGAAAAAGAGAAGAAAAATCACAACAAACAAAGTAATTCCTATGTCATGAACTACATTCGATTTGATTCCTTCTAAGGATACGTAGGCAGCCTCACGGTTCGGTCCCATCAAAATAAAATCCAAAAGTCCCCAAGCAAAAAATTGGGGCAGAAGTTGTGGTTGTTGTAAGAAATCTGGTTTTGAAAGTTGTAATTTTGAACCAATGATGAGTTGCTTTGAGCCTTTTATACCCTTTTCTTTCTAACCCCATCCAAAAGCCCACATTACGGTCCAAAGAAAGACCTTCTGATCAATCTTTAAGAAATGCCAAGGTGATCAAGTAGCGGTGAGTCACATCAGGGGAAACATTCTGGTCCAAAAAGGGAAAAGAAATGTTAAAAATGAGAGAGACTTATCGGTGAAAACCCTTACCGACACCTTAAGGCAAAACTGAGTTGACAGATCAACGAATGAGAGAGGTCTGCTGGTGAAAACTTTTCAAGGCATCGCAGGATGAACAAGGTCGGGGTTTGGACGAAGAAATCAGGTTATGGAAATTCCGGGGCAACAAATGTGGCAACTGGAAGTTGATTGGTTGGACAGATTGGGCTGATTAATCCAAAATGCATGTCATGATCATTAGTGACAATTGCTCTATCCAGATAAGTCCTTTTTCTTTTTCCTCTTCAGATTGTCTTCCAGTTTTGGATTTTCTTATCCTTAACTCTAAAAGTCATTGCATTTCATTTCTTTTGGGTTTATTTCTCTAAGATGTTCCCGATATCTGTTCTGTGTAAGCAAATAAGAAGGAATTTCAAAACTCACTACCAGCTTTAAGATTGCAAAGCACAGTGTGGCCAGAGCATACCAAAGATAACATGATGTAAAGTGCCAGCAAGAGTTCCATCGGCAAAATGATTTGGTAATTTCATGGGAGATGCAGAGGTTCAGTTAAAGGGGTCAGAGGTGTGAAACAATGGTTCGGGTATAGAACACTCGGGTCATCCAAAGTCATGGGGTTTTAAAAGTCAGTCAGAAAGTCAAGCAGACCAGGGTCAGTGCGGGAAGCAAGTCAAAACAAAACAATGCACAAGAGAGACCTTCAGCAAAGAATGCCATCAACTAACCACCACATTTTAAACTTACAAAATTTTTCTTTGATTAAAACAGGGGAAGGAAATTTCGGTTGTTTCGGAGAAACCCTCCGCGGAGAAAGGCGGTCACCAAACAGGTTTGATTGTTGATTTTCAGGATCCTCCTGGAAAATGGAACCTAGTTTAAAGTTCAGAAATAGCATAATCTAGCATAAATGTGTCCCAAAAGAATATAAGTTAGCTTAGAAATTTGCATGTTCGAGATAGGATTCAATTAGGAGTTTTCAGGACCCTCCTGATTAATGGGACTTAGTTTTAAGATTTCGATTAGATAACAACATTTAGCATAAATTCTGCTGTAGGGTAGTATAATTCAGCCATAAAAATTGTCACTTTTAAGATAATACTTGATTTTTGATTTTCAGGACCCTCCTGGATAATGGGGAATAGTTTAAAGACCCTCTTAGATAACAAAATTTAGCAGAAGTCACACCTTAGAAGATATAACGTAGATTTAAAATTGTCGTTTAATTAAGAGTTGTAAGGACCCCCTGGATAATGGGACCTAGATTTCAAATTCTTAGTAATACTTGGTAAAATGATTTAGTTTTACACTCACATCCGTGCCCAACCTCCAAACTGGGACTGAAAACTTTTCTCTGTTTTTGTCTATTTTGTTGAAGTCAGGAGCCCTCCTGGAGAGCAGGGAATATATTTCAAGTCAGCAGTCAGGATCCCACCTGGAGAGCAGTGAATATGTTTCAAGTCAGCAATCAGGAGCCCACCTGGAGAATAAGGGAGTACAATTCAAACTTTTAGCTTTCAAGTTCTTATTGATAGTTGGTAATGTGATTCGTTTTTACACCTGTATATGTTCCCAGATACTCAAACTAGGGTAGAAAAATTTCCTCTGTTTAGTCATTTCGATTGAAGTCAGGAGCCCGCCTGGAGAGCAGGGAATACATTTCAAAGTTAGAAGTCAGGAGCCCGCCTGGAGAGCAGGGAATACATTTTGTTGAAGTCAGGAGCCTGCCTGGAGAGCATGGAATACATTTCAAGTTTAGCAATCAGGAGCACACCTGGAGAGCAGGGAATACGTTTCAAGTCAGCAATCAGGAGCCCGCCTGAAGAACAAGGGAGTACAATTCAAGTTTTAGCTTTCAAATTCTTATTGATATTTGGTAATGTGATCCGTTTTACACTTACATGTGTGCCTAGATACCAAACAGGGGCAGAAAATTTTCTTTGTTTTGTGTTAAAGTCAGGAGCCCGCCTAGAGAGCAGGGAATACATTTCAAGTTCAGCAGTCAGGCGCCCACCTGGAGAATATGGGAATACAGTTCAAGGTTTAACAATCAGGCAGCCACCTGGAGAAAAGGAAAAACATCTCAGATTACAATTCAAGGCGACAACAAAGGGATCTCGCTGGGAGAATACAAGTCAACAAGGCAACAAGAACCACATGAGCAAGTTTGAAGATATAGATATGATTTTGTAATGCATAGATCATGGTCTAGTCTAGCTTCTTTTTATTTTATCATGGTGTAATAAGGGAATACAGTAAGCAGTAGCAGCAGCAGCAACAGCAACAGTGAAATCACAGCTTCTTGGTAGTCCCAGCTACCGAAGCTTCCCGAATACAACCAAGGATATGTAGGCAACCTCAGAAGCAGGGTGCGGTCAAATCTTTCAAAAAATGCTTCCCACGGAGTATTCAAACGGGTAAAAATTGCTCGTATCCGCTCACTTTATCTTTGCACGAAAACTCTTCGTGTTTCTGGGCAAAGAGGGGCAGCTATGAGCACATTGATTTTTGTCCTATATGAATTACTCCCTCAAATTCAAAACAAAATAATTTTTCCATTGTTTGCAATTTCGTAGAGTTTTCGTAGCATTTATGTTAATTATTTGCATTTGTCTGTGCATGTTAATTTTGAAAAATACAAAACATGTTGCATTTGCATTCAGGATTTAAGTCTACATTTTAGGATTAATTAACAAATTAATTGTTTTATAAAAAAGGGGAAAATTACAAAAAATAATTCATTCTGCAAATTCTAATTTTGGTTTTTGATTTTGGGTAGTTTTCCTTTAAATTTGATTCTTAATTAATTGTGATAATTATTATTTATGATTAATTAGTATTTTTTAAAGGCTAATTTAGTTTTCTGAATTAATTAAGGATTTTATTTTAATTTGAAAAAAAGAGATTTGAATTTGAAAAAAAAAGAAAGAAAAACAAAAAAAAAAGAATAATTGGAGGGGATTTGATTTTTGGCCGTTTTTATAGAAATTCCCCAGACCAACTCGAAAATTCCCCTTAAACCCGTCCAAACCCAGCCCATTCTGACCCTGACCCGGTCTGATTTCCCTCCATTTATCCAAACGACCCCATTTTAATGACCCTGCGATCTGGGCCGTTGATTGCATTTGATCTAACGGTCCGAAAGTGGGTTCTGATTAGTATATAACTGTCCAAACGCTACCCCCCCTATCTTCGTCCCTCTCCATCTCAGAGACCCCCCCTTTTGCCCCGCCCTAAACCACCTCTTGCCGCCCGCCGAAAATCGCCTACGGCGGCGGCCGGCATCCAAACACTACCAAATTTACACCTCTGATTCCTCTCTACCTCACCATTCCAAATCTCCAAACCCTCTTCCTAGAATCTTACTAGAACTCTTCGATTCTTGAATCGAAGAGAACGACCAAAACCCTAACACCTCCAATCACCCTCAAAATAACACCCCCATGACCACCAATCCCCCCTCATTCCAAATCCCTGATTGGTTTCCCTCGAATCGTAGCCCAGTTCGTCGAATCTCGGATCCAAGACTCAGTCCCAGAACTTTAATCTCGCTCACTTTGCCAGGTTCAAGCTTCTGGGCCGATAATGGCTCGAAGTTTATGCCATGTCGACTTTTCTCCTCGAGAATGAGTGACTGGCATGGACTTCGATTCATTTCAAAGCCCATCGGCCTCATGCAAGACCCAAAACTAGCAATTCTAATCGAGAGATGTCTGCCTCCGATTAGTCAGTAAGTATTTTTCTTCTTCTGTGTCGTTTTTCTTTCTTTTTAGAACTCGTTAGGATTAGGTCATTAGGAATAATTGGGGCCAATACTGTTAAGTTGTTTGTTTGTTTGTCTTGTTTAGCACATTCGTTTGCTTCATAAATTGTTGCTAGGTTAATTAAGTTTGTTTTCTGTTTTGCTTGAATCATTTGAGTTCTTTAGATTCAATCCTTTTCCTTCCTCGTTTCTTTTTCCTTTCTTTCTTTTTGGGCCCAAAATAGCCTTGTTCATTTGAGCCTTAGTGCTTGGTGATTAATGACCTGAAGTTTGTGAACTTGGACTATAGTATTCAGGCTCATAGTTGAGATGGGGTTATGTTTTAAATTGACCCATGATTTGAAGGGTAAATAACCTAGGCTTAAGGGGTAAATTGAGGAATATAAGTAGGGGAATCTTATATAACTGAACTAGGAAGCTTCCTAGAAGCTGGGGTGGAGGCTATTTTAAAATTCTGAGGTTTACACTAGGGATTTCTATGCTAAAATGAAAATTTCAGAAGGTTTTAAGTGCAATTTTGAACTCTTTGGGGCTGCCCTAGTAGCTTGCCTATAAAGGCATTGTTACTTAGAGCTCAAGTCAGAGTTTTAAGAGCTAAAAATCAGAAAGCCAGACGACTAAAATTTAGGGAAGAAAATACTATTCCATTAGAATTCTGCCCAAAATTTTAAGTTGTTCTTGGATTACAAAACAATTTCTGAAGCCTTTTGAGTGAAAATGGCTTGATCTTGTGCTGGAAAAGCTCCAGGGTTTAGTTTTGTTTGAAGTTTTCACTGTTCCATTGATCTTTTGTTTGGGTTTCTAAAAGTTTTCAATGTTTTGAAGCATTTTTGGTTCACCTGAGGTTGAGTGTGAATTGATTTGGATTTGGAACTAATTCTGTGGTTTCATCACTGAATCTGGGCTGTTTTGTTGCTGCTGTCAATCTCTGCTGAAGTACAAACTGTTGATCCTTCTTTATTTACTTGTTCCTTTCATTTTAGGTACTCATCTCACCTTCCAATGTATGAAAATGGATGAATATGAAAATTGGTTCCCTCGAATAGAGATTTATACTAATGTAGTTGTTATTCAATGTTTTTGCACCTTCGAAATTGTTTAGCTTAGCTTAATTTTCTTATACTTCTTTCTGCTCATTCTGAATATGGACTGCTGTAGTAATATCAGCTTGGTAGTTCACCGTGGGGGTATCAAATATGCATGAAAGGGCTGGTTATGTAAGTCAACTTTAGTATTAAGGTTGTTGAAAAGAGTATGTTTAAAGTTAAGCTATCCATGTGACTATGTAGTTAAGTGTTTCAGTGGTTAATTTCTTAGGATTTGTTAAGTTTTGCTTCCATGTTTAGTATCTAAAGGTAGCTCGAGTTTTGCGTAGTTTAAAGCTGCATATTATTCAGTAGCAAATTGAGTTTTAATTTTGTGTTTGAAAGGATTTGTGGATCAGCATATTTGCCTTGTTAGATTGATTCCTTTAAGGGCTCGACTCTGGGCCTTCGCCTCTCAGTTTCAATATCCTTGAATTCGGCCTACTTTCGAGGTTTGGCCTAAACCATTAAAAATATCCAGTTCCCTAGCCGTGGTGTATTGGGCCATCGATTTTGGCCAGATCGTGTTTGTTTCCTTTTGCTCAAATAGCGTGGTTGTTGTGTTGGGCTTCACCTGGAGCCCAGTTTCTTCACGTATTGGGCTTGTATCAAGGGTTGCTCAAACCAGGCTTCGCCAATTGGGCCATATAATCGCTATGCTGGGTTGGTCTTTTGATTTAGCTTTAGCGAAATAATTTACCAGTTAAAGGAAGTACCAATAACATAAAAAGTTATGGCCCTCTGAATGTAGTTGAAATAATCCCTTTTAATTTAGAATCTAGGTGTGCCATGTCAAGCCAAAATGACAATGGCGTGGCCTTCGCTTAATTATTCCTTTTAAAATACTTAGAATCTGAGGTGTGCCATTTAACAAATTTTCCATGGCCATCGCAAACCTGAAGATGCATAGTCACTTTAAGCGTGCATTTTAATAATATTACCTTCCTAAACTCGGGTGTGCATTTCGCGCGATCCAAAGACATGTTTTAAATGGCGTTCAATCTTTAAAAATTAATTAAAAGTGGTCGAAAGTTAAAATCTGCACATAGGTTCATAATTGTTTAAAATCAGATAATTAAGCTGAATATAATAGTTGAGCGACCATGCTAGAACCACGGAACTCGGGAATGCCTAACACCTTCTCCCGGGTTAACAGAATTCACTACCCGGATTTTTGGTTTACGGACTGTATTGCAGAGTCAATCTTTTCCTCGATTCGGGATTCAACCGGTGACTTGGGACACCATAAATCTCCCAAGTGGCGACTCTGAATCTTTTAATAATAAATCCCGTTTCGATTGTCCTTTAATTGAAAAAGCTCCTTTACACCCTCCCAGGGTGCAGGAAAAAAGGAGGTATGACAATAGTCGTGTATTAGGTTTTAAATTCAAGTGAGTTGTCGAATAAAAGTTGGCAAAGGTCATCACAAGTTATATTCATAAACGTGCTAAACATTAGGTCAAATATAGAGGATCTTTTCTCCCAATATACTTTGAATTACAGGATGATCCACATATCAAATTGAATATCTATGAGTCTAGTTTCTAACGCATTAAACCTTTTATCGATACGATATTGGAGTAGAGAGATATTTGCAGTTTTGTGAGATTGCGCAGTCTGCATAGGTGACAAGTAGGTGTGTCACTGAAGCTTTTTGAGTAATACATTTCGTGTGTTATATGAAATCTTTATGGAACATACTATATACCAAATTGAAGGTCTTGTAATTTATTTTTCAAATTCCTTAACCGTTCATTTATACAACATCCGGATAAAATGATATAAACGTCGAAAAATAGGTCAATGCTAGGGTGCCAAGCTAGCACCTCTTTGACTTTTCAAAAATTGATATATATATATATAGGTCTTAGGTTATCTCTCTCATTATTTTTACATAGAACCCAACCAGAGAACATCCATAAGCTCTCTTCTAGGGTTTCAAATAATATTAACATCCTGGGTACGAAATCAAGAAGCGATAACATTAGAACGATCCCTATGACGTAAATATTGCTAGTTTGCCTCTCTTTTTCTTTGTAGTTTGAGTTTCGGAAGGTACTTTATAGTTAAGAAAATGCCTAATTTTTTTATTTAAGCTTTTTAATATCAATGAAAGTTGATAAATTTGTTTCCTAATAGTTATAACTCACGGAACAGTGATCGGAAGCTGTGAGTTTAATTTATTTCACTTTTAGTGGACAGTTGTGTAGTTCACTCGTGTTGGCCTATCATGCTTCTGATTTATGGAGTTTGGGAGGATAAAGGGCATGAAGAAATGCCACCTATGATAGGGTAGTATACTGGTCATTCGTCATTGCAATTTCAGGCTAATGGATAACTTATTGATTGGGTGTGTTATGGTATGTTTGGGGTTTTTGTTGTATTAAAGGTCCCGAATAGTAGTTAGGTTGTTTTAGAATTGCTGGTTGTATTGCGTTTTTGTCTCACCTATAGTAATCTTGTGGGAGTAGTAAAATCAGGGGAAATGCTACCCATTTTATTTTAGAATCGTGTTATTGTTTAATATACGTTATTTACTAGCGCCATCTAAGTTTTACACGTATTTCTTTGTTATAGGGTTGGCGCGCTAGTTGTCTTAAGCTTGTTTTAAGTTGCATTAATGACTTGAGGTATGTTAAGTCTATCCCTTTTTTCTTTTGGTATGATCCATATGACACAAACAAAATGAGCAAACGCAGAACTTTCACAAATGACTCTATTCACAAATGACTCTATTCTTAGAAGTACTAGGGGTGCCTATGTTCTTGATTCTCCATGTGTCCTATTATTATATCGTCTATTCATGGATCTCAGAAAATACGTAAGTTGATAAAGTTTATTCCATGATATTACCGAGGACATATTGATCTTATGACATCCCGAAAGATCTTATTGAATTACTTCTTATGCATTGCATTCATTTATTCATGTGCATTGACCCACGACCAGATGGCATTATATACGTATATGTTATATGTATATGGGATATGGGGAAAGGTTATGGCATTATATACCCACCACCACCTGATCAGCTGGTATACATTGATGATTTCGCCCACAGAGACCGAGATGATAAGATGGGATGCCCTCAGAGGCTTGATGGTGTTATATACGCATATACCTATGCATGATATGATATTTATATTCATATGCATAACATTACACATGTCATGATACACAGAACTATTCAGACTTATAGGTTGAGTTCCTTACTCCATGTTTCTTTCATGTCTTTATATACTGCTTTCATGCCTTACATATTAGGTACATTATTTGTACTGACATCCTTTTTGCCTGGGGATGATGCGTTTTATGCCCGCAGGTTCCGATAAATAGGTTGGCAATCGTCCTAGTAGGCTATCAGCTCAACAGAAGGTGTTGGTTCACTTCACTTGCTCCGGAGTTGCCTATTTGGTTAGTATGATTTAGACATGTATTGAATGGTATGGCAGGGCCCTGTCCCGACCTTTGTGACTTTTATATACTCCTAGAGGCTTGTAAATAGTTTTCATGTATATGGATACTGGTATGGCCTTGGCGGCCAATGTTTTGAGTGTAGAAATGATCATGTCATCCTTATAGGCCCGTATGTCACATGTATAAGGTTATATATATTATGTTGGGTCATCCTATATCTAATATTCCCTTATGTTTTATTCTTGATATCTCATAACGACCCATCTAGCCCATTTATCTATGATAATACGATAGGAAAGACATGTTTCTTTGGTACTCGATTGAGTAAGGTACTGGGAGCCCGTCGTGGCCCTTCAGTTTGGGTCGTGACACGTGCCACCCTATGTGGCCGCGCACATGGAGTTTTTCAAAGAGCTACTTATTTTTAACTAGCAGCCCAGCGTCCCGTGATGTGGTAGTGCATTTTTCTTATTGTAGAAATTTTTATCATCTAGATTATGTCCTCACCCCCCCCCCAATCGCGATCCCGATTTAACACTTGGGCTTTTACTCATACTTCAAAGCTCCCAATCATCCAAATTAGCTTCAAAATCGCTCCTTACGCGAAATCACCTCCTACAAAGCATAATATATGCAATAAGTACAAAGTACTAGCTGTGAGCACGTGATTTTTGCCCTATGTGAATTACTCCCATAAATTCAAGAAAAATAAATTTTCCCGTTGTTTGCAATTTCGTAGATTTTTGTAGCATTTTTCGTTAATTGTTTGCATTTGTCTGCGCATTTTAATTCTATTTAATTCATGAAAAATACAAAAATATATTGCATTTTCATTTAGAATTTGATTTTGCATCTTTGGATTAATTAATAATTTAGTTATTTTACAAAAATAGAAAATCACAAAAATAACTCATTTTGCGTCCTTAACTTTTTAATTTTAAATTTTATAGTTTTTCTTTTAATTTTGGAGTTATTTAATTTTAGTAAAGGCTATGAATAGTAATTGGTTTAATTTGGTGAGTTAATTTGGGTTTTTAATTTTGATTTGAAAAGAAAAGGAAATTGAATTTGAAAAAGAAAAAGAAAAGAAATTGAAGCAAATGTTGTCTTGGGCCAATTCAGCAGGCCTAAATAATTCCCCTTCCTTACCCGCCCCTCTCCAGCCCACAACCCGTTCTTTGACCCGCCCCAACCCAGATCCGTCCGTCCCAAATTCCCTTTTAATCTCACTCGTCACTTCCTCTCATCCAATGGCCCACAGCACTTCAATTATCCAAATATACCTCCAATGCAAGAAAACCTAATCCTAAAGTCCCAAACTCCGAAACGGCATGGTCATCCTCTCTTCACCTTCAATCTGCGTCCAGACTCGCCAAATTTCAGGCGAGTGAGCACAAACTCGACTCACGCACCCCCCATCTCACCACGTCACCAAATATTCTAACGGCTTCTGACAATTTTTCCACCCCATGTGCTGAATTAGTTGAAATCTCTGAGGGATAAATTCTAAAAAATGGGATTCGTGGATTGATTTGAGGATCAATCCCCTCCTTCCATATGTCAGAATTGGTTCCGAAAGAGATCTTCAGGTTTCCTGTATGTGAAGAAAGGAAGAGGAGGTTCGAGATTTTGGGGAGGAGGTATATATATAAGGTAAGCTTCTTCGTTAAGGAGGATTTTTTTTTGGAGAGATTTTTCGGCAGGAGGGCTAGCATTAAAAGTAATTCTTCTTCTTCTTCTTCTTCGTTTTTTTAATTTTGGCTTAGTTTTTCCAGAACAAGCGAAATATACATAAAGAAAAATGTTCATTGTTGTCTGAGTTTGTTTTTTATTTTCGACTACTTTTCAAAAAGAGAAAAAAATAAAAAATATATAGTCTGTCCTTTCTCTCTGGGGCTGAAGGCTATTTGAAAATCATGCTCGATTGAGAGTTGCTGAGTTTTGTTGCTGTTACAACCCATATCCACACATGTTAGTTCATTCCATATATTAGTTATATAAATTCAAGAAGGAATTACCTTTGAGATGATAAGAAGTTAATCCTATTGGTCTTAAGTGATACAAGGGTGTATAAGGGTGATTAACAAGTATAAGAAGTTAAACGAATCAAGGATGTTGTAACTCATATTTTCAGGTAAACCTAGAGGTTCTTAATACACTCAAGGTCATGTATTAAAGTGTTTGAATCATATAATATCCGTATCATAAGTCTTGAAGTCAAACGAGTTATGAAACAAAAGTCGACAAATATTGTCGCAACTTAGGTTCATAATTTTACTTAAACATTAGGTTAAATGTTTCTAAGCTTTTCTCCTAATTTACAAGGAATTACGGGGTGATCTACCCATAAAATTAAAGATCTATGAGTCTAGTTTTCAACTCATTAAACCGTTTGTCAATACGATCATGGAGTATAGAGATATTCATATTTTGACAAGCCTGCGCAGATTGGTATATGACAAGTAGGTGCATCACCTACTTGCCAAAATGATAGGACAAAATTAAAAGCCCTAAGTCGGTCAAGAGAGGAATTTTAAGGGGTTATGAACTCAGTTATTTCATCCATTTTTCAGACCCTCAAAACCAAAATTAACCCCTGCAACTCCTCCCCAAAAATCCCACACAAACCCTAATCGATTTTCCCTCTCTTTCAAGTTCTATTTGAAGGTAAAACCTAGAGTTTGAAGAACCAAGGGAAGGGTTGAGTTATCCAACAAGTAAGATAAGTTACTGCCATATTTCATACATTTTTCTCTGCTGTGAATTCATGGTAATTAGTTCTATACATGTAAGAACTCACGGGACGGTGATCAGAAGCCGTGAGTTCGAGTTATTCACTTGTAGCGGACTGTTTTGTGGACTGTTTTGTGTTGCTATTGGGCTGCGTGTTTTACTACTATTTTGTGGAATTTTGGAGGTGGAAGGATGTGGAGAAATACCATATATATGTAGGGTTGTGGGCTGATAGTTATTCGTAATATTTCCGGGTCGTTTGACACGACTACGGTGGTCGTCGTATGTATGATGTGATTAGGTTGTGCGTGGACTGTTTTGGGAGGCTCAATATGTTTATTATTGAGGTTGTTTGGGCTGTTTGGTGATTGTTTGGAATGGTGTGAAGTCATATATATAGGGGAGGTGCTGTCGGTTTCAACGTAAAATAGGTTGTGGTCGATACATAATAGTTATGACGCTTAAATGATAACGATAGTATCATTTCTCTTATTGTAGACTAAGAAGTTGTGACAATTGCATAGCTTGTGATTGGGAAAGTATATACAAGGTATGTGAGGCTATCCCTTTTCTTCTTTTGCACGACTCCGATTGTACATAATGTAATGAACGAGCTTCCAAAGATATTCTACTCTTAGAAGCTAGCAGTACTTACATTGCTATCCCTCTTATGGAACGATTGATGTTAATGTTGCTTCTCTTATTCTTATGTTATCAATGTTGTTGTTACTTCCTGATTCTTATATGGTTCGTAATGAAGAATTGGTCCTAATAACGTGTACAAAGGATACCGACCTTACGTCACTCCGAAAGGCTTAGAATGTGATTCCATGAGTCGAGCATGCATTATATATATGTATCTATTTTACTCTACCAAGCCGCGCTATAGTCGGCCAGGAACGGCACATATTGTGCAACCACTGATCAGTTGGGTTTTACCGAGCTCCACGTGGCCGGGTACGATTCTACCGAGCCTTATGATGGCCGGGTACGTTTTTACCAAGCCTATTATGGCTGGGTACGATATGATGATGATGATGCCCACAGAGGCGTATGTTTTAAACATTTATGTATACATATATATGTATCATGCATTTCATGTCAGTAGCCCTCAGAGGTACTCAGATGTTCCAGGTTGTATATTCTCTATCCCTGCTTACATTACTGTTCATATTTATGATTCCCTGCCTTAGATACTCAGTACTTTATTCGTACTGACGTCTTTTTGTTTGTGGACGCTGCATGTCGTGCTGCAGGACCTAATAGACAGGCAGGTGCAGCTCCCCCACCATAGTAGGTTGTCCAGTTCAGCAGTGATTGGCGAGTTCCCTTCTCCGGACTTGCCGTGGTCTTGGTATGCATTTTTGTTATAGCATTATGGGTATGTCGGGGCCATGTTCCGGCTATGTTGCAGTACTTATCTTCCTATAGAGACTCATAGACAAATGTCGACTCATGTATAGTTTTGTATGCCTTGTCGGCTGGTTTTTGTTGTATAGTCTTTCATGGTAGCGTGGTAGCTCATACTTATATGTAGTTTCTTGATTGTCTGGTCATCCCCTGCTGTGTATGTTCATGCCATCATATTTTATTGCTAGTTGTTCATGATTCAGGTCTACCATTTATATTGATCTCGTCAACCCTAAAAGATAATAAAAAATGGTTAGATAAAATGTACGTTGGTGCTCGGCAAGTATGGTCGGGTGCTAGTCATGACCCTCCAGTTTGGGTCGTGACAGTTGTTGTCCAAGCTGTTGATTTCTACTCAACTCTGTTTACTATTCGGATTAGCATTAGCTTCTGGATTTCAGTTGTAATTAGCATTTAAACAAAGTAAATCAGAGTTGTTACTGATTCCAGGTTCATTTCTTCTCCATTTTATTTATTGCTCGTGATTTGGTGTAGTGTGTTCATGTTCTGTCATGATTTTGTTTAAGACTACCTGAAAGTCAGTATTCGTTGCTTTGGTTAAATGATAAGTTCTTTTGGCCTTTATTCGGGTCTGTTTGTGTTTTTTATTTATTCTATATTGAACAAGTGATTGTATGCACTGATGTAATGGCTGCAGTAGTATAAAATCGTCCCATTCGTTTTGTTAAAATTGAGCACTGAAACAGATTCATGAAACCCTAAAGGTTGAAGCCTGCTTGTTTGATCATTTTTGTTGGTTTACTTGAAGTTTGAGCACTAAGTAATTCGCGTGCTTGGTTCATTCTTGAATTAGTGAGTCAACACACATTTAGCTTCACCTCTAAGGCCACAGAGGTTAATGTTCATGTTTCCAGTAGTCATTTGTCACTGAATCTCTTGAAACAGTAGTTAATATGAAGTCTGTGCAGCATTGCTTTGTTCTCTCAAATCATTTTATTTGCTAGTCGAGTTTGTTTAAGTTTTGGTATGGAAAAAATGTTCAAGAATCTTCTTCCCTTTCTCCGAAATGGTTTAAGTGCCTTATGCCACAGTTGATCCTTCATGTCACAGTATCCACATTCATAGTAAAATCATGTTTAAAACGTTAGTTCGTGTGAGATTTTGGAGTTTCTAGCATCACGTGAGCTATGTGCCTTTTGTCCATTCTGATAAGTGTTGCATTAGAAGCAAGGTCACATTAAGTTGTGTGGGCTCGCCATGATCCAGCTTGCCCTATTTAAGACTTTCGCGTGTTTGAGTGCCATTTCAACTGTCCTGATTGCCAATTCAGTTTGCCTTAATATCCTGGATATCAATATGTCCTGTTATTTTTTCCCCTTTATGTTTCTATGATGATAAATGAATAGACAAACCATGGATAATACAGAACTGAATGGTATAACTGAATACTGGAGTTAAATGGATTGACTGCATTTTTTGGGCCGGAAGGACTACTGTTTTTGGCAAGAATTTACAGTTGTTGATTGCCATTTACTTTTTGTTGCATAAGGTTAGTTTGCATAGCTTTTGAAGCATTTGTAAGAATTGCATGGCTCATATGTCATAGTTCTTACAGGTTACATATTGACGACAGTAAATTTTGAATCTGTGAGTTGTGAGTTTCTTTATATGTGTATAGCGGGGGGGTAGGGGGTGCTTGTCGATGTTGTTAAAAGTTTGTACGTGGCTGAAATTTCTGCTTAGTTACAATCACATGTCAATTTGATATGCTTTCGTAGTTCTAATTGCCATATTGTATCATGTCATTCCCACTGTAACAAATTAGATACACATTTGCATGTTTGTTATCTTCCCTTTTATCCATTCAGGTGCATGAGAGATAGGAGTGCATAAACATATTGCATAAAAATGCATTTTTTTGTTAACTAGGAAGTCAGAAGTGAGGGAAAGTGGGTCAACTTGATAATAACTTCATTTCCTATTGGCTTATGTTTACAGATGACTTCGTTGGTCGTTTATAGGTTAATTGATTGTGTGCAGATAGATTTTGTTAATCCTACTAGTTAGAAAGTGATGCGAGTGAGGAAGAAGAAACAATTAAGTCATGAACGTTCTAGTTTATTTTAGGCACATAATTAAATTATTGCAACTACGGGTACGGTTCCCGTGACGTGGTTGTGATACTTAGTTTTTTTTAAGTTAGATATAAGTAGGAGTATTTTTGGTTTGCCTTAGATAAACACAATTCTTTTCTTAAAATAATTTGAGGTGCGCTATACACAAAAAAAATCCTATAATGTATGGCCCTCACATAAATACAAAATTAGTATAGAAAATGCCCTGAACTTGCATAGTTTTCTTTAGGCGCGTAATTTAAATTACTTTCCTAAATTCAGGTGTGCATTTATGTGACCCAAATCCAAATCTCAACAACGTTCGATAAAATGTGTCGTGGACCGCGGGTGCATTTATGTGACGTGGTTCAAGACGTGTTTAGATGACGTTGAATTTGTCCTAAAAATAATTAAATAAAAGCGGTTATAAAGTTAAAATTGAACCATAGGCTAATAGATGTATTAAAATCAGATAATAGGCCAATTATAACAGTTGAGCGGCCGTGCTAGAACCACGGAACTCGGGATAGCCTAACTCCTTCTACCGGGTTAACATAATTCCTTACCCGGATTTCTGTATTCGCGGACTATAAAACAGAGTCAATCTTTCCTCGATTCAGGATTTAAAACCGATGACTTGGGATACCATAAATTATCCCAAGTGGCGACTCTGAATCTTTAAATAAATAAATCTCGTTTCAATTGTCACTTTAAGTTGGAAAAAACTCCCTTACACCCTTCCGGGGGTGTTAGCAAAAAGAAGGTGTGACAGCTCTGGCGACTCTGTTGGGGACCCGAACCCAGAATCTCTGGTTCAGGGTTCAGAATTCGAGCTTAGATGAATTGTTATATTTGGCTTTATCTATTATCTGATTTTATTACATGTTTGGGCCTAATGTGCTAAATGTTGCTTTTACCACTTTGATATTATCTGAACTGTATATAAACTGCTACGAAACCCTTCTCTTCTCATCTTCGGGGATGTGCACGCTGGTCGTGACTCCTTATTATGTTAGTGTCATACCT
The DNA here is from genome assembly GCF_000393655.2 of Nicotiana sylvestris. NCBI lineage: Eukaryota > Viridiplantae > Streptophyta > Magnoliopsida > Solanales > Solanaceae > Nicotiana > Nicotiana sylvestris. The sequence continues at coordinate 40,542,701 of NC_091059.1, forward strand.
TGAAATAAGAAAGAGACTCGGAAAAGTTACTAAGCCGGATGAACTTTTGGTTCCCGGTACGTTGCCCCCTCCTCGGCTTGAGTTATCCGCTCGGGTACACAAGTCTAGAACAAATACCCAGGTTATGAACCTAGAATAACTCAGCCTCATGTCGGATCCATAGTAGGAATGTTTGTTTGCATCATGTGCATTTGACTTTGGAGAATCAAAACAGGGGTTGGGTCTGTCTAGGACAGGTGTACCCGAAATGAAAAGACTATCCTGATGCATCTTAATTGCTACGTGTGCATTTATTTGCTTCGGATTTGAATGTTCACCGGCTGAGAGAAGGAATGTCAATGTGAGGGCTGAGAGAGATAACTGCGTGTTTTTGAAAAACCAATGTCCAAAATATACTGAAACTCTGCCGAAATTTCGAAAAAAAAGGTTTTTTGAAAATAGTTGGTTTTTGTTTTGTCAAAATTGCCCGAACTATGCCAGTTTGATTCTCACCAGATGTGGGATACGTAGGTAAACCCCGTCGGGTCCAACTTCCCTTTTGCAAAAGTAGCCCAAAAAGAACAAAAATATTATTTTAAATAAGCAGGGTGATTCCTTTTTTGTCTAAAATAGCAGAATGTCCCCAAAAGGACGTCGGAAGGCTGTTTTAGCAAGAGCATCCACCTTTGGTCTCTTTGTCGAATTTTTGGCTGGTTAGCAAGCACAACCTTAAAATCTTCTTCCCGGAAGTGCTGAAAGACCATATTTTCAAAGCCGGGTTTTATTTTTGAAATGACAATTTGAAAAAATATTAACTTTTCTTGAGTCAAATGTGTCATGATTTTGCTTAATCACCCTAATAAATGTGCATAATGAGCACGAGTCAAAATTTTCCAATAACAGTCAAGAACAAGATCCCTTTGGAGCTATGTATGTGGTGGGAAGATTTGGGTAAATCAGGGCAAGATAAGGTCAATCTATACTTGGGAGGTCTCACCGGGTTGTTGAAGATCAGGTATAGAGGAGACATCATAAAGGCGTTGGTTACATTCTGGGACCCAGCCCACAACGTGTTCCATTTCTCAGATTTTGAACTCACCCCAACTTTGGAAGAAATAGCCGGATATATTGGGAGCACTGAGGTTCCTATGAGACACAAATATCTTATTACTCCAAGAGTCGTCGCTATGTAGAGGTTCCTAGATTCCTTAAAGATAAGCAGGGTGTCCACAATCCAGATTTGGCAGCTGGTTTTTCCACTCCGTAGTTTATATACCAGCGATACGGATAGGAGGGTTTAATAATCCAGAAAGCAAAATTTGTAGCAAAGGGAATTGCCTCAAATGGGAAGAACACGGGTGTTTTGCTTTTATGTTGGTATTCTTGGGTCTTCTGGTGTTTCCTAGGAAATATCGATATACGGATAGTTGGGGTCATCAGCACTTTGCTTACTCAGGCCAAAAGCACCCTCGCACCCATGATAGTGTCTGAAATCTTCTGCGCTCTCACAGCCTGCAAAGTTGGAGGAGACTTTTTTGAAGGGTGCAACTTGTTGCTACAGATAAGGATGATTGATCATCTATGTCATCGTCCTCAATACATGAGCTATGGGTCGATAGAGAAAAACTGTATAGAGAAATTTTATACAAGGGTCGACGGGTTTAGCCTGCCAGAAGGGGTCACAAAATGGATATCACATCTCCGTTCCATCACTGCAGACCAAATAGAATGGATGTTCGGGTGGCTTCCTATAGATGAAATTGTATACATGCCAGCTACCAAACCTCACTTCCTCCTGATGGGTCTCAAAAGTATCCAGCTTTATGGCCCATACCGGGTTTTGAGACAGTTGGGGAGATGTCAAACAGTTCCAAAAGATGAAGACCTTAGTGCTCAGGTAGTCGAGATTGGTCCTGATGGTCAGTTTCATGAAGCAGCAGTCCGCCAGATTTGGAGCGAGTGTCAGTACCTGACAGCAAATAGCTGTGTGCGCGATCTATCCAAAGGTGAAGTTTCACCAGGGTACCTTGCTTGGTATAAAAGGGAAATTGAGTTTAGAAGGCCGGCCAAAAGACCCCATCTTTAAGAATTTGTTGAGGCATCACAAGCGCAATGGGATTGGTTGGCCAAAGAAAATGAATATAGGGCTACCATAAGCAAGCTGTAAAAGCAAGTCAAGGACCTTCAATTCGAGAATGGTTTGCAAGTCGCTGCAGATGAGGGTGAGAGGAAAAAGCTAGCCAAGGAAAATGAATCCCTTCGAGCCCAAATTCGGTAAATAAAAATAGCAGCTGAAAATCCCGCCAGAAGTGCAAAAGATGAAAAGCTTATAAAGAACCTTAGGCAGAGGTGAGTGAGTATGGTTTTGATTTGAACAAGGTGGAGGGTGAATTAGCAAGGGCTCGAACAAAATTGGCTAAGAATGCGGAAGAACGAGAGCGCTTGGTTAAACAGTTAAAAGAAACATATGACAATGAGGTTGTGGAGTTGAAGAAAAGGGTCACTATCTTTAAGAACAAAATGATCAAGCAAGCAAAAGACTTTAAGGCAGAAAGAGAACACTATTATGCAGCGATGGCACAGTTAGAAAGAGATCTGCAACAACTTCAAGAACAGAATCATATAGTTGAACAAACCTTGGAAGTTAGGGCCCAACAGATTGGGCGTTTGTTGCAAGAAAAGGGTGTCATAAGAGAAAGGGTCAGAAGGATCGTCGACTACATCACAATGAAATGCAGTAAGTGTGAGGTCATGACTAGATCCATGTTCTTCACCACTGTGATGACCAAGGGGATTTGGCGCGTAGGCCTGTGGCGAGATCGAATGATGTCCCGCGGGCCCCAAGAACAGTTGAGGCATTGATGTATTCATGATTTTCATTGGATTCTATTAGTCTGTTTTTTCATCTTGAAGTCTGTTAGTCTGTTTTCGAGTCAATTTTTTCATATTTCCATTGGAGTCTGTTAGTTTCTTTTTAGAGTCTGTTAATTTTTGAGTCGTTGTAATCAAAACGTTTATTTTATGAAAAATTTTGAAAATCCCAAAATATTTTTATTATTTATTTTTACACTTATCTCCCAAAACTACGTAAAGATCTGATTCATGAGGGGTCATGATACATAGGCAATCTCCATAGGATTCGATCATAACCAAAAGAGAAAAAGAGAGAGAAAATAAAAAAAGAAAGAGAGAGAAAAGAAAAAGAAGAAAAAGAGAGAGAAAATAAAAAACCGTGAGAAGGGAGCAATGGCAAAATAAGAAAGAGAAATGAGAGAATAAAGAACAACGAGAAATCAAGCAAAAAAAGGGGAAGGAGTGAAAAAGAGAAAAGGATTGAAAAAAAGAGGAGAAAAAAAGAGAGAGAAAAAGAGAAGTTGCAAATAGAAATAAGAGAAAAGTCGGGATTACGCAAGCAACCGATCATATGCATGATAGAAATGGTTAACTGCTTAGGTGCATTACATTCACCCAAATGTGTGGTTGCCTATCTGTTAAGCTCTAGCTGCTAACAAGTTTGTTGTTGATAATAGTACAGGAAGGTGGTTAGTTTGTTGGCATTCTGGCAACTCACCCATACAACACCCGATCCAAAAACAAGTTGATCATGGCTAACCAAGAACTTGATGCAAGTGTTATCGATCTTTCGAGGGAGGGGGAAGAGTTGGATGTCAATTTGAAAGAAGAGATGTATAAGTTAAAACAACAGATGGCCGAGATGTATCAAGCATGGGTAAAAGGGCACCCACCACCACTTTATCCCACCAACCCTACCTTTGTCCCTCTATTGGCTCAGTCTCAGGAACCTCCTGCTACCGATTCATCCCCAAGATTTCCCATTTACCACCACTACCAAAGCACCACCTCCCAAACACCACAAGCTCTACCACCCAAACCAGTTTCATACCCTCCTCCACCAGCCACTCTTTTCTTTGTGGCACCCCCACCCGCTACACTCCAACGATCCTCCAGCGAGCCATTATTCCATGCCCACGATAACCAATATTACCCCCCAGAGCCCACATTCAATGCTCTAGAACCCTATTCCTTCACTCCTCCTTTTGATATCCCTATGGAAACTGAGAAACCATCTAAGAATCCCGAACATGAGGAGATGTTCAGGAAAGTTAAACGCTTGGAACAGTCATTCAGAAACATGCAGGGGTTGGGAGGTCAGGTAAGCGTGGCTTACAAAGATCTATACTTATTCCCAGATGTTCAATTGTCAGCTGGGTTTAAGATGCCCAAGTTTGATTTGTATGATGGGCACGGAGATCCGGTGGTGCATTTGAGAGGTTTTGTAGCAAAATGAGATGAGCTGGCGGGAGAGACGAGTTACTAATGGTGTATTTCAGTCAGAGTTTGAGTGGTTCGGCGCTAGAGTGGTACACTCGGTAGGATCACGGAAAATGGTATACATGGGATGATCTAGCCCAAGCATTCGCTTGTCACTTCCAGTACAATCTCAAGATTATTCTGGATCGTCTGTCTTTGACAAAGATTGAGAAAAAGCATAATGGGAGCTTCAGGGAGTATGGTTTTCGATGGAGAGAACAGGGAGGAAGGGTTGACCCTCCAATGAAAGAAAGTGAAATGGTGGATTATTATCTGTAGGCCTTAGAACCTACTTACTACGGTCATCAGGTATCAGCTATAGGCAAGTCCTTCAATGAAGTGGTGAAAATGGGCGGTATGGTAGAAGAAGGACTTAATTCAAACAAAATCATGAGCTATTTGGCTATTAAGGGAACCACCCAGGCTATTCAAAGCGGAACTGGGGAGTAATTGGAAAGAAGAAGAAAGAGGACGTGGCAATGATTGATTCAGGAGCTTGGTTCGGACCTAGGGGTTCATCTCACCACTATAATTAGCCTCGACCCCACCACCAAACCTACCCCCATACCCCGTATAATCCACCCCAACACTACTACCCACCACCAGACCTCCACTTTTCTGTCCACCATTTCCAAACATACACTCAACCTCCTGCCCATGTACAATGGAGTGCGCCAGCCCCACAAAACACCTACCCGCCCTCACGAGCCTACTGAAACCCTTCTAGACCAGATTTCCGGCCCAATCAAGCATTTAAAAATGAGAGGTTGCAGAAGAATAAAACCTTCAGTCCATTGGGAGATTCCTATACCAGTTTGTTCCACAGGCTGAGACAATTGGATATGCTAAGGCCGATCAAGTTAAAATTGCCAAATCTTCCCCTGAGAAATCTTGATTATTCTGTAAAATGCGAATATTGTTCTGGTGCTCCGGGGCACGACACGTAGAAATGCTGGCAATTGAAAAATGCTATCCAAGAGCTCATTGATACAAATCGGATTGAAGTCCAAGCTCCGAAGGCACCCAACATCAACCAGAACCTGTTGCCAACCCATCAGGAGACAAATATGATCGAGATAGTGCATTAGGGAGGGGAGCCCAAGAAACCTTCACAGACCGTCATGATGATTCGGTCCAGCGAGGTTAAGCCGGTTGAAAAATCAATAAGTGATAGATCAGTGATCAAATTGAGCGGGACAAACAGCGAACCATCTGCGGTAGTCAAGAAAGGGTTCTCAAGTGATGTTGCCACGAAACAGGAAAGGGAAAAAGTGGTTGTGCCAGGAGTGGAAAACAAGCCTATCGTAATTGTAGAGGGTGCACGCATAGATCCGGTCATTATCAAGCCTGTAACCCAGTTACCAATAGTCAACAGCAAGGCTATCCCGTGGAATTATGAATGGGTGACAATGACTTACAAAAGAAAAGAAGTTAAAGAAGAAGTCTATAAGACCCACGGATTGACTCGGTCAGGTAGATGTTTTTCCCCCGAGGAGTTACGAAAAGCTAAAACCTCCAAAGATAACCCAGTGCTTGTGAAGAAAGTTGTTACCGAAGAAGAGGCAGAAAACTTTTTGAGAAAGATAAAGGTGCAAGACTATTCCATTGTGGAGCAGTTGAGGAAGACGCCTACTCAGATTTCACTGTTGTCATTGTTAATCCATTCAGACGAGCATCGACGAACCTTGATGAAAATCCTGAATGAGGCCCACATTCCTGACAAAATCTCAGTAAACCATTTGGAAAAGATAGCCAACAATATATTTGAGGTAAACAGAGTCACTTTTTCTGATGATGCATTGCCTGTAGAGGGTCCTGAGCACAATAGAGCCCTCTATCTTAGAGTGAAATGCGAAGATTCTGTGGTTACCCGGGTATTGGTTGAAAATAGTTCCAGTGCGAACATTTTCCCTCTCTCCACTCTGAACAAGTTGAAAGTGGATGATGAAAGGATTCACAAGAACAGTATCTGCTTGCGGAGATTTGACGTTGGAGGGAAATATTCAGTCGGTGATATAGTCCTTAAGCTGACAATAGGACCAGTTGAATTCATCATGGAATTCTAGGTGCTGGATGTGGTTATTTCCTACAATCTGTTGTTAGGTCGACCCTGGATTCATGTTGCCAAAGCAGTCCCGTCTACTCTGCATCAGATGGTCAAGTTTGAATGGGATAGACAGGAAATTGTTGTGCACGGCGAAGATAATTTGTGTGTTCCCAGTTATGTCATTGTTCCGTTCGTTGAGGTTGAAGACGACAAGGGGCCTTGGGTATATCAGGTTTTTGACACAGTATCAGTCGAGAAAATTCCAGAAGGGAAATGCGTTGCAATGTCGAGGGTAACCACCGCATCAGTCATGGTGGCTTTTGAAATGTTGAAAAATGGTTTTGTACCTGGTAAGGGTTTGGGTGCATCTCTTCAAGGTATAGTACAACTGGTGTCTCTCCCCAAAAACTTGGATACATTTGGTTTGGGATTCAAGCCCACAGCCGCAGACATGAAAAGAGCCAGAAAATTGAAACAGAGGGCATGGGTCCTCCCAAAGCCGCTCCCACGTCTCTCCAGATCGTTTGTCAAGCCTGGCGCCAAGAAGCGCCCAGTAACAACAGTTCCCAGTTCTGTGGTTGGTCTTGATAAAGAGTTGATTGAAAGGTTTGAAAGGTTGTTCGACGATGTAAATATGGTGGAAGTTGGAGAAGGTTCCAACAAGGCGGATGTGCAATTTGTCGGGCCCAGTGCAAAGATTAACAATTGGGAAGCTACTCCTCTCCCTACCCGAAAGGAGTTTTGGTAGTTTGCTTTGATTTTCTTTCAGTTTATCTGGATTATTCTAGGGTTGTAATTCAGATTCTATGTTCCGTCCGTTTGGATGTATAAACCTTGTTATCTTTTGATATCAATGAAATGCAATTTCCCCTTTTTCATCATTCCTGATAGTTTTATTTTTGTTTTTCTTTTCTTCCTTGTACAGTTCTTTTCATGCTGGTTTCAATGACATGACATACATGAGGAATCTTCTTCCCAGTCTTAAAAGCCAATATAATTCTGAAATAATAATTCAAGAAATAGAGTGTGATGATAAATCAGAATACGATGAGGATGAGGACTTTGAAGAGATTAGTAAAGAATTAAGCCATTTTGAAGAAAAACCCAAGCCCAACCTGAGTGATACCGAAGCAATCACTTTAGGGGACCCAGATAATATAAAAGAGAAACTAAGATAAGCGTTTATCTTGAACCGCAACTCAGGGAAGAGATGATTAAAGCATTGTTTGAGTACAAAGATATTTTTGCATGGTCATATGACGACATGTCGGGTCTAATAACTGACTTGGTGGTTCACAAATTGCCCACTGACCCGGCATTTCCTCCCGTCAAATAGAAGTTTAGGAAGTTGAAAACCGACATGAGTGTGAAGATCAAAGAAGAGGTCACAAAGCAGTTCGAGGCAAAAGTCATTCGAGTCACGCGGTATCCCACTTGGTTAGCCAATGTTGTGCCTGTGCCAAAAAAGGATGGTAAGACTAGAGTGTGTGTTGATTACCGTGATCTCAACAAGGCAAGTTCAAAGGACAACTTTCCACTGCCAAACATCCACATTTTGATTGATAATTGAGCCAAACGTGAGATTGGGTATTTTGTGGATTGCTATGCGGGCTATCATCAGATCCTAATGAATGAGGAGGATGCAGAAAAAACGGCATTCATCACGCCATGGGGAACATACTGCTACCGGGTCATGCCTTTCAGTTTGAAAAATGCTGGGGCAACTTACATGAGGGCAATGACGACCATATTCCACAACATGATACACAAGGAGATCGAGGTTTATGTGGATGATGTAATCATAAAGTCTAGAAAGTAGTCTGACCATGTCAGAGATTTGAGAAAGTTCTTCCAAAGGCTTCGCAGGTACAATCTTAACCTCAATCCTGCAAAGTGCGCATTCGGGGTGCCGTCTGGAAAACTGTTGGGATTCATAGTCTACCGTTGAGGTATTGAATTGGACCCGTCAAAGATCAAATCTATCCAAGAATTGTCACCCCCAAGGAACAAGACTGAGGTGATGAGTTTATTAGGGAGGTTGAACTACATCAACAGGTTTATTGCTCAGCTTACGACAACTTGTGAGCCTATCTTCAAACTACTGAAGAATGATGTTGTGATGAAGTAGACAGATGAGTGTCAAGAAGCATTTGATAAGATAAAGGGGTACTTTTCAAACCCACATGTGTTGGTGCCACCAGCATCGGGGAGACCTTTGATTCTGTATTTGATGGTCATGGACAATTCATTTGGTTGTGTGTTGGGTCAGCATGACATCACTGGCAGGAAGGAGCAGGCCATCTATTATCTCAGTAAGAAGTTCACATCTTATCAGGTTAAGTACACTCACCTGGAAAGGACATGTTGCGCCCTAACTTGGGTAGCACAGAAGTTGAAGCATTATTTGTCATCTTACACAACTTACCTTATCTCTAGTTTGGATCCGCTAAAGTATATCTTTCAGAAGCCTATGCCTACAGGGAGGCTCGCAAAGTGGTAGATCTTACTAACAGAATTTGGCATTGTATATGTGACATAGACTGCAATGAAAGCCCAGGCATTGGCCGATCATTTGGCCGAGAATCCAGTGGATGAAGAATATGAGCCTTTGAAGACTTACTTCCCTGATGAAGAGATAATGCACATTGACGAGTTGGAACAGGTTGAAGAGCCAGTTTGGAAACTTTTCTTTGATGGAGCTACTAACATGAAAGGCGTTGGGATAGGAGCTGTACTTATTTCTAAAACAGGGCATCACTACCCTTTTACGGCTCAGCTTCATTTCTATTGCACTAACAATATGGCTGAGTACGAGGCATGCATTTTGGGTTTAAGGTTAGCTACCGACATGGGTGTCTAGGAAGTCTTGGTCTTGGGAGACTCGGACCTTTTGGTTCACCAAATTCAGGGAGAATGGGAAACACGGGATTTGAAACTCATACTGTATCGATAATTTTTGCATGATCTTTGTCAGTGGTTTCGATCAGTAGAGTTCAGGCATATTCTATGGATCCATAATGAGGTTGTCGATGCTTTGGCTACTCTGGCGTCAATGTTACCTCACCTAGATAAGGCTTATGTTGACCTTTTGCATATTCAGGCCCATGATCAGCATGCTTACTATAACATGGTGGAAGAAGAACTTAATGGTGCGTCGTGGTTCCACGACATCAGGGAATACATCAGAATGGGAGTATATCCGGTACAAGCCACAGGTGATCAAAAGGGAAGAATTCGTCGTTTGGCAAGTGGAGTTGTCTTTAGTGGAGGAGTTTTGTACAAAAGAACTCCATATCTTGGATTGTTAAGATGCATAGATGCTAGACATGCCACAGCTATCATGACCGAAGTACATTCTGGAGTCTGTGGACTACATATAAGTGGGTACGTTCTGGCAAAGAAGATTCTCCGAGCAGGTTATTATTGGATCACCATAGAGAGAGATTGTATCAGCTTTGTGCGCAAATGTCATCAATGCCAAGTACACGGAGATTTGATTCATTCTCCGCCATCTGAATTGCACACAATGTCTGCACCATGGTCTTTTGTTGCTTGGGGCATGGATGTCATTGGACCGATTGATCCAGCAGCATCCAATGGGCACAAGTTCATTCTAGTAGCCTTTGATTATTTCACTAAGTGGGTTGAAGCTAAAACTTTCAAGTCTGTGACCAAGAAAGTGGTGGTCGATTTTGTACTCAAATATCATCTGTCGGTGCGGGATCCCAAAGGTGATCATTACAAATAATGGTGCTAATCTCAATAGTCATCTGATGAAAGAGGCATGTCAGCAGTTTAAGATTATGCATCGCAATTCCACCCCATACCGCCCCAAGGCGAATGGAGCAGTCGAGGCAGCCAACAAGAACATAAAGAAGATACTTCGGAAAATTGTGGAGGGTTCTAGGCAGTGGCATGAAAAGTTGTCATTTGCATTGTTGGGTTATCGCACTACTATTCGCACTTCAGTAGGGGCAACTCCTTATTTGTTAGTATATGGCACTGAAGCAGTGATACCTACGGAAGTTGAAATCCCATCCCTTCGGATTGTCGCTGAAGTCGAAATTGATGATGATGAGTGGGTCAAAACCCGCCTGGAGCAATGGAGTTTGATCGATGAGAAAAGATTGGCAGCAGTGTGTCATGGCCAGTTGTATCAACAGAGAATGGCAAGAGCATATAATAAGAAGGTGCGTCCACAGAAGTTTGAAGTGGGTCAACAAGTATTGAAACGTATCCTTCCACATCAGGGTGAAGCAAAAGGCAAGTTCGCCCCAAATTGGCAGGGGCCGTTCACCGTAACGAGAGAGTTATCCAATGGTGATTTGTATTTAACAGATATAGAAGGCAAATGTGTAGACATGGCTATCAATTCTGATGCAGTCAAAAGATATTATGTATGATTTCTCTGGTTTAAATTGTATTTGTTTGCACTTGGCATGTTCTGAAGATTAGAATGACGAAGGTATTTTGTTCTGCTATCAAAACAATTTATCATTTGTTACCCCTTTTGAGCCTTATTTATTTCATTTCATACCCCTCTTTTGGAATCAGTAGCAAAGTTCAGAAACACAGTCACAAAATATAAGTAAAGGAAAAGATAGAAAAGAAAAGAGAAGGAAAAAAAAGAAAAAAAAAGAAGTAAAGAAAAGAAAAAGGAGAGAACAACAAAACAACAAAAAGAAAAAAAGGAGGAAAGAAAAAAAGAGAAAGAAAAGAAAGAGAAAAGAGAAAATCACAACAGCAAAGCCATTTCTATGTCATGAACTCCGTTCGACCTCATTCCTTTTAAGGATACGTAGGCAGCCTCATGGTTCGGTCCCATCAAAGTAAAAATTCAAAAGTCCCCCAAGCAAAGAAATTGAGGCAGAAGTTGTGGTTGTTGTAAGAAATCTGATTCCGAAAGTTGTAATCTTGAACCCATTTGAATTGTTTTGAGCCTTTTGATACCCTTTCTTTCTAACCCCATCCAAACTCACATTACGGTCCAAAGAAAGACCTTTCGATCAGTCTTCGAGAGATGCCAAGTCGAGCAAGTGGAGGCGATTCATATCAGGGGCAACACTCCAGTCCAAACAAAGAAGATGAAAATGAGTGAGTCTTATTGGTGAAAACCCTTGCCGTCACCATAAGGCGACGAAAGATGAGAGAAATCAAAATGAGAGAGTCTTATTAGTGGAAAACCTTCACGGGCACCTTAAGGCGAAAGTGAGTTGAGAGATGAACAAATGAGAGAGGTTTGTTGGTGAAAATCCTTTAGGGCACCGCAGGCCGAATTAGGACAAGGTTTTGGTGAAGAAATTGGGGTTTGAAGATCTTGGGGCGTAAAGTACGACAACTGAAAGTTGGTTGGTTGGACAGACTGGGCCGATTAATCCGAAATGCATGTCATGATCATTGGTGTCGGCTGCTCCACTCAGATAAGTCTCTTTTCTTTTTCCCTTTCAGACAGTCTTCTAGTTTTGGATTTTTCTTTTCCCTAACTCTCAAAGTTATTGCATTTCATTTCTTCTAGATTTATTTCTCTAAGATGTTTCCAATGTCAGTTCTGTTTAAGCAAATAAGAAAGGATTTCAAAGCTCTCTACCAACTTCCAAAATTGCACAAAAGCACAGCGTTGCCAAAGCATTGTTAGAGATAGTATGATGTGAAATGGGATATAAAGGGTCAGCAAAAGTTCCATTAGTGAAATGGTTTAGTAATTTCGTGGGAGATGCAGAGGTGCAGATAGATGGGTCAGAGATATAACACAACAGTTGGGTATAGAACACTCGGGTTATCCAAGGTCATATGGGTGAAAGTTAGTCAGAAAGTCAAACGGTTTTTGGCCAATCCGGGGAAGCCAGTCAAAACAAAGCACGGTAGTAGAGAGGTCACCTTCAGCAATAATGCCACAAACTAACCACCACATTTTAAACTGACAAGATTTTTCTTTGATTGAAATAGGGGCAGGAAATTTTGTTTGTTTCGGAAAAACCCTCCGTAAGGGAAAACAAGCACCAGATAGGTTTGATCATAAATTCTCAGGACCCTCCTGGAAAATGGGACCTAGTTTAAAATTCAAAACATTCATGAATAGCAAAATCTAGCATAAATGTACCCCAAAGGAATATAAATTGGCTTCAAAGTTTTCATGCTTGAGATAGGATTCAATTAAGAACTTTCAGGACCCTCGTGAATAATGGGACTTAGCTTTAAGATTTCCCTTAGATAACAAGATTTAGCGTAAGTTCTGTTGTAGGGTAGTATAATTCAGCCGTAAAAGTTGTCACTCTTAAGATAAGACTTGATTTTTGATTTTCAGGACCCTCCTGGATAATGGGATGTAGTTTTAAGACCCTCCTAGATAACAAGGTTTAGTGGGAGTCATACCTTTAGAAGATATAATTTAGATGTAAAGCTGTCATTTAACTAGGAGTTTTCAGGACCCTCCTGGAAAATAGGATTTAGCTTTCAAATTCATAGAGATATTTGGTGACGTGATTCAATTAACACTCATAGATGCGCACAGCACCAAACTGGGGCAGGAAAATTTCTTTTGTTTTGTTTGTTTTGTTGTAATCAGGTTCAAAGGCAGCAATTTCAGATGATCAGTTCAAGTTTTGGTAATCAGACGCCCACCTGGAGAGTAAGGGAATACAGTTCAAGTTTCGGCAATCAGGCGCCCACCTAGGGAGTAAGGGAATACAGTTGAAGTTATGGCAATCAGGTGCCCACCTGGAGAGCAAGGGAATACGGTTCAAGTTTTGACAATCAGGCACCCATCTAGAGAGCAAGGGAATACAGTTAAAGTTTTGGCAATCAGGTGCCCACCTGGAGAGCAAGGGAATACAATTAATGTTTCGGCAATCAGGCACCCACCTGGAGAGCAAGGGAATACAATTAAAGTTTCGGCAATCAGGCGCCCATCTAGAGAGCAAGGGAATACAATTAAAGTTTTGGCAATCAGGCGCCTACCTGGAGAGCAAGGGAATACAGTTCAAGTTTTGGCAATCAGGCACCCACCTGGAGAGAAAGGGAATACAGTTAAAGTTTCGGCAATCAGGTGCCCACCTGGAGAGCAAGGGATTACAGTTCAAGTTTCGGCAATCAGGCGCCCACCTGGAGAGTAAGGGAATACAGTTCATGTTTCGGCAATGAATACAGTTCAAGTTTTGGCAATCAGGCGCCCACCTGGAGAGCAAGGGAGTACAGTTCAAGTTTCGACCGTCAGGCGCCCACCTGGAGAGCAAGGGAATACAGTTCAAGTTTTGGCAATCAGACGCCCACCTGGAGAGCAAGGGAATACAGCTAAGGTTTTGGTAATCAGGCGCCCACCTGGAAAGCAAGGGAATACAATTAAAATTTTGGCAATCAGGCGCCCACCTGGAGAGCAAGGGAGAACAACACTAGTTTTAAGGAAGGGAAACAATTTAAGTGTCGGTAATCAGGAGCCCACCTGGAGAACAAAGTAACTCAAAGTATTGGTAATCAGGAGCCCACCTGGAGAACAAAGGGAAAGCAGCAATATTCGAAGGAAGACGGTTCAAGTTCAGCAATCAGGCACCCACCTGGAAAAAAGGGAAAGCATCTCAGATTACAATTCGAGTCGGCAACAAAGGGACTTCACCTGGAGAATACAAGTCAACAAAGCAACAGGAATCGCAAGATCAAGTTTGAAGATATAGATAGGATTCTTGTAACTCATAGATCATAGTTTAGTATAGCTTCTATTATTTTGTCACGGTGTAATAAGGAGTTCAGTAAGCAGTAGCAGCGGCGACAGCAATAGTGAAATCACGGCTTCATGGTAGTCACAGCTACTGAAACTTCCCGAACTACACTGACTTGTTCCCTTTATAGCCAAGGATTTGTAGGCAACCTCGGAAGCAGGGTGCGGTCAAATCTTTCAAAAATGCTTCCCTCGTATCTGCTCACTTTATCGTTGCACGAAAACTCTTCATGTTTCCGAGCAAAGACGGGCAGCTGTGAGCACGTGATTTTTGCCCTATGTGAATTACTCCCATAAATTCAAGAAAAATAAATTTTCCCGTTATTTGCAATTTCGTAGAGTTTTGTAGCATTTTTCGTTAATTGTTTGCATTTGTCTGCGCATTTTAATTCTATTTAATTCATGAAAAATACAAAAATATATTGCATTTACATTTAGAATTTAATTTTGCATTTTTGGATTAATTAGTAATTTAGTTGTTTTACAAAAATAGAAAATCACAAAAATAACTCATTTTGCGTCTTTAACTTTTTAATTTTAAATTTTATAGTTTTTCTTTTAATTTAGGAGTTATTTAATTTTTGTAAAGGCTATGAATAGTAATTAGTTTAATTTGGAGAGTTAATTCAGTTTTAAGAGTTAATTTGGGTTTTTAATTTTGATTTGAAAAGAAAAGGAAATTGAATTTGAAAAAGAAAAAGAAAAGAAATTGAAGCAAAGGCTGTCTTGGGCCAATTCAACAGGCCCAAATAATTCCCCTTCCTTACCCGCCCCTCTCCAGCCCACAACCCACAACCCGTTCTTTGACCCACCCCAATCTAGATCCGTCCAGCCCAAATTCCCTTTTAATCTCACCCGTCACTTCCTCTCATCCAATGGCCCACAGCACTTCAATTATCCAAATATACCTCCAATGCAAGAAAACCTAATCCTAAAGTCCCAAACTCAGAAACGGCATGTTCATCCTCTCTTCACCTTCAATCTGCATCCAGACTCGCCAAATTTCAGGCGAGTGAGCTCAAACTCGACTCATGCAACCCCCATCTCACCAAGTCACCGAATATTCTAACGGCTTCTGACAATTTTTCCACACCATGTGCTGAATTAGTTGAAATCTCTGAGGGATAAATTCCGAAAAATGGGAGCTATGGATTGATTTGAGGATCAATCCCTTCCTTCCATCTGTCAGAATTGGTTCCAAAAGAGATCTTCAAGTTTCATGTATGTGAAGAAAGGAATAGGAGGTTCGAGATTTTTGGGGGAAGGTATATATATAAGGTAAGCTTCTTCGTTAAGGAGGATTTTTTTTGAAGAGATTTTTTGGCATGAGGGCTAGGGTTAAAAGTAATTCTAATTCTTCTTCGTTTTTTTTTTAATTTTGGCTTAGTTTTTCCAGAACAAGCGAAAGATACATAAAGAAAAATGTTCATTATTCTCTGAGTTTGTTTTTCATTTTCGACTACTTTTAAAAAAGAGAGAAAAAAATCAAAAATATATAGTCCGTCCTTTCTCTCTGGGGTTGAAGGCTGTTTGAAAATGATGCTCGATTGAGAGTTGCTAAGTTTTGTTGTTGTCCAAGCTATTGATTTCTACTTGACTCTGTTTGCTGTTCGGATTAGCATTAGCTTCTGGATTTCAGTTGTAATTAGTGTTTAAGCAAAGTAAATCGAAGTTGTTACTGATTCCTGGTTCATTTCTTCTCCATTTTTTTATTGTTCCCGATTTGGTGTCGTGTGTTCATGTTCTGTGATGATTTTATTTAAGACTACCTGAAAGTCAGTATTCATTGCTTGGGTTAAATGATGAGTTCTTTTGGCCTTGATTCAGGCCTGTTTGTGTTTCTTGTTTATTCTATATTGGATGAGTGATTGTATGCACTGATGTAATGGCTGCAGTTGTATAAACTCATCCCATTCATTTTGTTAAATTTTAGCACTAAAACAGATTCTTGAAACCCTAAAGAGTGAAGCCTGCTTGTTTGATCATTTTTGTTGGTTTACCTGAAGTTTGAGCCTCAAGTAATTCGTGTGCTTGGTTCATTCTTGAATTAGTGAGTCAACACACATTTAGCTTCACCTCTAAGGCCACAGAGGTTAATGTTCATGTTTCCAGTAGTCGTTTGTCACTGAATCTCTTGAAACAGTAGTTAATATGAAGCATGTGCAGCATTGCTTTGTTCTCTCAAATCATTTTATTTGCTAGTCGAGTTTGTTTAAGTTTTGGTAAGAAAACAATGTTCAAGAATCTCCTTCTCTTTCTCCGAAATAGTTTAAGTGCCTTATGCCACAGTTGATCCTTCATGTCACAGTATCCACATTCATAGTAAAATCATGTTTAAAACGTTAGTTCGAGTGATATTTTGGAGTTTCTAGCATCACGTGAGCTATGTGCCTTTTGTCCATTCTGATAAGTGTTGCATTAGGAGCAAGGTCACATTAAGTTGTGTGGGCTCGCCATGATCCAGCTTGCCCTATTTAAGACTTTCGCGTGTTTGAGTGCCATTTCAACTGTCCTGATTGCCAATTCAGTTTGCCTTAATATCCTGGATATCAATATGTCCTGTTATTTTTTCCCCTTTATGTTTCTATGATGATAAATGAATAGAAAAACCATGGATAATACAGAACTGAATGGTATAACTGAATACTGGAGTTAAATGGATTGACTGCATTTTTTGGGCCGGAAGGACTACTGTTTTTGGCAAGAATTTGCAGTTGTTGATGGCCATTTACTTTCTGTTGCATAAGGTTAGTTTGCATAGCCTTTGAAGCATTTGTGAGCATTGCATGACTCATATGTCATAGTTCTTGCAGCTTTACATATTGACGACAGTAAATTTTGCATCTGTGAGTTGTGAGTTTCTTTATATGTGTATAGCGGGGGGTAGGGGGTGTTTGTCGATGTTGTTACAAGTTTGTACGTGGCTGAAATTCCTGCTAAGTTACAATCACACGTCAATTTGATATGCTTTCGTAGTTCTAATTGCCATACTGTATCATGTCATTCCCACTGTAACAAATTAGATACACATTTATATGTTTGCTATCTTCCCTTTTATCCATTCAGGTGCATGAGAGATAGGAGTGCATAAACATATTGCATAAAAATGCATTTTTTTGTTAACTAGGAAGTCAGAAGTGGGGGAAAGTGGGTCAACTTGATAATAACTTCATTTCCTATTGGCTTATGTTTACAGATGACTTCGTTGGTCGTTTATAGGTTGATTGATTGTGTGCAGATAGATTTTGTTAATCCTACTAGTTAGAATGTGATGCGAGTGAGGAAGAAGAAACAATTTATTCATGAACGTTCTAGTTTATTTTAGTCAAGTAATTAAATTATTACAATTACGGGTACGGTTCCCGTGACGTGGTTGTGATACTTAGTTTTTTTTAAGTTAGATATAAGTAGGAGTATTTTTGGTTTCCCTTAGCTAAACACAATTCTTTTCTTAAAATAATTTGAGGTGCGCCATACACAAACAAAATCCTATAATGTATGGCCCTCACATAAATACAAAATTTGTATAGAAAATGCCCTGAACTTGCGTAGTTTGCTTTAGGCGTGTAATTTAAATTACTTTCCTAAATTTGGGTGTGCATTTATGTGACCCAAATCCAAATATCAACAACGTTAGATAAAATGTGTCGTGGACCGCGGGTGCATTTATGTGACGTGGTTCAAGACGTGTTTAGATGACGTTGAATCTATCCTAAAAATAATTAAATAAAAGCGGTTATAAAGTTAAAATTGAACTATAGGCTAAAACATGTATTAAAATCAGATAATAGGCCAATTATAATAGTTGAGCGACCGTGCTAGAACCACGGAACTCGGGAATGGCTAACACCTTCTCCCGGGTTAACAGAATTCCTTACCCGGATTTCTGTGTTCGCGAACTATAAAACTGAGTCAATATTTCCTCGATTCGGGATTTAAAACTGGTGACTTGGGACACCATAAATTATTCCAAGTGGCGACTCTGAATCTTTAAATAAATAAATCCCGTTTCGATTGTCAGTTTAAGTTGGAAAACACTCTCTTACACCCTTCCGGGAGTGTTAGGAAAAAGGAGGTGTGACACTAGTCAATTCTCGCACTTGACAAAGTTTTATCTCCCTTCTCTCTAGTTTCCCTTTCTAAGTTTATAATGTCAGTAAATGACCCAATCTCAACCCCACCACCAGCCCCACCTACAACCAATGAAAACTTAACAGAAAACCTAAACTCAGCTACAAACACCTGCACACCACCTATTCACCTCAAACCATCGGCTAACTCAGACCAACCAACCCAAAATACCACAGTTAAAACCAACAATTCGAATTTACTAACAAATGTTAATGGCGTAAATAGACCAGTTTCCACCACCATAATACCTCAAACCACCACTATAACATCAATTATCTCTTCACAACCCAAAATTTCCTCCAATTTGACAGACCAGAGTGACAAAATGGCAATACTTTGAATAATGAAGAAAACATTATTCTTCAATCGTCCATCATTCCTAATGAAAATTCAAACCTAGAGAAGCTATTAGCCATAAAGGGTCAGACACACAACCTATACCAAAACCACATGCAACAACCTAAAGGTTATTGGTAACAGACCATCATCACATAGTGGACGTAGAGATGACACACAGAGTATCTCCAAACTTTCCTTTGCAAGCTTCATTTAAGACAAAGAATACACGACCAGTGGAGATTAGACATGGAACACATCTAGGTAAGTTGGCAGTTTACTTATCTTCTCCAGATTATTTTATCAACCTTGTTCAGGATTGAAGACTCACGATAGTGGGTAAGTTTTATAGAGGTAAACCAACTATGGAAGAAATATGGGAAGTTTTCATAAGGCAATTTTATCTTAAAGGGCCAGTGAAGATTCCTTATTTTGATCCTAAATATGTCTACATAGATGTTCCGAATGATGTCGATTATAATCATTTTAGATTCAAAGAATATGTAGATATTAGTGACTCTCCAATAAAATTTATGAAGTACACCCCTGACTTCATACCAGAAGTAGAGACTTCTATTATTCAAGTATGGATTTTGATACATCAACTACCATGGCACCTGATCAAGTAGAATATTATTTCTAAGATGATGCAATCTATAGGGGTGGTTGTTTCTCCTGATTAGGCAACATACTCTAAATCTAGAGGAAAAGTTGCTAAAGTGAAAGTTAAAATCGACCTTCTAAAGCCAGAATTTGACTAGTTATGGTTGGGCTTCAATAGGCTTAGAGGTGCAGAAAATGGTGTGATATTAAGTATGAAAGGGTACCAAGTTATTCTCTTTATTGTAAATTATAAGGTCAATAAATTTAATGTAGAAATAGAGTCAGAGATGAGAGAATCAAAGCACAAAAAGAAGAAATTGCTAGAGCTCAGAAGGGGGAAATTGCTAATAGAAAAACAGGAAGCAAAAGTGATGATGAATTCAAAATTGTAAGCAGAAGGAAGGGACCAAAAGAAAGGAAGATAGGAAGCACACAAAGTCAAAACAAAAATCAAGATCAGAATACTACACATCAAAATGAAAGAAACAGCCAAACCAACAAAGCTAATAGGGGCATTGTGATCAGGGAACTAATAGAAGGAAACCATACAATTATGTTAGAAGAAGTTTAGGGCAAGGGTAAAGGAAAGTTATATAAAGAAAACAATGATTAAGCCATTGAAGAAGAGGATACGGAATAGGATAATGATGCACTTCCGAGATACAATGTTGAGGTGCCAAAATTGAAGAAAGGAAGAACCGGAGGCAAAAAGAAATTCAAAGGGAAAATGAGAATGAGACAACTCAAAAGTGTGATGAAGAAGTACAAGAACCTATCAACCTAATGAACAAGAAAAGGTTAATAATGCTAGTACTTTAAAAATCAAACCAAGTGAGAAGGTTGAACAAAAGTCAAAGTTCCAGGAGCAAAGTAGCATTCACTCAATTCCTGAGAATCAAGAACTTAAACCACTTAGTAGAGTCACAGATTAGACTACAAACCATGTTATCTAACCATGAGAGTGCCATCACAACTATATTAAATTAATATCTGGAACTAACCTTGACAGAAATCACAACAATGGAGAGACACAACATATCATATCAGATGAAATTTTGAATTCATCTGAGAATGATGAAAGTGCAGGAGACATGGATTATGTAGATGAAGAAAGTTCAGAAGATGGTGATGATTATGCTTATGATAATCCGCGTAGACCAAAGGAAAACACTCATTGTTTATGGCATGGACTACCAGGGTATCTAATCATGTTCGTTCCCCATGCTTTCGCACCATAGCGCCATATGGTCCTGGATAGAGGTTCCATCCTAAAAATAAAAGAGAGCCTTCATGAAAAACTATTTGAATGAGATCTCTCATACAAAAAGTTCTTAGCTAGCGTTTCGGGAGAATCTAGTCATTTAGTCAATTCATATCTATCTCTGTAAATCAAGGGGTAAAGCTTCCCTCTCATGTAGTCGTCGGCCTTCCTAACTCAAGGGTAGAGTACTCAGCTTTTAAGTGCGGCTAGTCTTTTTTATACATATGGATGAAGTGAGGGATTTGTTCTGAATTCCATCTATACTATAGAACCAGACGTGAGAGTTTCTTCTCATCCAGCTCCTCGCGAATAAAAGGATCCAAAAAATTTATATTGGAGCAAAAAATAGGGGGTCGTAGAACTGACCTCTTATTTTTATTGATTCAATACATTAGGGAAAAAGATCGTATAGTTCCCTATCGAGACAAACTCTCAACGGATTCTCCACGTGTTGGGAATGCCTCTTCCGTGCGTCTTTCTCGTGGCGGGAACAGAACAATAGGGAAAGACCCGGCCCAGGGCAAGGTTTATTTATTTAAGAGAGAATGACAAAATGAACCACATGTCCTGATCGGAACGATTGAAGAAAGAAAGAGAATGGTAGCTTCTTTCGCCTAGGGGACATCATCGGAGAACAATGTCGGGGACAGGGTGAGAATCTTCTGTTGGTTACGCCCTTGTTGTGTCAGTTCTTCCATATTTAGAAACTTCATAGAAGTCAAAATAGGAAAAAATAAAAATACCTAGCAATTTTTTTCTATGGATATAAGGCTTTAATTGATAGAGATAGAGGAAGCAGCGTAAATATCAAATAGCGAGGTTTTGGGCCGATACAATAATAACTGCGTACGGATGTCATGATGGAAGAAATACTTATCTCGTGATGTGAGATCAATCTTAGGGATTTTCTTTCAGTGCCTCGAAGACTCAATAGCAATTCCATCTCGTCTATTCTAATAGATTCCACTTCGCTTACTTGCACGACTTCCTCTTTACTTAAAAAAGGGGGTGAGTCAAAGGTCTTCATTCACTCTTCTCTTACTTTCCCTACTTCTAAAAAAAATGTTGAACAAAAATGATCTTTCTAAAGTTAAGGCATCAAATCGGTCGGCTGCT
This sequence comes from Nicotiana sylvestris, assembly GCF_000393655.2. Lineage (NCBI taxonomy): Eukaryota > Viridiplantae > Streptophyta > Magnoliopsida > Solanales > Solanaceae > Nicotiana > Nicotiana sylvestris. The sequence goes on from NC_091059.1 coordinate 40,564,217, forward strand.
GGACGGGGTCAGGAGCAGCAGTAGGAGAAGCGATAAGCCCTTCAATCTACTCCTCAATGCAGGAATGGAGGGCCGCTTTGGACCACTTTCTCCCGTATTACTACCTTGTTTTCTTGTGCCAATAGTTTCCCACTGAGAAAGAGATCGAGGATCGGTCGGAAGCTTCTTCCTTCGAAGGAATTTCTCCTTCATCAAATGAATTCTCTTTCAAAGTAGATAAATGATATCAAAAATCGATAGATTTAAACTACTCGTTCGACAAATAAAGAATTTATAGTTGTCCAATAAAATAAAACCATCTACGTAAAATGAATATTCATTTAGACGAAATATGATATTAAGTGAAGGAAAGGGGAATTTTAGGAAAAAGATCTTTTTTTAGATCTTTTTTCCCTTACTCTTTAATATCATTGTAATTTTTTTGCATGCCTCCTTGACTTCTCAAACTGAACTAAGACTGTCCAACTAGAGTATAGCCAGAAGGAGCTCTTTTTGTAGTGAAAGTGTTTCCAAATAGAAATCCATAGCGTCAGTATTAAGACTTAGAGTAAACGAACAATTGAAGCTTCTTACAAAAGGTAGATCAGCTTGATAACTCGGTACACTGTATTGACAGAACTCTATTCATAGACAAACTTGAGATTTGCGATCCCAAGTAAGATCAGTTAAGGATCATGGGATCCTTTTCTATCAGATAGGACATCTAATTCCTCTAACACGGATAACATAAAAACTAGGATTAGATGCTTAACATAACGACTCATATTCGTTCACAAAAGATAGAGGAGCGACTTCGGAGAAGGACATCTAACAACTCAACTAGAGCAGATCCCGAGACTTCACCCTTTCTATTAAACTGTTGGGCACTATATTCTGTAAAAATAAAGAGAAAATAAAAGGTAAACAAAAGAGAGAACAAATGCGATAGAAAGCGTCAGAGCTTCGAAAGCCTGAAATTGAGTGTCCTTGATTTGAGCATGTTAGTTAGGTAGAATGTGGGTCTCCAAAATCCAATGTCGTAGGTTCAAATCCTACAGAGCGCGATCGGGGCATTGCCCTTACTTTAGCTTTAGGAAGAAATCTAGACTTTGCATCTCATATTAGGGATCATATATCGGTATCGGAAGATCATGCCTATCACTTCTTCTTAACTTCCGTGATTTGACGGCAGGAGGATCATCAAAGGTTGGAGAAAGAGATAGAAAGCTGACTAGAGTAGGGGTAGAGGGGCTGTGTCAATCTATTCCAATCGAGGTGATAGCTTGACTCGGCCAATGGGAGAAAGATCAAATTGCGCGGGTGAGGGTTCCCACCCATCATCTAGATTCAAAGTCAAGGTCTTGTTTTGATATTGATCATAGAAAACGTCACTTCTTTTATTGGATAGATTCAGGCTTGCTTATCTCGCTCTCAAATTGGAAAGCTAGGTTTGGAACAATTCAATTCAGTGGGATCCTTCATTCACATTTTTTCCACCAAGAATGTTTTCTAAAACTCTTTGATCTCCAAATTTGGAGAATCCTAATTTCACGCAATTCACAGGGTTCAACAAGCAATCAATATTTCACAATCAAGAATGTAATACTCTTTATAGTAGTGGTCCTTATATATTGTTTTAGCAATCGAAATATGGTCGAAAGAAAAAATCTCTAATTGATAGGGCTTGTTCCTATACCTATGAATTCCATTGGACCCAGAAATGATACATTGGAATAATCTATTGGGTCTTCCAATATCAATAGGTTGCATAGTAATAGTTGTTTGCTAGGTTGGTTTTGCTCTCTACCTTCTCACGGTGGGATGGAAACAAGAGAGGTCAACCCGGCATACCTTCAAAGCAAGAAGCTATAACAGCAGAAGGGGAGAAAAACGATCTACACGAATGGTGTAATGACTGCCCCGCTATCTTTGACATGGACCCGGTGAAATTAAATTCTTCGTAAAGATGTGGAGTACCAACGGCAAGATGGTAAGACCCCGTGCACCTTAACTATAAAACAACGACTTTCGAGTAGAGGATTTGTTTGCTCTTCATTATTCCCTCAGAGTTAAGTTATAGTTAGCAGATGGGATCTAATTCATTAGAGGAAGTGTGAGGAGATCGATAGTGACAAATATGTAGATATTTTGCTTGAGACTTTTGCTTCCGAGAATATGGTTGACGTTCCTATATCCTCGACCACAGACACTACTACCAATACAATTTGCTCATCTCATAGGGGCAGAGGTGGAACAAGAGGAGGTAGATATTCAACAAGAGGAAGAGGTAGCTGATACACCAATCAAGGGCATGTGGAAAATCACAGAAATACAGCTTCTCAGATTAGTAATTAAGTTTAAGTACCTTTTTGGAATATAAGGAGCATCAATTCTAGTGGTGCTCTTGAAAGACTGAAGCAATTGATTAGATCACATAAATTTCCTTTTATTTTCTTAAGTGAACCTTTCTATAAGACCAATAAGTTGGACAAATACAAAAGAATATTGGGATACCAACATGCCTTTTCTAACAACAACAGTCAAATAATCTTGATTGTGAGGTGGTGGAAGAGGATGAACAACATGTGTCTAGTATTATGAAACACAATGTAACTTCATTTCTCATGTTTTCTATTTATGCAAAATGTGAAGATCATTTGAGAAGAGAATTGTGGGATAAACTTAGGAATTAGGAGCATCTCTGACAAATATAGCATGCCTTGGTTCATTTATGGTGATTTCAATTGTATCACTGACCCTCGTGAGATGAAGGGAGTGGTCTACATAGGATGTAAAAAAGCTTGTCTTTTCTCCAATGTTTTATGAATTGTGAACTAGTGGAGGTTGGCTACACTGGTTCTGCTTTTACGTGGTGTAATGGCTGGTCTTCTCAAAGAAGAATCTTGCAGCAATTAGATAGAGTCCTTGTCAATCATAAGTGGATGAACCTCTTTAATGCCGCAAATGTCATTCGCTTAGTTAGGACAGGTTCTGATCATGAACCTCTCTTATGCTCCATGAAGATAATGCTTAGTGAACCAGTGAAATACTTTAGGTTCCTTGATTTATGGATCAAACAAGAAGACTTCATGAATATAGTAGAACAATCTTAGGCTGACGAGGTTTAGGGATCACCTCTTTGGAGATTTCATTTGATGTTGAAGAACACATGCAGAAAGTTATCTCAAAAGTCCAAGAGTTCTCTTGGTAATATATTTGACAAAGTTAAGGAACTAGAGGGTAAGGTAGCAGAGCTAGAAGAGAGGTCCATCCAAGATAATTCTGATTTTAACATATGTGCTCTTAATCAAGCCAATGCAAATTTGATTAGTTCTATGAAGGATGAAGAGCCTTACTAGAGACAAAAATCTGGTATCAAATGGTTGGTTGAGGGTAAAACTAACTCTAAAACCCTAGATAATATTTCCATCAAAACCCTAGATAACAAATTAGTTATTCATAATAGTATGTAAAACTACAATACTAAAAGTCATAACAAACAATGAAAAATAGGAAGAGAAAGGAAAAAATCGTAGAAGAATTCCCCACCTTGCTCCTATTGTGTCTCTGCCTCCTTAGGTCGAATCTGTGTCAAAAGTATGTCCAACCTCCTCAAAATAGCATTTTTACATGTATTTATACCAAGTAGGGTCGAGCCCAGACGAAAATACCTTCTCCCGTGCGAAATAGGTCAACCACTCTATAAACTTTGCACTACCGCGCCGCACCATGCGGTGCGGCAGTGGGAAAGTTCAGATTGCTGATTCTGACAGGCTGTAGGAAATTTCCACAGGCGCGGCGCACTGCACGCCGCACCATGCGATGCGGTAGTGGGAATTTGTTAAAACACAAAACAGGAAAGTTGTAGCCCATTCAAATAGCTTTCCAACAATATATTGTGAATCCCAAATGGCATTCTGAGTGAAAAGTTATGTGTATTTTACTAGATAATACACTGTATGCCCGCTCGATTCTTCGTTTCGTTCTTAACTATCGTTTGTTGATCCCCCAACATGATTCCGATTTAATTTCTTGGGCTTTTACTCAGACTTCAAAGCTCCAAATCACTTGAATTTATTCCATAATATCTACATAGCTCGGAATCACTCCTACAAGGCATATAACACATAATTAGTGCAAAACACTAGCGATTAAAGCTCAAACTCAATTAAAGTGCAGTAAATTAGAGTGTAATAAGTGATTAAAATATGAAATTATAGCCTATCATCAACACCCCACACTTAAACCATTGCTCGTCCTCGATCTATCAAACTACACTTTATATAGACACGGCCTTTTTAAGCAATTTTCCTAACGCATCACACCAAGAATATTTAAAATAGAATAAGCACAAAAGCGTAACATCTTTACCTCAAGATTTGACTCACAAGTACCACGCATTATTCACAACTCACCCACTTATTCTAACATAGAGGTCACTGATATTACCTTTCCTTCATGAATCAAGTGCCCTCACACAATAAAAGAGAGTAGTTCCACACAATATAAAAGTTAAGAACCATTAGGAACTCAAGATAGAAAGAATTCACTCACTCTCAGAAACAATATTCATATGCCACAAAAGATGCATTAGAGGCTTGCCCATAATGTAATACTCTATTAATCGAGCTTATTCAGTCTAGGATCAAGTAGGACTTTATTTGGTTGTAATGTAGGCTAAGGGATGGGTAGGATACATTTAGATATAAGAGTGACTACACATCTCTAAGAACTTTAATACATACATTTAACATTTAAAACCCCACTTATGTCAAACCAAAACTCCACCTTCCCATTAATGTATATTAACTTCATACTTCTTTAAGCACAATTACATCAAAAGCCGCCAACACAAGGAATATTCTTCATAACAATACAACTATTTTTTTTCTTTTCTTTCGTTTTCAATTCAAGTGACTCTTACTTTTTTAAAACAATGCACCTTTCTTCTTATTTCATTAGTTCCACTCAAAAGCCAAACCAATCACCCCACACTTTAACTTTTACAAAGTTCATAACAATTCAAGTGCTCATGAGAGGTGAAAATGTTCAAAAAGATGGTTAATTCAAACAAATGGGTAAGGCTTGTAATGTAGTTGCCAAAGAAACAGGATTACAGGCTCAAAAGGGTTAGCTACGATACATAAAAATTAGGCGGGTAAAATATACATATCTGGCTCAACAAAGAAACGCCTATATCACTTCCAAGACTGAACAAAATTACTATTTTGCTTTGCAAACACACGGGGCAAGTTTTAGATATTAAATTCAATGCACTGAATAATGCAAAACCTTACACACACATGGCACATAACTCACTTAGGATTGGATTCATCAAGACACTCTAGTTAAAGTAGTTAAGCAAAGTTAAAATCATATAATTTAAGGTACTTATACAAGAGTCAAAAACTGAGCCTAAGCATCACAACCAAAGTACTCACTATTCTCAAGGCATAACAAAGTCAAGAGATATTGCTTCATTTCAAAACACAATACAATGGCTCCTACTCCAAAAAAAAACTAACTACACCCGATTCATACAAAACCCTTGGAAAAGAATTGCAGTACAAAGAAAAACCAAGGGGGAATTACTACACTACCTACAAAGAAAATCTTTTTGTCCTTTTTTCTTTAGAATTAAATCCCTAAGAAAATTGTCTAGGATATCCATCGTCGGGAAAAGTCCATTCGTTACTATTTAACAAAAAAAATATTCAATTAAACTAACATAACTAAAATGGCATAGAAAATTACCCAGACAATCTCCTCACCCCACACCTAAAATTGTGCATTGTCCCCAACGCACACCATACTAATAAGAGGGTAAAAGAAACGCCCTGGTAGGACAAAGGCCGAAGCACTAGCAACTCATGGGGTACTCAGTCTTCTCCCGGGCTTGGTCCTTCGTGCGGGTACCTCACACTTAGTTCCAACCATCTGGTTTGTTGTTGCATCCTTCCAATAGGTTTTCTTTCCATACTCCTAGAAAATAAAAAATCGACACTACAAAATAATACATTAAGAAAACAAAACAAAAATAAAATAAAGCAGTAAAGTTGGGTTGCCTCCCAACAAGCGCTTGATTTAACGTCGTGGTACGACGCGAATCACTTTCTGCCTCCACTTCAAACTTATGAATTGAACCCCAAGTTTTGATTTTGCTCTGTGATCATGCGCCTGGGGTGGTAGAACGAATCTGACTGGCCCAATAAAACAATGTAGTATTCTGCACTTCTTGGCCTTTGGATGAGGTGTGTAATCCCGACTTTCAGCAAGAAGAATTCCAAAATGTAAGCACTTTGTTCCTCATTCCTTGACTCCTCAAGTGGCTCGGACGACTCTATTTCCATAACATTATCCAAACACCATGTGAAAAAATGCTTGGAGTGTGGACCAATGCGCTCAACTACATGAATATTGGGACTGTCTATATTCTCAATACTAATGACAATAGAGTCAACTAAATATGTATCCTCAATATCCTTGGTTGACTCTAGTATCTCTTCTACGACATTGGCATTCTCAAAATCTAGTTTGATTGATTGTTGGTGTTTTACTCTGGCCTTATCCTCTAGCTCCTCAATTTCTGTATCTAATTCACGCTTTTCTTGGATACTATTCACAATATTGGCTTGTTGAGCCTTAAAAACTTCAACCAGTTGACTCATGTGAACTTTCAAGTTGTGAATAGTTTCCTCGTGCCTTTCTATCTGCAGTTGTAATTTACTATGTTGTTCCAAAATGCACTTTAACATATCTTCGATCTTCTTTAGGTCAGCTTCCCTGGGTTCTTTGTTCCTATTAACTTCACCAGAAAAAGAAGAACCATCAAAGTAAGGGGTTAGGGGAAGGTAAAAAATATAATCACAACCGTTAATGAGACCATCTTGACCACCACACATATCACACACATTCCACACATAAGATTGAGTTGGTGCACAAAACTCGCTCTCGGGAATAGCCCTGGGTGGTTTCCTTTACAATATGCATAAGGAGGATTAAAAGTAGAATTACCAACATCAAAATTCTCATAATTCCATGATGCCATGTTTCTCAAATAAACAAATAAAACTAAAATAAAAAAAAATAAAATAAAAAATCAAATACTAAATAAAATAACATAAAAGTTCAAACTTGAAACCTAACAATATGTACACCTACAACTACACCCGTTAGTTCCCCGGCAACGGCGCCAAAATTTGATCACGCCCAACTATGCCTTATAAAAAAGACTAAGCGGTCGTTGCAAATATAATCCAGTTTACAAGTCCGGAGTCGATTCCCACAGAAAATTAAGGCTTAGCTACAACTGTTCAATATTGCTAAGAAGACAAGCTTGAACAGTTCCTAACTTATAAATATTTAGATTTTAGTTTTTAACTAACTAACTAACAAATTAAAATAATAAATTAACACTAAAGATAATACAGGTTGGAGAAAATATTAAGGAGGTTTAGAGTTATGATTTCCCCAATTGTCGGAATCCTTCCCGCTATGTCTTCTATAATTTCGCCTAAGTATTCTCTACCAATAATGAGTGCTCTGCGTGTTGTAATTATCGCCCGAGTAATTACGACAATTTACTAGACATACTCTCCCAAGTTACGCTAGCTGGCTTTAATTACAACTCACTTAGATCACATCCAAGGTTTCGTTATCCCTAATACCACCTTTAAACCCTTGGTTATCGATTCCTCACATACGTCGGGAGTGATGTTGTTCGACAACTACCTAAATATGCACTCTCTCCCGAGTAATACATACTAAATAGGCACATCTAATTGAGGATACTATCAATTAACTACAACTAAAACATAGTTGAACAAATAGAGATTATACTACAGCTCAATTATATAAAAACATAACAAGAATTTATCCTACAAAAGGTTCCATCAAAACTCTAGATAACAAATTAGCTATTCATAATAGTATGTAAAACTACAATACTAAAACTCATAACCAACAATGAAAAAAAGGAAGAGGAAGGAAAAACTAGTAGAAGAATTTCCCGCCTTGCTCCTATTGTGTCTCTGCCTCCTTAGGTCGAATCTGTGTCAAAAGTATGTCCAACATTCACAAAATAGCGTTTTTACATATATTTATACCAAGTAGAGTCGATCCCAGACGAAAATACTTTCTCCCGCGCGAAATAGGACAACCACTCTGTAAAATCTGCACTACCGCGCCGCACCATGCGGTGCGGCAGTGGGAAAGTTCAGATTGCTGATTCTGACAGGCTGTAGGAAATTTCCACAGGTGCAGCGCACTTCGCGCCCCACCATGCACCGCGGTATTGAGAATTTTATAAAACTCAAAACATGAAAGTTGTAGCCCTTTCAAATAGCTTTCCAACAATATATTGTGGACCTAAACGGAGTTTGAGTGAAACGTTATATGTATTTTACTAGACAATGCACCGTATGCCCGCTCGATTCTTCGTTTCGTTTTAACTATCATCTGTTGATCCCCCAACACGATCCCGGCTTAATTCTTTGGGCTTTTACTCAGACTTCAAAGCTCCAAATCACTTGAATTCATTCCATAATATCTACGTAGCTCGGAATCACTCCTACAACGCATAAAACACATAATTAGTGCAAAACACTAGCGATTAAAGCTCAAACTCAATTAAAGTGCAGTATATAAGAGTGTAATAAGCGACTAAAATACGCAATTATAGCCTATCATCAGCAGTTCTCACAAGAAAAACAACATAGGGATTTCACAATTTTAAATTGTATTCTGACGGTGGTGACTGACGCAGATAACAGTAAATTGATAGCACCACTAACTATGTAGGAATTAAAAGAGATAGTCTTTTGCATGAATACTCACAGTATCCCAGGACCAGATGGCATATATGGAAAATTTTATCACAAGTATTGGGAGATCATCGAGGATGATTTACTACCAATGGTTTGCGATTTTTTTGCAGGAGCTCATTTACCAAAGCTGGATATGCCTAAGGCATACGACGGAGTGGACTGGGATTATTTATGTAAAGTACTGAGACGAATGGAGTTTGATGAAATATGGGTTGATAGAGTATGGAGATTGATCTCAAATGTTTGATATTCCATCAATATTAATAGTGTTAGGCATGGTTTCTTCAAGTCTAGTAGAGGTATCCAGCAAGGAGATCCCTTGTCCTCATATTTATTTGTGATTGAAGCAGAACTTCTATCCCAGTTGATGAACAAACTTTCACAAGAGGGTTTCATTCTTTACTCATATGATAAAAAGGATCCTATAGTTACTCATTTGTGTTATGCAGATGATACTATACTTGTTTCATATGGAGACTCTTTGTCATTGCATATGATTATGTCTAAACTAGAGCCATATGAAAACGTTTTAGGGCAAATGGTGAATAGGAGTAAGTCAGGGTCCTATGTGCGAACAAATTATGATGAACAGAAGATTAGAGATATCAAATGCACTATTGGTATCCCTTATTTCCAATTCCCTATGTTGTATCTAGGGTGCCCTATCTACTATGGTAGAAAGAAAGTGTTCTACTTCAATAACATGATGGCTAAGGTTTCCAACAGATTTCAAGGATGACAAGGAAAGATGCTATCATATGGAGGTAAAGATGTATTGGTGAAATTTATTTTACAAGCTCTTCCTCTTAATTTATTGTCTGTACTCCACCCTCCAAAAATTATTTTAGCACAAATGGAAAAGATCATGCCAAATTGTTTTTGGGGAAAATTGGAGGATATAAGCAAACATCACTGGAAAGCTTGGGCAGACTTATGTTATCCCATTCTTGAAGGTGGAGTTGATTTTAAATCCTTGCATGGCATATGTAGTTCTTTCTCTATTAAGATATGGTAGAGTTTTAGAACTCAGAAAACTACGTTAAGAGAGTTCCTTGAAACCAAAAATTGCAAGAGGAAGCACCCGAATGGACTTATGGGCAATCTCATACATGGAAGAGATTTATGGATATCAATGAAGATGCTAAGAAATATATCTTATGGAAGATAGGATCACGTACATCTCCTTCTGGCGGGATAATTGAACAGGTGAAGGGCCCCTGGCAAAACAAATTCATTTTGATGTTTTACCAAAGAATACAAAAGTCAAAGATTTCTTTGAAGAAGGTAAATGAAAGGTGGATTCACTCAGAACCTTCTTATCTACAAATATTGTCAATACTATCATTAATATTGATATAAATGTAGGGAGGGATGATTTTTCTATTTGGACACCTTATACCATAGGAAGTTTCACATGTAAAACTGCCTGGCAGACTGTGAAAAGGCAAAGAAATATCTCCATGACATCCAAGATTATTTGGTAGAAAAAGCTTCCATTCAACATATCATTTTTTATAGTGAGACTGCTTCAGCATAGGTTACCCACAGATGATGCTATTCAGAAATTTGGCATTACAGTCCCTCCTAGGTGTGTCAGTTGTAGAATTTCTCTGATAGAAACTATATCTCATTTTGCAAAACAGGTGTGGTCTTTCTTTAGTAGCTATTGTGGCATTCAGATAAGATGGAAAATATCAGACAACTTGGTGGCTTTACAAGACGAGGAATAAAGCTCATGCAACTTTCCTACAGTGGATTCCTTCTGTTATATGCTGGGAATTGTTGAAGAGTAAGTGCTCTGCTAGGTTTTATAATATAAACATGAATGTCAGGTTCATAAATCAACAGGTTTCCAGAGAAGGTTCTATTGGATTGTCAATTTCCTCTGCTACAATTAACTCATTCATGGGGAGATATGTGCTTAGCATTTGAAAAGGCACAATAGATAACTAATAACCAATTGGTTAGATGCCAAAAACCGAATAATGATTGGTTAAAGCTTAACACTGATGGCTGTAGCAAAGGGAATCCAGGGAGTTCAGATGGTGGAGGAATTCTTAGAGACAGCCTAGGTAATATGATATTGACTTTTCCTGAATTCTATGATCAATCCACCAATAATTTGGCTGAGGCCAAAGCTATCTTGCAGGGTTTAATTTTTTATATTAGTAGGAGGAGAATCAAGATTATAGTGGAATCTGATTCGTAGCTAATTATTGATATGATTAACAACAAATTGAAACCACCTTGGCAGATTAGAAGGATCATTGACTAAATCAAAGAACTATCAGGCAAAGGAGAGTTTGTTTTTGTACATACTCTTAGAGAAGAAAACATGATGGCTGATTTATTAGCAAACCTTGGAGAAAAACAGAGATGTCAAACTATTTTTGAAAATGTAGAATCATTACCTGGTCAGATCAAAGCGGAAGTGAAGATGGATCAGGAGGAGGTTCCATGATTCAGAATCAAAACAAGAAAAAATTATTTCGTTATTAATGATGTTTTTAACTGATAGAGTAGAATGTTGTATAATTCTGGTACATATGGGCATATTACCTTTTTGTGAAGCTAAGTGTATTTATCTTGCAATAGAGGAGACCTCCTGTCACACCTCCTTTTTACCCGAGGGGGAATATAAGGGAGTTTTTCCAATTAAAGTGACATTAATCGAAATGAAATTATTTATTTATTTTCAAAGCTGCCACTTGAAATAATTTTATGGTGTCCCAAGTCACTGGTTTATTTTTAAATCCCAAATAGAGAAAAATTTGACTTCGTTTAAAGTCTGCGAAACCAGAAAGACTAGATAAGGAATTCTGTTAACTTGGAAGAAGACGTTAGGCATTTCGGGGTTCCGTGATTTTAGCACGGCCGCTTAGCAATTTATACTTGGCCTATTTTGTCTAATTACTCTTTTTAAGACCTATGTTTATTTTACCGTTTACCGCAATTAATCACTTGATAATCCATATTTTAAGGAATTAACTTAAGATGTGTTATGTGTACGTATACTCAATCCCTAACACTTAGTTTATTTAAGAAAAAGGTTTGGTCAAAATTACGCGAACACATACTTTGAATTTATCTGAAAGAAATGTAATCATGATAGTAATTTAAAAATCACTCCTAAAGCATTTCTACGAATATTTGATTAAGACGTTTACGTTTGATTATGGTCACGCGAACGTATACCTTGGCATCACAACTATGTCACGCATGCATAAACATAATTGTAATATTAGTCTAATTTAAAATGAACCTAAAGTTATGATTATATCTCTAAGTTAAGTATCATGTAACTAGGTGTAAAGTTTCAATGCTATGTGAGATATTTATTTAATTAATGGGGCAGTTTATGTATTAACTACCAAACAGGCCCAGATTTAAAGTTTGGGGCCTGACAAGGACTGGGTCCAAATAGAACCTAGCCCAAGATATATAGTGTCTTTTACTCAACAGCTAAAAATTTTAAATCTAAAGGAACTTGGGCCTGACTGAGCCTAGATGAATCTGGTCCAAAGCAATTTAAGCATTCAATCAATTAAACACATTTAATTCAGGAAGATTCGGTCTACTAATAAGTCCAAATGACTTTGGCCAAATATTCATTTGTGGACAAATAAATAAATTCATAATGATAATGAGTACAAGTGAACTCTAGCCCAATGCATATTTGTGTGAAGGAGTTTGAGATAAAACTCTGTAGTGACATTTATAATGTTTTACCTATATTTTGTTTATCTTTTAAAGCAAAACCAAAAAGGGTTTTTGAATAAATCGAAATTGTTGTTAAATTTTGGATCATTTTCCTACTGATTTGCCTAAGTCTTTATTTTCTTATGTCAAAGTGCTAGGTTTAAAACTCATTTGTATTTGAAAATCTTAAAGTGTAAAGGCCATTGATCAACTCATTTTGTTTAGTAAAAAAAATCAGAACACAATTCCATGAACCCAATTAGTTTTGGGCCTGAAAATATATTATGGTTACCATTTAGCTTACTTGTAAAAATTTGGTTTTTCATGACTTTAAGCTAACAGCAATCAGAATTATTTAATTATTTAAAAAAAAGATATGGTAAAGTTGCCAATCTATTCAACTGATTTATCACACAAGAAAATGTAGTAAAAATTATCTTATTAAATTTTTGCTAACTAAACAATGATAACCAAACTGCCTGTTATTACTAACAGAATTTTCTAGAAAAATAATTTATGCGATACTATTGCATACGAACATACAGATTTTATAAAAGTATGAAGCTTTAAACAGGTTTTGTAATTTTCTGAACACTTTAACATTAAAGTTAATATAGCTGAAAGTGGCCTAAAACAGTGTAAATAACTAAACTTACATGAATTTACACATAACTTTCATCTAAACAACTTCAAACAACATGATTCATGTAGCATTCAAACAGAATATAGATTCTTGATAAACAGCAAATCATATTGATGATACAGCAAAATTAAATTTACATTGTTAAGAAAAATACCTTCACAGTAGCAAGAAAAACAGATAAAGAAAATAGGTCTCTGAAAACTTGAGTAAGAGCAGCAGCAAGAAAATCCAAACAGGAAAATCAAAACAGCTTCAGATTAAAACCCAGAAATCCTAAAAAATAGTATGAAACCAGTAGGAGTTCTTTGCTAAAAGTTAAAGAAAGAGACTCCAAAAGCAGTGTACGATCAGTGTATTTTTCAGGAAAATTTTCTCTACTTTTCAGTGTGAGTCTTCAGATCTATATCAGTGTATTTTTAGGTATAAAAATATATATATATATCCCGGTCTATATCCAAGATGTATATTCAGGTGTGTATCCAAAATGTATATTCAGGTGTGTGTTGTGTGTAAAAAAGGAGTGTATTTATAGAGTGAAGGAGTAAAAATGTCATGACCCTAAAATTGACCCGGTCGTGATGGCGCCTATCGTGAAACTAGGCCAACCGACACAATTCCTAAATCCAACCATTATTCTATAAAATTCATTTTTAAGCCATTAATTAACAAGAAATCTCATGATATAAGTCTAAATACCAGTGCGGAATAAATACACATGCCCGACATCGGGGTGTCACAAGTCACAAGCATCTACTAAGGTCTGAATACAACGAAGAGTCTGAAAATATACTAAAAATAGTCTAAGGAAAATAAGAGGGAGAAGAGCAGGGTTGCGAACGCCGGGCAGCTACCATGCTAACTCCGATGACCCTGCCACTGAGTAATCAACACCCGCCACCGGGTTCAGAAATACCTGAATCTGCACACAAGATGCAGGGAGTAATGTGAGTATGCCAACTCAGCAAGTAATAAAAGTAAATAAAAACTGAGCAGTAAGAGATCACGTAAACCACGTCATAGCACCACAGTGGGTACAGTATATTTTCAAAAAAGGATACAAATCAAATCATCTCGTTAAATTCCAATTTAAGTAAAAATCCTTTGAAAAATGTCTTTTTAACCATTTCAATATAGGTTCAACGTAATTTATAGTGAAAGTGATGAAAAACATAATTGGCCTCTCGGGCAAAACATAGTTCGTATATAGTTCTCGGGCAAACATAAATCATAAACAGCCCCTTGGGCAAACCTCTCGGTTACTCATATACATCTCATAATATGAAAATCTTCGTGGAAATAACAAACCAAATCAATAATTAAATTTCCAACATCTCATAAAAACTGCAGTTTAATTGAAAGTTGTTCAAAATTTTTGTTTAACATTTTCAATGCTCAATATAAAGATGAGTGAAATCAGTAATTTAATCAACATCTTCAATAGAGATTCACTTTGAGGAGTAAAAACAGTAATTTCATAGACAAGCCCTTCAGGCAAAGCATCACTTGTATATGTGTATATATAGCTCATCGGGCAAGCCTCTCAGTCACTCGTGACTCAACTCCCATCAATCAGCGCTCATACTCAGCACTCACGCTCAATAGGTACCTTATAATAACCGTTGCGGCATGCACCCCGATCCATATATCGCTGCGGCATGCAGCCCGGTCCATATATATAGTCGACTGCGCTCATTGGGGGTGTACAGACTCCGGAGGGAATCCTACAGCCCAAGCGCTATATCGCTACAGCGTGCAGCCCGATCCATATTCATATATCGATGCGGCGGCCTCTCTCAGTCATCAACCTCACAATCAGGCCCTCGGCCTCTCTCAGTCATTAACCTCACAAGCCACTCGGTCTATTAGTAAAACAGGGCGTTCAGCCCAAAAATATCATTTATAGTATCAAAACTGAGTAAATAAGGTTGAGTTATGAAATCAGTAATACACAGTATGACTGAGTACAAATATTAAGTCAAAACAGTGAAGAATAGTAGTAAAAAACCCCTAAGGGTCCAAACAGTTGGCACGAGGCCCAAATATAGCATTCAGCCCAAAACATCGCATTACTTTCCAAAACACAATATTATCAAATAGTTTTCAATCAAATACGCGACTTAATAGTCGTACGAGATGGACCAAGTCACAATCCCCAACGGTGCATGCCCACACGCTCATCATCTAGCTTGTGTGTCAACTCAAAGTAGCACAAAGATGTGAAATCCCGGGTGTCATACCCTCAGGTCAACATTTACAATCATTACTTACCTCGAACCGGATGAAAACTAACTCCGCAATGCCCTCGCCGCTCGACTCGGCCACAAACCGCCCCGAATCTATCCAAAATCAATATTATAACATCAATACAAGCCAAAAGGACAAAGCCCACGCGAAAATTATCAAATTAGACTGAAAATCCCGAAATTGGCCAAATACGGCCCCCCGGGCCCATGTCTCGGAATCCGACAAAAATCACAAAACTAGAAAACCCATTCGCTCACGAGTCTATACATACCAAATTCATCAAATTACGACATCAAATGGTCCCTCAAATCTTCAAATCAAACTCTCCAATTCTCTTCTATTTTCCCCCAATTTTAAACCCCAATTTCTAATTTAGATGATAAAAATCAAGACACAATCATGGAATTTAACCAAAAATAAGTGAAGATCACTTACCTCAACTACTTCTCTGAAATTCTCTTCAAAAATCGCCTAATTTCGCGGTCTCTAGCCAAAAATATGATAAATGGGTTCAAACCCTCAATTTTAATATTTAACACTGCTGCCCAGATTTAACCCTTCGCGAACGCGGTATATCCCTCGCGTTCGCGAAGCACAAGTGCCTCTGACTCGGAAATCCTTCTATGTGAATGCGATGACCCACTCGCGAACGCGAACCTTTACCAACTTAACTATCGCGGACGCAACAGCCTCCTCGCGAATGCGATGAATACTCACATCAACCTTCACATTCGCGTCCACACCTTCGTGAACGTGAAGAAAAAAATTACCATCTCAGAAAACACTCTTTGCGAACGCAAGGCCCTCCCGCGAATGCGATGAACAGCCCTTCTGCAACAGAAAACCAGCAAAATCTACTAACACTCAAAATTAAGAATTGGTCCGTTAACCACTTGACACTCACCTGTGGCCCTCGGGACCTCAATCAAATATGCCAACACATCCTATAACATCATTCAAACTTGTTCCAACATTCGGAAAGCTCAAAACAACATCAATACATCAAATCACTCTCGGATTCAAGCCTAAGGATTTTAAAACTTCCGAATTCGATCAAAAGTCTATCAAACCTCGTCCGAATGACCTAAAATTTCGCGCGCATGTCCCAAATGACACAACAGACCTACCCCAACTTCCGGAATTTCATTTTGACCCCGATATCAAGATTTCCACTACCGACTGGAATGCCAAATTGCCAACTTCATCAATTCAAGCTTAATTCTTCCACGGACCCCTAAAATACATTTTGGACACGCTCCCAAGTCCAATATCCTCTAATGGATCTAACCAAATTATAAAAATCCAAATCTGAGATCGAATACTAAAAAGTCAAAACTTGGTCAAACCTTTCAAATTTAAAGCGTCAAGCTGAGAATTGTTCTTCCAAATCTATTCTGATTATCCTGAAAACCAAAATCGACAATTTACATAAGTCATAATACATCATACGGGGCTAGTCATGCCCGAAAATTGCCAAGCAAAGTGCAAATTATCAAAATAACTGGTCGGGTCGTTACAAAAAAGGGATAAGAATTAGGGTACAAAAGAATCTACCAGAATTCCCTAAAAATCAGGGAAAAGGTATCTTTCTAGACAGAAATGGACACCTTTCAAATTTTTAGTACCTTCCTTATCTCAGAAAATGGACAAGTGTCCTATTCCTGGATATTTTTTTATCTTATCCCTATTTTCCTACTCAACATTGAGACAGTTATCCTTATTCTACAAAGTTCTAGTACTTTCTGAATAATTTTCAGAATTAGGTTTTCAAAATTGACCCTTAAGGGCCTTGGAATTACCTCAGAACCAGATTGGTTCTGGGCCTGAGTCATGTGACTCTTGACCTGAAGATCTTGGGCTCTTAAATTTTTTACAAAGCTATAGGCCTGTCTATTTAGACAGGCCCAATTAATTTAATAAAATAAATAACAGGAAATAAACAACAAAACGAAACAGTAAACAGAAAGCAAAAAAGCAAAAAAGGAAAAAATAAATTAATTTAACATTGTATTTTACTTTATCTTGATTAATCCATTTTAATTAATTAATTAATGAAAACGAAATAATAAATAAAATACATAATGATGTGAAAATTAATAGAATACATTTGAGCCCTGATTTTATTACTAGTTAAGCCCGTTTTAATTAATCAATTTGAGTATAATATAACTAACAATAATATTTACTAAAAGAAATAAAAAACAACAAATAAAATAACAATGAATACATAGCAGTAAATAGATAAAAAAAATAAAATGCAATACTGGAAATAAACAATCATAACCATAATAAAATAATAAAGATAAAGTAAAGACAAAATAAAATAAATAATAAAAAATGAGAAAAGAAATTAAAGATCTAGTTGCTAAAAACCATGATGTCAATACACCCATCTGGGTTTTGAGATCCTTGATGGGAGATATTGGCACGAGGATCTTTAAACTAAGTAGAAAAATTGAAAAGGAGGTGGATAGGTTTCGGCCCTTTTAGATCTAAGATCTAGGGTTTTTGGTTGGGTTTTGGGGGATTTGGTTGGTAGGATGAGGTTCAACGAGGTGAGGAGAGTTCATGGTGTGAGTTTTAGGGGTTTTGGAGCTCCACCGCCGCTTTCGGCGATTTCCGGCGGCGAGGTTAGGGTTGCACTAGGGTTTCGGCCCTACTTTAGTGTAACGACCAGACAGGTTATTTTGGGCTTTTGTACTTTGCTCGCCAGTTCTCGGGCATGACTTGCCCTATGGGATGTATTATGACTTATGTAAATCATTGGTTTTGGTTTTCAGGGTAATCGAAATGAATTTGGAAGAACAGTTCTCAGTTTGTAGCTTGAAATTTGAAAGGTTTGACCAAGATTTGACTTGTTTGTATATAATCTCGGATCATAATTTTTATGATTGGTTAGCTTCGTTGGGTGATTTGGGACTTAGGAGAGTGACCGGAATGGGTTTTGGAGGTTCGGAGTAGATTTAGGCTTGAATTGGCGAAGTTGAGATTTTGGCGATTTCCCGTTGATAGGCGAGATTTTGATATAGGGGTCAGAATGGAATTTCGAGAGTTGCAGTAGCTTCATTGTGTTGTTTGGGATGTGCATGTAAAATTTCAGGTCATTCGGACGTGGTTTGATTGGGTTTTTTTTATCAAAAGCGTATTTTAGATGATTTTAGAAACTTAGGCTTGAATCCGATGTGTTTTGGGTGATTTGATGTCGTTTGAGGTGTTTTGATGATTGGAACAAGTTTAAATAAGGTTTTAGGATGTGTTGGTGCCTTTGGTTGAGGTCCCGGGGGCCTCAGGTGAGTTTTGGGTGGTCATTCGGATCATTTTGGAGTTGAGAAAATAGCAGAAATTGCAGGTTCAGATGTTGCAGAAATTTGCCCTTCGCGATCGTGAGGGGTGTCCTGCGATCACGTAGAAGGTTTTGAGGAGGCTGTCCAGTTGTTCTTCGCATCCGCGAAGAGAGGCACGCGATCGCATAGCATGGGAAGGTCATTCATCGCAAACGCGGGAAGGTAGTCGCGTTCGCATAGAGTTAAATGGACCTAGGGGCTTGGCTGGTCTTTGTTCATCGTGAACGCGGAGGGGTGTCCGCGATCGCGTAGTGTTAAGTTGTCTGGGCATCGCGTTCGCGTAGGCTTTGTTGCGTTCGCATAGAGTAAATTTTGGGAGCTGAAGATTTGTTCTTCGCAATCACGAGGGATGTTCTGCAATCGCAATGAAGAAAAATGCCTGGGCATAAATGTTTTTAAAATTCATCTTGTCCGCGAGGATCAGGTTTATTTCCTCCATAGTTGACCATTTTGGGAGATTTTTGGAAGGATATTGAAAAGGAATTCAGGGGGAATCATTGGAAGGTAAGATTCTTGGACTAAAACTCGATTATTATGTGAATTCCACCTAGAAAATCATGAAAGCTAAGCCAAATATTGAAGAACTAGGGCTTGAGAAATTGGACTTTTGATTTGGGATTTGGAGGACCATTTGGAGTCGGATTTGAGAACTTTTGATATGTATGAACTCGTGGCAGATAAGAAATCTACTGATGTGAAAATTTTTGAGTTTCGAGAAGTGGGCCCGGGGGGTTGGATTTTGGTAATTTCGGGTTTTGTGCCCTTTATTGATTGTTTTCACTTGGACTTTGTTCCCTTAGCATATTTTGACGTCCTCATTCTGATTTTGGATAGATTCGACGCGCGTGGAGGCCGATTCAATGGTAAAAGGTATCGCGAGCTAGAGATTTAGCCGGTTCGAGGTGAGTAACGATTGTAAATGATGTTTTGAGGGTTTGAAACCCTGGATTGCACATCGTAGTGCTATATTGAAGTGAGACACACGCTTGATGACGAACGTGGGGTCGTGCACTATTGGGGATTGTGATTTGGTCCGTCCCAATTGATGATTTTACCGCGTATTTGACTAAAATCTATTTGTTATCATCATTATTTGGGCTGAATGACATATTTGGGCTTTGTGCCAACTATTTGAACCCTTCGGGGATTTTTGTTGATGTTTCCTCAATGTTTTGATTTTATGCTTGAACTCAGTCATGTTATTTTCCACTGTTTTCAAAACTCAGCCATGTTTACTCTGTTTTAACACTTGAAATGATGTTTAAATCATATTTTGGGCTGAGCATCATGTTTTACTGTTGCCCGAGTGGCTTATGTGATTTTTGACTGAGTAAGGTCGAGGGCCTATGTTGTGAGGATACTTTTGGGTCGGGCTGCACGCCGCAACGGAGATACACTAATTTGATTATGAGGCTGAGGGCCTGAGATATGTACGCCACGAGGTGGATTGTTGATATTGATATGAGGCCGAGCGCCTGTTTATGATGCCACGAGGTGGCTTGATATTGTATTTGAGCCATAATGGGCCTCTCCAAGAGTCTGCACACCCCCAGTGAAAATGGGTACCCATTGTGATGTGAGATATAGCCCGAGGGGCTGGTATTGTTCTGAGTTATTGCTCGAGGGGCGGATTTGTTGATATTGTGCCCGATGGGCGAACCTTATGTGCTTACCTTTCTTATTTGTCTGTCATTTTGATCACGGCCTACTCTGCACTCCTAATTATGTAGCGAGAGAGGGTCCAAGCAGCTTTTACCCGATATTGGGTCGAGATCGATATCCACAGAAAGCTAGAATTGGAGTCGAGTATCTATCTAGCTTAGGATTGCGTATATGTTCCAAATTACGCTTCTCATCATTTTTGGGGTTTTCTTTATAATTCTACTTTTAACAAACTACACATTGTAAATTAAGCTAAAAGTTAAATACTACGGGTTGTTCAAATAGTTTAAAGGGCACTAGAGTAGTGACATCCGCCAAGGTGGTCAATTGACGGTTAATTGAGTCTAAGGCACAATTGACATGATTGGGGAATATGATATAACAATTGCACTACTTTACCCACTCTACACCTCTCGGTGGTTCAAGTGATTTTGCCCAATTGACTTTCTCAAGACCAACTAGGTATGCAAATTTGCACAAGCAACTTAGGGTTCAAGTCGGGTATTACACTCTCGAGGTTTAACCCTTTAATTGGGGCTATCAATCTCTTGAGTACGCCCCAATTCCTTGTTGGATCAATTTCGGAGACTTAGGCTCTCTTTTTCAAGAAGAGCCCTAGTCAACTAAACACAAACTAGTGTTTGTAACCACTAATTCAGCAATTAACCATGAAATTGACCCAAATATCAAACACCCATTATCAATTTAGCCCTAAAATACAAGACCCACCAATTACCCATACTAGGGTTGAGCCACAACTAGTTATGAGGTCTAGCTACTCATAGTAAAAGTAGAAAAACAAGAAATAGATGAAGATAAACACATATTAAATTAATTGCTAAGCTAAATACAAAGATTCAATGATAAAATGTAGTTAAAGTTGCCCAAAATGACTAAGAAAAATCAACCCATGAGCGCAGCTATGCTATTACAATATCTGATGACCTAAACATGGAAAAAGGATCTACTTGTACTAAGCTAAAAATTTGGACAAAACTGCCCCTATGGGGTTAGTGCGGACCGCACAAAATGGACTGCAGCCGTACTAGGACTCTTGGCTCCAAAATTCAGCTCTGTGAACTCAGGCTCCGCGGACCGCACAGAATGGACTGCGGCCGCGGTGACTTCTAGTGCAGTCCGCGCAAAATGGACTGTGGACCGCATTGGCTTGAAAGCTCCAAACTACAACTTCTCTGAATCTTGGCTCTGCGGACCGCACAGAATGGTAGTGCGGCCGCATGGACTCTAGTGCGGACCGCACTAAATCTAGTGTGGCCGCATTGCCTTTTAGCCTGAATACCTGCTCTCTAAACCTCCTAGTGCGGACCACATAAAGTGGTGTGCAGCCGCACTGGACCTATTCTGCCTAAGCTTGTCTTGTCTTTGGTACTTGTGCAAGTTTCACTCCTTTTGAGCTGATCTTTGACATCTTGTCACTTTGTTGATAAAACCTGCAATCAAGCATAAGTTATGAGCCTTTTGGGACTATCTTGTATGAGTTTCTAATTAAAGCATGAGCAAGAAGGAGTATAAAATGCGTCAAAATCCCTAGTTATCAACTCCCCCAAACTTAAGCTTTTGCTTGTCTTCAAGCAAACAAAATAAGACCTACCCCTTAAGGGAAAATCCAAGAAATTTTCAGCTGTCCTAAAGCAACCCCAACTAGCATCAATTGGGACTAACAATTTGCCCTCAATACAAATGAATCATTAACAACATTTACTCTTTGAAACATTATGGATTAAGTGCGACACAAGAGTATCAAGAGTTGACTCAACACATCAGAGAACTCTTTCAATTACTTTGGTCATTGTGGAACCCAAACTCACACATCCCCAACTCTCCCTAAGCAAACCTCACCTTTAGAATAGTGGCACGCAAAATGAGGTTAATGGAAATTTACTCATCTCTCTCAAGAAAAAGTCACAAGTCTGGTTCTAAGTACCATATGCTTGCCCCTTATGTGAGTATCCACTAATGTAAGCTTCATTCAACTAAAGATCATATAGGACTTTTGTGGAGACATTGTGAAGGCTTTTGGTTTAGTGTAGGAAATGTTTTGGTCTAAGTAGGTTCCATCTTCCCTTAAGAACTTCTTTTGATTCATTTGGCATATATCCACTTGACTCTTTGAGTCATTTCACTTTTTTATAGAGAGACACATTGTCACTCTTTCTTAGGTATTTCAAACCTTTTCTCCTTTTTCAACTTTCCACACCTTTCATTCTTTGCGTTTCTTGAATCCCTTTTTCTTTTTTACATTGAACATTCTTTTTGTCTTTTTGTCTTTCTTTCTTTTTCATTGCCTTTCCTTTTCTTCATTTTTGTGCCTTTTTACCACTTTGTTGCAATCCTCGTCTCTCCCCCGAAACTTATACTTTTGCCATGTGCTAAAGGAACGATTGGGTTCCAAGAGAGGGTATCTTTTAGAACGAGTATGGGCGTGTATCATGGTTCTTGAAAGAAAAAGATCTAAGGCTCAAAAGGGTTAACTAGGGATCTTATCATTGGTAGGCTATGGAATTGTTCAAACTATCATTTGGATCAAGGAGAGCTTATAATCATGTCTCAAGTCAAAATTCACTTATGATTTTGCCTCAACAAATATTCAGGGCAAGTTCTAGACCAATGGCTCGGGACTTGGACTTATAATTGCAATTACTTACCACACAATCTAAGGGATTGCTAAAGACATAGAGTCGGGGGCCCACAACGACCTTAGATACAATTTGAGCACACAATGGTCCCAAAAAATCACTTGATGATTATCGATCATCACAAGAGTCTCAAGGTCACAACTTTCACCATCCTAAACACAACAATTTATTTTTGACCATGAGATCAAAGGCAAATGTGCTAGGACCAAGTGAAGCTTCGCTTGAGGCACCCTTAACTACTAACTTATTAAAACAAAAACAAAAACGGACTCAAACCCTTAAGAAGGTTGTCACGCCATCCATCATTGGGAAGAGCCACCCGGTTCACACAATACTCCACCTTTGGAAAGAACAGTGGCATTAAGAAAACCAAAGGATTATTACAAACTTCGAAAAAAAAAAAGCTACGAATCACAAATAAGAAGCTAAAAATGAAACATTTTGCGGAAAATAGAATTAATATATACAAAAGGGGATTTGAATATACAATGGATGGGATGAATATATACAATATGATATAATCTTTATATACAGACCTAAAGTGAAATAAAAATGCGATAAATGTAACGAAATATCAGAATTATATACAGACCAAAGATGAAAAATCAAGAAAGCATAAAAATTGTTAAATATATTCAATCATCCAAGATATAGGGCCTACTCCCTCAAATAAAAGTTGACATTGTCCCCAATGCTAACTAGTCTAAATAAAGCACCAAAAAGGTAAGAGGAAAAAGGATATAGAAGACTCCCTATGGTCCGTCTGTCTGCATAGGCTCATGTGTGGTCCCTGGGTCCTCTATGTGCTCGGGGACCTCAGACTGGTCCCATGTGGCCTGTTGCTCTGCTACTGGGACCTGGGCCTGGACCTGGACAGGCTCTGTAGGTAGTGCACCATGTGGCTGACTGGAAGAGGTCTCTTATGGGTCAGCCAGCTGGATGATTGCATCATTAGCTCGAGGGATCATCTTCTTCCTCTTGGGAGGCCTTTGTGGCTGCTCCGGCTCTGGATGAACTGCTGGTTCTGTGTCCTGGAGCAGTAAATCAAAAGGCAGGTGATCCGCCTTCAATCTGTCTACATCTACTCTTAGCTCCTTCACAAACTCTTTGGAGGCTCATGTCTTCCGCAGCTTCTTGTGCTCCCGAGAAAGATCCTTGAGAGCCTTGCTATGTGAGTCAACTGCATTTGAGAGCACTGTCTGAGTGTCGAGGATCTTCTTTTGGTTGTCAAGTATCTCCTTGAGAGCATCCTCTATCGACTGTGGAACCTATTCTAGCGGAGGTGTCGATTGAGCCTCTACCACAGTAGTGAGTGTGGACAACTTGGATGAGGCAGTATGCATCCAATTGTTGATACTAAGGAGGGCCTGACTCAGCCGGTGGGTAGTAATAGGATGGTCCCGGGAAGATGGAATCTCCGGGCCTGCTGAGGTGGATGGGCCATCAGGATTGGCTGTGGATGTGAAAGGACCAGGAGGGATGTCTATGGAAGTGGAGGTAGGCTCAGCAGGAGCCACTACCACAACTAGCTCTTCAGACTGGCCAGTTGGAGCAGTAGTTGTACCTTTGAAGTTCTTGCTCTTGGGGTTATCATCCCCATGCATGTTGTACCAAGAAAATGGGGTTTTCGCCTTGACTTTGATGTTGAAGGGCCTCTTGTCCACTTTCAAGTCCCAGAAGTACATTGTGAGGAAACTGGGGAAAGGATAGTTCCGGTCATGCTCCACATCCACAATAGTAATGATTCTGGACATCAAATTTCCCACGTTGATGGGGTACCCTGCCATGATAGAAGCCACTAACACAGCCCGGTGGAGAGGAAGAGAGTCATCATGTGTCGTGGGATCCGACCGGCTACATACAAAGGTCTCCCACCCCCGTGCCTCAAAGTTCAAACTCCTTCTTAAGATCTTAACTCCAATAGTCAACAAGTCTGGGGTGGTACCTGGGATTGCTAGGTATAGTGCCAACCATGGACGGACCTCCTCGCACATTTCCATCTTCTCCATGTATAGGGTCTCGTCCTCCTTATTGAAGTCAAGGTATTCATTTATTGATTTTCCATCAAATAACACTTTCAGATTCCGAACCTTGGTCACTTTGGAGCCCTTTTTGATGTGGACTACATTGCAGTAGAATTCCTTGACCAAGTGTTCGTTGGTGTTCACACACTCATCCAGAAAATGCTCCCATCCAACTCTCGTCCTAAACTGCCTCCTCACGTTGGGGTTGTGAGGTAGCAAGTCTCTATCTATGAAGCTCCTTTCCGGGATCAACTTTCTCACCGGCCACCACTCCCGAAATTTATGGTACGCCACCTCACTCACGAATCTATCTTTCCAAACCTCCGGCTTTCTAGTTCTAGCAATGCCTCCCACCTGAGGCTCACCTCCTTCTGCTACTCCCTCATCTCCATCTACTTCCTCCTCACCTCATACTGCATTCTCTCTGGATAATGAAGCTGTGGGAGATGTGGAGTATTCCCTACTACCTGCTACTGAGCCCTCAGACGACTCAAAAGAAATGTTCACTAATGCTTGGGCAGCGGGGGATGTGGGAGGAGTGTCTCTCAATCTGTGCCTCTCCGGATACAGGATGTATTCTGGGATTGAGTTCGAAGAGATCTCCCGGGAGGGCTCGTACTCACTTTCCGGCATATCAATGGCTCTGTCATCAGCTTTTATGGCCTTCCTCATGTTTTTGATGTTTTGCCTAACTTGGGGAGTGAGTTTGACCATTTTATGTTTCTTACCACGGGACGATTCACCTCTGCCAGGTTGTTTAGATCCTTTACCCCGTTGTTTCACTATTGTCTGCAATCACCATTCAAATGACTTCTTAGTAGCAGTTGCAGCAGCTAAGAAGCAGTTAGAAGTAGTGTTGCAGAACAGAGAAAACAATTATAGAAGGGTTGCAGAAGCCACCCAGTGCGGTCGCACAGGGGTCAGTGCAGACCGCACAAAATGGTCATGCGGTCCGCACAGGGATAGGGATCAGACTACCCATCCTTTGTATGTAGGCAGTGCAGACCGTACAAAATGGTGGTGCGGCCGCACAGGGGCCAGTGTGGTCCGCACAAAATGTAGTACGGCCGCACTGCCCAAGGTTAAACTTCCCAGAAGTTCATCAGTGCGGTCCACACAAAACTGCGAACCGCAGAGGGGCACCGCGGACCGCACAGAAATGACTGCGGTCTGCACTGAGTGCCTAGTTTTGTCACTAAGTTAGGGTTTCATGATTTTTGATTTTAAGCTCAATTTTGCCCCTAGTTAATGTCCCTGAGTGATTTTCCAGTAATTATAACTACTTAGGCTTACTTTAATGAAAGAATTAACTACTCTAACCTAACAAATTGAAGAAAAATATGTTAAGCATAGAAGGGGAAGCAATTAAAATAAAAAATAAAATGAATTAACAAACTTAAACAAATAAAAGGAAGATAATGGTACCATATAATGAGATGAAATGAAGAACTACGGTTCCATGCAGTTAGTTACGAGGGAAAAGAGTGATGAACAGTGTTTATATGCTTCTGAGAATTGAAAGTTCGAAAAGGGTAAAAGAGGGGGCCTCGAGCCCTATTTATAGAAAAGGACCAGGGGCCCAGTCTCATCAACTAGTGCGGACCGCACGAAATGGACCCCGGTCCGCACTGCACTGTTTTGTTCAAGCTTGAAAAGGAAATGCTCTGCGGTCCGCACAAAATGGACTACGGCCGCAGACGTCCACTGCGGACCGCACAAAATGTAGTGTGGCCGCAGTGGCAAACTTCAGAGAGGCTGCATTTTACCCTCACCAGTGCAGTCCGCACAGAATGTAGTGCGGCCGCACTGGCAACTTTAGAGACCTGTGCATATTTCCAATATGTCTTGCACTGCATCAGCACAACCCTGTAACATCTCACAACCAGTCAGCCCAAAAATCAATCTTACACTACAATAAAAATCAAAATAAAAACAAGAAAAAAAACACACATGGGTTGCCTCCCAAGAAGCGCCTGATTTAACATCGCGGCACGACGCAGGTTACCATCACATCATTTGAAATGAAGAAGCCCCACCACATGGTCATTAATTTTCCAAGATAATGATTGACGTGGTGCCCATTAACTCTGAAAACTTCACCATTTTTGTTCTTTAAATCAATAGCACCAAACGGGGTCACACACCACTTCAAACGGTCCACTCCATTTTGATTTGAGCTTTCCCGAAAATAAACGTTTGGGCTAGGTGGTTTTGGGCCGTGTATTTGGGTATTGGGCTAGGTATTTTTGAATTGAATTTGGGGTTAGGCTTGGTTTGAAGAAACAAAGACCCCTTTTTCTTTAGTTTTAAAAGGTGGTTAATTTAAATAAACTCTAAGTTAAGTACTAAATTATCTTAATTTGTAAAATTTAACTAATTATCTATTTGTATTATTTACACAATTAGTCAATCTGAAATTTTGAAAAGGAAAAAAATGCTAATTTTAATACTAAAACTTAAAATGTCAAAACAAACAATTTTTTTTTTAATTTTCTTTTAATGAAGTAATTAATTATGTAATTAGGTATTAAATT
This sequence comes from Nicotiana sylvestris, assembly GCF_000393655.2. Taxonomy (NCBI): domain Eukaryota; kingdom Viridiplantae; phylum Streptophyta; class Magnoliopsida; order Solanales; family Solanaceae; genus Nicotiana; species Nicotiana sylvestris. Next base: position 40,591,828 of record NC_091059.1, read on the forward strand.
AAATTAAAAGCCTAATAATGCAATATGATGTAGTTTTTAATATTTTTTGTTAGTTTTCATAACTTTAAAAATAAAAAATGAGACTAATAATGCAAATAATTCCAAATAAACACCAAAAAATCCTTCAAAAAATCTAAAAATAAATAGGACTAACTTATTCATTAATTTTGTAGGAATATTTTATTAAGGTAAAAATTACATGCTCACACCTCCCAACCGAGAATAGTTTCTATAGATCGAAAGGTCACAAGAATGAGTAACATCATTCTTCATCTCATTAAGGAGGCTAAGGTTTATGTCCTCCTCCGTATATTGACTCTATTTGATTATCTACAGGTTGGAGTCCAGCATAACCCCCATCTATATGATGGATTTTTGATTTTAAAAAAAGTACAAAGTACTAATAATTAAGCTCAAATACAATCAAAGTATAGTAATTAGAATGCAAAATGTTGTTAAAAATGTGAGTTCCTAGCCTACCATACAAAAACTACTACAATTTTAACTGCTATACCTATTTTCTTACAAATCTTATCGAATCTGATTCCAAAACCAAAAAACTAAAAAATAATATTAAAAAATAAGAATAATCTAAAACTTGACTTTTTTATTGTCTTTACGGTAGAATGTAGATTTTGCAAAGTTGTACAATTTGTTGTTGAAGATCGCTTGTTTTTTTTTGAGGTAAAATTGAGTTATAGTTACTGATTTGAAGATTCAGATTGAGGTTTGAACCTAAAATTTAAAGAACATGTAGAAACCTATTTTGGGCTTGCGATTTTAAATCTGAAATTCGCGATTTTATGGTTATTTGTTGTTGAGAAACTATTTTGGCATGAGGTTGCAGGTGGAGCTTTAAGAAGGAAAAAGTTTTGTATTATTATAGTGGAAAGCCTGGTGGTTGTGGAGCTCTTTTAGTGGTGGTCCGTTGGAGGATGTGGGAAAGGGGGTAAAATATATTTTTGTCGCGGTAGAGGGAAATATCTTCTTTTTTGGTAAATCGGTGTATATCATATCAATCTATATTGATGGGTATATATTGTGTCTATCCTATGTTTATCAGTGATATATAAGTGATATACTAGAGATATACAATTTAGTAACATCTCTTGACTCTACTTCAATTGACTTCAAACTAGTGCAAATCACCTCAAATCATTTTTAGATGCTGTATATAGTCTCATTCAGATGCTTCCAACAAATTCCAAGTACACCCACTGAAAAACAACTAGTAACAAATTTCGAATTCAAGCTTCAAATGAGCCTTTTAATGATGGTTTTTAAATATTTTCTTCAAATATTCATCAAATCATAGGGTATTAATGTTGGAATGGTTCGAGATAAGGTGATGGGGTAGTTAAGATGGAAGTTATGGTGTTTTTGTGGTGGTTGTTGGTTAGAAGTTCTCTTCGAGGAACTGTGTTGTGGTGATGATCCAAGGGTGAGAAACACGCGATGGTGTGATTGAAATAAATTTTTGGAGGCTTTAGGCTACCGATTTATGTTCTTTTGGGCTAAGAAATTTCTTTCCTAACTGGGTGTATAAGGTAAAATATGTTCATATTTAGTGATCGCATGAGAAAATGATACGTGGAGCCGAAGGCATAACGCAGTCAAACCCGAAGGCAATGACCTCACCTGTCATCGGGAAGAATGGTATTCATAAAGAAGAAACAAATGTCTATCATCCGATAGCATTCAATGAGGAATATTCTACAACATTAAGTGCATGATCCGTTAGAGAATATGGCATTCACTGCCTACCGTTACACATTCTTCAATGGCTCTCATAATTGTCCTTTAAAAGAGGCTTGATCTTAGGACCTTGTTCCCTAGATGTATCCATAAATAGTGAGCTCTACCATCATTGTAAAGGGACAGATTTTCTGACAAGCATACACTATATTATATCAAAAGCTTAATAACATTTTACTTTCTTACTTATTCATATTATTCTTACTGCCTCCAATAGCTCTGGGCAAGATATCTGTCGTTTCATTTCAAATCTTATATTTTTGACTAATTCATTTATTAATTTAGGATCAAATTAATTTATTTTTTTATAAACCAAGTATAAATTCAACTGGACCATTTTGCAGGTAAACAGTTTGGCGCGCACCGTGGGGCATAGACAGTTGTGTAATTGAATTGATCCTTAGCACCTATTACTAACTTGTTTGATTATTTGTTCATAGTGAAATCATTTAAAAATGGCAGATAATGGTGTTAACAACACTCATAATGTTGAGGCCCAAGGAAATCAGTCTCAGCATGAAGATTCCATTAGCGATACCCACAACGAGGGGAGTGAGGCCATGCCCATCCACGGCTGTCGATATCCGCAACATGTTTGGGAGGCGACTCATAATGACGCTGAAGACGAACATTGTCACAACCCGAATTCCCCACCATCGAGAGTCGTGATGGAGCCCACTAATGGGATCTAGGTAAGCCAATTATCAAACAGTTACCTTTTTACCAATTTTATTTCTCTTTAACAACCATAAAGCGATAACGCATAAATAACGGAAGTTTAAATTTAAGCGGAAGAAAACGATGAAATATCTGAAATCTGCATTTATTACAACTACTTAAGCCTTAATCACCCAAAACCTGGTATCACAATGTCACAGATGGTCTAAGATTACTACATACAAAGTCTAAAGAAATAATAGTACACTGTTTCTGAAGTAAGAAAAATGAAATAGGGAATAAGGGATAGAGGGAAAAGCCAGGGCCTGCGGACGCCTGCAGCTCTACCTTGGATCTCCGCGTGGACTGAAGGTAGCCTCCAAATTACGGTCCAAGAGCTGCTCTAGGATCTGCACATAAAGCAGAGTGTTGTATCAGCACAACCGACCCCATGTGCTGGTAAGTGTCTAGCCTAACCTCGGCGAAGTAGTGACTGAGACTAGGACCAGACTACCAAATAACCTGTGCAATTCAATATATATAGCGGAAAAGAAGTACAGAAATAAACAGTCAAGTATGGGAAGCGGAGCATGCTGCGGGGGAGATATCAATTCCGAATAGAAAGATATCAAGCAAATGAAAGAAATGATATAACTCGGGTATCAACAAAGAATAAATCAATAAATGCACGACATCACCCTTCGTGCTTTTACTCTCATCCTCACCAAAGCAATCATATAATAAAAATGTGCACGATATCACCCTTCATGCTTTTACTCTCTTTCCTCACCATATAATTAATATAATCGGCACGGAATGGTACATCGTGCGGCACGGCATCACCCTTCGTGATTTACACTCTTTCCTCACAAAAATAATGCATGGCATCACCCTCCATGCTTTAACTATCTTCCTCATCCAAACAACAATCACAAACAATAGGGCAAGGGAAATAAATGAAATTATAATAAGAATCCCGGCAAGGGAACAACATCAATAATATCAACATCCCGGCAAGGGAGATAACAAATAAAGCAACAATAACCTGGCAAGGGTGGCAACATAATGATCTCTCCTCTTTCTCACTTTTACTTCATAATTCACTTCACAGTTCGATCCAATGCTCTAGAGATATCACTTATACCTTCACAATTCGTTGTACAACTTGAGCCAACGCTCCTCACTGTTCATAGGTCACAATTCCTTCCACAAACTTATACAACAAATAGAAACCATCACCAAGGCATGAAAGATACAACGGAGTCATGATAATCACAATATAAAGACTCACGAGCATGCTAAGACACAAACGTATAGATACTCGTCACCATGCCTATACGTCGTACTCAACAATTACCACATAGAAAATAGGACTCGACTCCTAATCCCTCAAGTTAAGGTTAGACAAAACAATTACCTCGATGCCACGAACACAATTCACGATTCAATTATAGCTTTACCCCTTGATTCCACCACCAATTCGTTCGTATCTAGTTACAAGTTACTTAATTATATTAATAAACGCTACATAAATCAATTCGAATGCATGAAAATGAATTTCCCAAAGCTTTACCCAAAAAGTCAAAAATTGCCCCCGGGCCCACATGATTAAAACTCGAGGTTCGAACCAAAACCCGATTACCCATTCCGTCACGAACCCAAATATATAATTTATTTTGAAATCGGACCTCAAATCAAGGTCCAAATCCCCAATTTTTGAAAAACCTAGGTTCTACCCAAAACACCCAATTACCCCCATAAAAATCATTGATTTTGAGTTGAAATTATGTTAAAAGATGTTAATGGTTGAAGGAAATGAGTTAAAATTAACTTACAATCGATTTGGAAGAAGAGATGTTCTTGAAAAATCGTCCTAGGAAGTTTGTATTTTGAAAAGATGTGAAAATGGGTTAAAATTCGTTTAAGTATAAAAGTTGCAGGTTGCAGATGTGGGAAATGCGAATAGGGGTTCGGAATTGCGAACCCCGAGCTCTGCTAGCTTGGGAATTGTGAAGGGGGGATCGCATTTGCGACCTCAGGCACCAAAGGAGAACTACGCATTTGCGAAGCAGGCGTCGCATTTGCGACTGGGCCTTCTGCATTTGCAAGCCAAATAGTCGCATTTGTAGTCAGGCCTACCTAGGTCCTTGTTTCGCATTTGCGAGCCAGGCTTCGCACCTGATACACCAGCTGAGAAATCTGCAATTTTCTATGTCCAAAATGCACCCCGTGGCCTATCCAAAACTCACTTGAGCTCTCGGGGCTCCAAACCAAACATAAACACAACCTCAAAAACATACTACGGACTTATTCGTGTAATCAAATCACCAAAATAATATCATGAACATTGAATTAAACCTCAAAACGAATGAAATTTCTCAAAACTTCTTTAAACACCAAATTTTGCATTTAAGGTTCGAATCACATCAAATGGATTCCGTTTCTTACCAAACTTTACAAAATTATCTTAAATCATATATAAGACCTATCCCGGGCACTAGAACCAAAATACGGGCCCGATATTATCACGTTCTAATCACAATTTATTTCCAAATCTCTTAAATAATTTTAGAAAATAATTTCTTTCAAAAATCTATTTCTCGGGCTTGGGACCTCGGAATTCGATTCCTAGCATACGCACAAGTCTCATATTTTCCTATGGACCCTCCGAGACCATCAAATCACGGGTCCGGATTCGTTTACCCAAAATATTGATCGAAGTCAAATTAATTCATTTTATAGTCAAAATTTATTATTTTTCAGAGATTTTCACACATAGGCTTTTCGGCTACGCGCTCGGATTGCGTACGCAAATCGAGGTGATGCCAAAGAGGTTTTTAAGGCCTCGGAACACAGAATTCATTTTAAAAGAATAGAAAAGATCATCAGATTCTCCACCTCTAAAACAACCGTTCGTCCTCGAACGGACAGAAGAATGAAATACATGAGTCGGGGAAAAGATGGGGATAACGGCTCTGCATATCAGACTCGGACTCCCAGGTCGATGCCTTATTAGGCTGACCTCTCCACTAAACACGAACAGAAGGAAAACTCTTTGATTTCAATTGACGAACCTGTCGGTCTATAATAGCTACCGGCTCCTCCTCATAAGACAAGTCCTTGTCCAACTGGACAGTGCTGAAATCTATGTCGAAGCAATACTCGCTCACCGACCATGAATGCCAAATCACGAACCTTGCGGTCGGCATAACTCTTTTGCCTGGACTGAGCTATACGAAGCCTATCCTGAATGATCCTGACCTTGTAAAAGGCATCCTGAACCAGATTCGTACCCAACAGCCGAGCCTCTCCCAGCTCAAACTATCCAACCGGAGACCGACACCGCCTACCATATAAAGCCTCGTAAGGAGTCATCTGAATGCTCGACTGGTAGCTGTTGTTGTAGGAAAACTCTGCTAAAGGCAAAAACTGATCCCACAAGCCTCCAAAGTCAATGACACAAGCTCGGAGCATATCCTCCAAAATAGGCCAAACACCCCTTCTCGACCATACGTCGAGCCTTCACATAATAGATAACATTACGGGTAGAATGACTAGGAGTCCCTCTCTACTCTAAACGAGGTAAACCCAGTAAGGCTAAGGTCACAGTCTTGGCATGGCATTCCAAGATAGCGTGGTAAGGTGATAACCAGTCCATCCCCAATATGACATCAAAATCAACCATGTCTAGAAGAAGCAAATCTACACGAGTCTCAAGACCCCCAATCACAAATATACATGAACGATGGACTTGATCTACCACTATAGAATCACCCACCGGTGTAGACACATAAAAAGGAGCACTCAAAGAATCACTAGGCATGACCAGATATGGTGCAAAATAAGATGACACATACGAGTATGTAGACCCTAGATCAAATAAAACTGAAGCGTCTCTATCACAAACCAGAACCATACCTGTGATAACTGCATCGGAAGCCTCAGCCTCGAGCCTGGATGGAAGAGCATAACATCGAGGTTGGGCCCCACCACCCTGAACTACATCTCTGGGATGGCCTGTTGTTGGCTGGCCTCCACCTCTAGCGGCCTGAGCTCTACCTCTATTACCTCTACCTCCACCTCTAACACCTTTACCCCCACCTCTAGCTGGTTGGGCAGGCTGTGGAACACCTGGTTCCTGAACCATGGCACGAGAACCCTGATGCTGAGAGTTACTCGGTGCTCGAGGGCAAAACATAGAAATGTGACCCATATCACCACAAGTGTAACAATCCCTCAGCTGCTGAGACTGCTGGCTCTGACGACCTGAATGACCAACCCGAAAACTCTGAAGCGGCGGTGCACTGATAGGAGCAGGTGGTGTACTATAGGACTGCTGATCAAAATACTACATTTGAGGACCACAGCCACCTGAAGCACCGTGAGAAACCTGGAGTGTTGACTGAAAAGGCCTAGGAGGATGGCCTCTACCATATGAATCCCTACCTCGAGACAAGGTACCACTGAATCGGCCTGAATGACGGGGCCTCTTGTCCAACCCATGACCAGCTCCCTATGATAGAACCATCTCCACTCTCCTGGCCACATTGGCCGCCTCCTGGAAGGAAATCTCACTCCCTATCTCCCTAGCCATCTGAAGATGAATCGGCTTTATAAGTCCATCAATGAACCTCCTCACTCTCTCTCTCTCTCTCTCTCTCTCTCTCGGTGGGAAGTATGATAAGAGCATGACGAGCCAAGTCGATGAATTTGGTCTCATACTAGGTAACAATCATAGAACCCTACTGGAGATGCTCAAACTGCCTCCGATAGGCCTCTCTCTGAGTGATGGGGAGAAACTTCTCCAGAAATAGCTGAGTAAACTGATCCCAAGTCAAAGATGGTGATCCGACTGGTCTAGCCAAATAGTAATCCCTCTACCAAGTCTTGGCGGATCCAGACAAGCAAAAAGTAGCAAAATCGACCCCATTGGTCTCAACTATCCCCATGTTCCTAAGAACCTCGTGACAACTGTCTAGATAATCCTGGGGATCTTCAGTAGATGCACCGCTGAATGTAGTAGTGAAGAGCTTGGTGAACCTATCCAACCTCCACAAAGCATCGACAGACATGGCTGCTCCATCACCGGTCTGAGCTACCACACCCGGCTGAACTACTCCAACTGGTTGAACTGCTTGAGTCTGAAACTGGGGAGCTACCTGCTCCAGAGTGCGAGTAGCAGGAGTGGGCTCCTCCTCCATCCTGAGAGACGGCTGGTGCTATAGGAAGCAAGCCTACCCGGGTGACACTCTCCTTAAGTCCCACTAGTCGGACTAGAGCACCCTAAAGTACTGGGGTAGCAATAAACCCCTTTGGGACCTGAGCTGGGCCTACCGGAACTGTTGGGGCCGGAACCTCATCATTAAAATCAACCTGAGACTTTGTTGCTGATGCTGCTGCTCGGGGCTAAGCTCTGCCCCTACCTCGCCTCGAGCACGACCTCGACCTCGGCCTCGCCCTCTGCCCCTCGTGGGAGCTGCTGCTGAGGGCTCGAGCTGCTGGTCAATGGATAAGGAAGCGCGTGTTCTCGCCATCTGCGAAAGAAAAAAGTAGAAATTCAATTAGTATTGAGAAACCAAACCGCACGATAGGAAACAATAAATGTGAAGTTTTTCCTAACTATGTAGCCTCTAGGAATAAATACAGATGTCTCCGTACCGATCCCTCAAACTCTACTAAGCTTGTCTGTGAACTGTGAGACCAATGTAACCTAGAGCTCTAATAACAACTTGTCACGACTCGGATTCCCCACCCTCGGGAGTCGTGATGGCGCCCACTAATGGGAGCAAGGCAAGCCAATTATCAAACAGTTACCTTTTTACCTATTTTATTTCTCTTTAACAACCATAAAGCGATAATGCATAAATAACGGAAGTTTAAATTTAAGAGGAAGAAAAAGATGAAATATCTGAAATCTGCATTTATTACAACTACTTAAGCCCTAATCACCAAAAACCTGGTGTCACAGCATCACAGACGGTCTTAGATTGCTACATACAAAGTCTGAAGAAATAACAGTACACTGTTTTTGAAGTAAAAAAAATGAAACAGGGAATAAGGGATAGAGGGAAACGCCAGGGCCTGCGGACTCCTGCAGCTCTACCTTAGATCTCAGCGTGGACTGAAGGTAGCCTCCAAACTATGGTCCAAGAGCTGCTCCGGGATCTACATATAAAGCAGAGTGTTGTATCAGCACAACCAACCCCATGTGTTGGTAAGTGCCTAGCCTAACCTCGGTGAAGTAGTGACGAGGCTAGGACCAGACTACCAAATAACCCATGCAATTCAATATATATAGCGGAAAAGAAGTACAGAAATAAACAGTCAAGAATAGGAAGGGGAGCATGTTGTGGGGAGATATCAATTCCGAATAGAAAGACATCAAGTAAACGAAAGAAACAATATAACTCAGGTATCAACAAAGAATCAGAAATCAATAAATGCACGGCATCACCCTTCGTGCTTTTACTCTCGTTCTCACCAAAGAAATCAAATAATAAAAATATGCACGGCATCACCCTTTGTGCTTTTACTCTCTTTCCTCACCATATAATCAATATAATCGACATGGAATGGTACATTGTGCGGCACGACATCACCCTTCATGCTTTACACTCTTTCCTCAAAAAAATAATGCACGGCATCACCCTTCGTGCTCTAACTCTCTTCCTTACCCAAACAACAATCACAAACAATAGGGCAAGGGAAATAAATGAAATTATAATAAGAATCCCGGCAAGGAAACAATAATTCAACAATTTAGTCCCAGCAAGGGAACAACATCAATAATATCAACATCCCGGCAAGGGAGATAACAAATAAAGCAACAATAACCCGGCAAGGGTGGCAACATAATGATCTCTCCTCTTTCTCACTTTTACTTCACAATTCACTTCACAGCTCAGGCCAATGCTCTAGAGGTTCAATTATCACTTATACCTTCACAATTCGTTATACAACTTGAGCCAACGCTCCTCAATGTTCATAGGTCACAATTCCTTCCATAAACTTTATACGACAAACAGAAACTATCACCAAGGCATGAAAGATGCAACGAAGTCATGATAATCACAATATAAAGACTCACGGGCATGCTAGACACCAATGTATAGATACTCATCACCATGCCTATACGTCGTACTCAACAATTACCACATAGAAAATAGGACCCGATTCCTAATCCCTCAAGCTAAGGTTAGACCAAACACTTACCTCAAAGCCACGAATACAATTCACGATCCAATTATAGCTTTACACCTTGATCCACCAGCAATTTGCTCGTATTTAGTCACAAGTTACTTAATTACATTAATAAACGCTACATGAATCAATTCGAATGCATGAAAATTGTTTTACCCAAAAAGTCAAAAATCAACCCCGGGCCCACATGGTCAAAACCCGAGGTTCGAACCAAAACCCGATTACCCATTCCCCCATGAACCCAAATATATAATTTATTTTGAAATCGGACCTCGAATCGAGGTCCAAATCCCCAATTTTTGAAAAACCTAGGTTCTACACAAAACACTCAATTTCCCCCATGAAAATCATTGATTTTGAGTTGAAATCATGTTAAAAGATGTTAATGATTGAAGAAAATGAATTAAAATTAACTTACAATCGATTTGGAAGAAGAGTTGTTCTTGAAAAATCGCCCTAGGGAGTTTGTGTTTTGAAAAGATGTGAAAATGGGTTAAAATTCATCTAAGTATAAAAGTTGCAGGTTGCAGATGTGGGAAATGCAAATAGGGGTTCGCAATTGCGAACCCCAACCTCTGCTATCTTGGGAATTGCAAAGGGAGGCTTGCATTTGCGACCTCAGGCACCAAACAAGAACTTCGCATTTGCGAAGTAGGCATCGCATTTTCGACTGGGCCTTCCGCATTTGCGAGCCAAATGGTCGCATTTGTGATCAGGCTTTCCCAGGTCCTTGTTTCGCATTTGTGATGGAGGTTTTGCATGCGAAGCCTGCAGACCTGATACACCAGCTGAGAAATCCGCAATTTTCTAAGTCAAAAATGCACCCCGTGGCCTATCCAAAACTCACCCAAGCCCTCGAGGCTCCAAACCAAACATACACACAACCTCAAAAACACACTACAAACTTATTCGTGTAATTAAATAACCAAAATAACATCATGAACATCGAATTAAACCTCAAAACCAATAAAATTTCTCAAAACTTCTTTAAACACAAAATTTTGCATTTAAGGTCCGAATCACGTCAAATGGATTCTGTTTATTACCAAACTTTATAGAATTATCTTAAATCATATATAAGACCTGTACCGGGTGCCGGAACTAAAACACAAGCCCGATACCATCACATTTTAATCACAATTCATTTCCAAATCTTTTAAATAATTTCAGAAAACAATTTCTTTCAAAAATTCATTTCTCGGGCTTGGGACCTCGGAATTCGATTCCGCTCATACGCCCAAGTCCCATATTTTCCTACGGACCCTCCGGGACCGTCAAATCACAGGTCCGGGTCCGTTTACCCAAAACGTTGACCGAAGTCAAATTAATTCATTTTATAGTTAAAGTTTATCATTTTTCATAGATTTTCACACATAGGCTTTCCGGCTACGCGGCCGGACTGTGCACGCAAATCGAAGTGATGCCAAAAAAGGTTTTTTAAGTCCTCGGAATGCAGAATTCATTTTAAAAAAACAAGTTATGACCTTTTGGGTTATCACAAACACGTCATAGAAGCTGTGAGGATCTTGAAGGAGCAATAGGAGGCCATACTAGGCTATCTCACATGGCAGGATCAGGTCATGACGAAATTAAAACAGGCATTGTCTGGTACTTCCAACAATGCGAATGGACAAGGTGCAGTTCCTCACGGTGCTCCCACGAATCATACAACGCAGAGAGTCGATAACAATACCCCAAGGGGCAAAGTCAGTTTTGACAAGGCCGGAGGGAACTATGGTCATTCCGGGAGCAACAATGAAAATGATCCATTTAAAGTCAAAATCATGCAGTTTAGGAGGGAAATAAACAGCCGAATGGATCAAATTCCGGGGGCACCACCAGTGCTGAAAGGGTCGGACTTAAAGAAGTAAACACAACTGTTGTTCAAGCCAAGTACGACACCATAATTGATCCCAAAGTGGTTTAAAATGCCGGACGTGCCAACTGACGCTCTCTGATACGATCCAACAAGAAAGACCGAGAAATCACACAAGCAAGAACATGACTAGGCTCCGAAAGATCCAATCGCACAAACTGGTTGGCTAAGGCCTGAACATCCATCGCCATGGGCCACTCCGCTGCTGGTAGATAAGCCAAACTCCCCAAACTCTCTGACCAACGACTCAAAGCATCGGCCACCACATTGGCCTCGCCCAGGTGATACCAAATAGTGATATCATAGTCCTTCAGTAGCTAAAATTTAGGTCATTCTGCTTGAACAGATACTGCAAACTCCGATGATTAGTATAAATCTCAAACGAAACACCGTACAAATAATGACGCTAGATCTTCAAGGCGTAAACAATAGCAGCTAATTCGAGATCACGGACAGGATAATTCTTCTCATGCACCTTCAGCTATCTGGATACGTAGGCAATCACCCTACCATCCTGCATCAATACCGCTCCAAGGCCAATCCTCAAGGCATCACAATAGACAGTATAAGAACCCGAACCTGTAGGCAATATCAATACTAGGGTTGTAGTCAAAGTTGTCTTGAGCCTCTGGAAGCTCTCCTCACACTCTTTCGTCCACTTGAACGGAGCACCCTTCTGGATCAGCCTGGTCATAGGTGCTGCAATAGATGAAAATCCCTCAACAAATCAATGGTAATAACCTGCCAAGCCAAGAAAACTACGGATCTTTGTAGCTGAGATTGGTCTGGGACAACTCTGCACTACTTCCACTTTATTCGGATCCACCTTGATCCCTTCATTCTATACCACGTGACCCAAGAATGCCACGGAATCTAACCAAAACTTACATTTTGAGAACTTTGCATCTAATTTCTTTTCCCTCAAAGTCTGAAGCACTGTCCTCAGGTGCTGCTCATGATTTTCCCGACTCTGGGAGTACACCATAATGTCATCAATAAAGATAATGACGAACGAGTCAAGATATGGCCGGAACATGTTGTGCATCAAATGCATAAATGCTGCTAAGGCATTGGTCAGCCCAAATGACATAACAAGGAACTCGTAATGACCATACCGAGTCCTGAAAGAAGTTTTTGGGATATCTGGCTTCCGAATCTTCAATTGATGATAACATGAACGCAAGTCAATCTTAGAAAACACTCGTTCACCCTGTAACTAGTCAAACAGATCATCAATACGAGGCAAAGGATACCGGTTCTTTACCGTAACTTTGTTCAACAGGCGATAATCAATGCACATACGCATAGAACCATCCTTTTTCTTCACAAACAAGACAGGAGCACCCCAAGGTAATACACTGGGCCGAATAAAACCTTTCTCAGGCAATTCCTACAACTGTTCTTTCAACTTAGGAGGAGACATACGATAAGGAGGAATAGAAATAGGCTAAGTGACCAGCACTAAATCAATGTGTTTACCTCGAAAATGGTAATTACAATTAGATTTGATTTTGTGGTTCTAAAAATACGTGACTTGTTTTTATGTTAGTTGTTAGGCAAAAGATGCGAAGTATGAGATTAGGAAATAAGAGAAAAACTTCAAAATAGTATGTTTAAGCAAACCGAACAGCTGAGAATTAGGGCCTCGAGACTGGTTATACGGGCCTCGGGGTCGAACTCGACAATGATCTGTGGATAGCCAATGAAGGAATAACAGTTTTGAGAGCTTTGAAGAAGACTCTTTATGATCAATAATGAGCAATAAATGATGAACAATTAATAGAACACAGTAAATGTAAGCAATAAATGTAAATAATAGAATCAAAGAAGAATATGTTTATGTTAGAGAGCAGAGAATGTTCTTGTATTGAATGTTGTATTTGATCTCTCTTACAAAAATGACAAGGGCCCCCCTTATATATCAGAGGAAATTCCAACATAGTACAAGTGCATTTATTACAAAGTTATATGGCTGGTACAACCATTTAATGCCACGGTACGGGCTTGAACTAGCCTAATAGACTTGGTCAACTTTAATCATATGCCTTGGGAATCTCCCACTCGTTCATCATAGCCGTCGATCTACTCTGCCCCAAGGTAGAGCATATGGGACCCTTGGGGTAGGGCCTCGAACTGGACTTGAGCCTTTTGAAAACGGGCTGTAGGATATCATAATGATCATAAAATCGGGCTCTCTGATTTTGGCCATACATAGATAGTCCTCGCATTTCTCAGAATGGAAATGACAAGAAACGGTTTTGACACTGATCTCCTTGAGCCTCTTGTGATGACATCATGCTTATGATGTAAGCATTTGTGATAACTGAGACGTCTCATCGGTACATCTTTCCAGAAGCATTCAATGTAGCGCCGGTTTATTTTCTCAAAGCGATAATATCACCGCCGATCTGTCTCCCAAAAAGCATTGATTGCACTGTCGGTTACGCTGCCACCTTTCTATAAATGGAAGCTTTCTTGAATCAAAACTTCATTTAGTCATTCTTCAATAGCCTTTAACTCTTTCCTTTTCTTCACACTCATCCAACTCTATTTCTCATGCTTAAAACCCGTGGCCGAAAGGTCACACAGCAGTGTCCTCACCAGTTATGTTATGGCTCTTTCTCAGAGCTTTCCCCTACTGAGTGGGATCGCACTAGTTTTTTGTTGTTGTTGTTGTTTATGTTGGCCCGAAATAATGAGAAAGGAATCTCAAATTATCTTCGTATCGGAGGATATGTAGACCGTAAACTGCTGCTCATCTCTCTTAACTTCCACCTGGTGTGGCGCTTCACTCCTTTTGCTTTCCATGGAGTGAGGTGATGCCCTCTACTAACATTTTCATCCCACACCGGTGCAATGTCTCAAGAAGTGGCTTTCCAATAGTAGTGCTAGTGAGACCCATACTCGCCAATGTTTTCACCCAGCCGCTTCTTCATCTTCTTCTGCTTCCTCATCATTTTCTACTTCTTCATCTTTTTCTAGTTCTTCAACTTTTCTGCTTCTTCATCTTTTGTCGCTTCGGAGGAGGTTCTCAAAGACGTTGTTTGGAAGGTCGAGATGGGATCTCTGAGGGAATGGTTCTTGCATAAGTTGCCCCCGAGGGTGTACCTCCGAGAGTAGATTAGACTTTTAGCTGCTATTTTTTGCCTCTTTGCTTCTGTGTAAGGACCCTCCGTGGGCTTTTGTAATCATGTATAAGGACCCTTCATGGGTTTTTGTAATCATCATTTATTAATACAAAACGTTTTTTTCAATTTGTCTCTCATTTGTGTTGGATTTCCCTTTATTTGTGTTTGTTAAGAATCTGAGCACGTGACTTTACCGATTGGTTCGGATACCGGACTCGGGCGTAGGTATTCCCTCGGTTCCTGATTGGTTAATATAATATTCCTTGGAACCCTTTGGCATTCCTCGGACCGAGCCCAGATCGAATTGATACAAACTTAGGTCGTCGGGACCCCTGACTTCGAATTAAGTGAGAATAGATCCTCGAATTTTAGAACGAAATTTAGTCTTTTAGGCCCTGTCAATAGTCATCAAGGGAGAACTTGCTCAAAACGCCTGAGAATAAAGATAGCGCTAAGACTTTCACAGACAGTCCCCGAGTTAAAGTTAGCTCGAGCTCGGGCTGCCTAAAAACTTGATTTGAACTTAGAGTGAAGATAGATCTAAGGCATTATAGATAAGACCCCAGATGAGGATATGCTTGGACTCGATTGCCCCCTAGATTAAAGTAATCGAGAGAGCATTTAACTTGATCTGAAGGCGAAAAAAACTCAAGGCTTTACTAGCAATTCTCGAGTGAGAACTAGCTCGGGCTCTGGTAGCTCGAGGGCCAAAGAATCGGGTGGAAGACCGCACTCGTAATAGCAGAAATCCTCGAGATAGGGTACCACCTCGAGGTTAGGTTTATACGAATAGCTTCTTAGAGCTTATTTTTCGTTTTGAAAGAGATCCTCGAGATCGGTCACCATCACGAGGCTTAGAGTGATATTGATGGCTCCTTAGAGCCTATTTTCATGATAGCAGAGATCCTCGAGATCGGGTACCATCTCGAGGCCAGGTTGATGCGGGGGTTTTTGATCCCTCGAACGTTGTACGACAGTGTTTATCGTATGACATGGTCATAAAATGATCGAGGCAATCCTGCTGGTACATCCCCCTAAATGTAACAATGGCCTAATCGGACTTAATTGGCTTTTTAAGGTAGGCGGACAGTCGCCGCTTGCTCTATATATGAGTTTATTTCCTTCTTTTCTGAGGATTCCGCTATTTTGAGTCGTTACCCCTTTTCATAGAGTTCTTCTTCCTTGCTTCAGCTTTTCCGTTATTCTAATTCAAAGTTCTTGCCTGATTTTTCATTTCCCTTGTATTCTTCTATTATATCCATGGCTGCCACACCTAAATTCATTCACCAAGAAGAGGAGGGTTCCGTTTCTTCTTTCCGCTCAATTGGTAGTACAACGCCGGCATCTGGCGAGCCAATCTCAAGATGCTTTATCTCGAGGAGGGACCTGTTGCTAGAGAGGCCTCCCAATGTCGAGGGCCATTGGGATCATGCATCAAGGTTTACTTTATCAGTGGGAGAGACTGCGGATGGGGCAAAAAGGTGGTACTGTAGGTACCCTCCCCAGAAGAGAACATTACGGCTCATATAGAGGGGTTTTTACACGTATATACATATCCATTTACGTTGGGTCTTCTTGATAGAGTCATGCTTGACTTCTGTCAAAGATATTGGGCTACCCTAGCACTGGTTCACCCGTTGTTCTGGAGGACACTGCTGATGATGAGGTTTTTTGCGGAAGAAGTCGGGCTCGAGATCACCCTTAGTCATATCATCAAACACTTTCAAGAAACTTTTGACATCTTGAGGAAGCATAACATGAAGCTTAATCCTGAGAAGCGTGTGTTTGGGATCAATTCTAGTAAGTTCTGGGATTTAAGGTGTCACAAATGGGGAATCGAGGTTAACCCCGATAAAATCAAAGCCATCAAAGACATTCCGGACCAGCTATCAAGCGTAAAAGAGGTTTAAAGGCTGAAAGAGAGCCTGGCCGCATTGAGCAGATTTATTCCCGGTCTTCAAATAAATGCCATCACTTCTTTGCACTTCTCAAAAAGAAGAATAACTTTGAGTGGACACCGGAATGCCAAAAGGCTTTGAAGTATCTGAAAAGATATTTTTCAAGCCCTTCATTACTATCAAAATCGGAGTAAGGAAAATAACTACTGATCTACTTATCATTCTCGGAGGTTGCGGTAAGTATTGTTTAAGTCTGTGAGGAGGAATATATGCAATCTCCTATTTACTACGTTAGTAAAATTTTAATGGGAGCAGAAACTCGCTACCCACATTTGGACAAATTGGCCTTAGCCTTCGTAGTTGTTGCTCGAAAGCTAAGGCCTTATTTCCAATGTCACCCGATAGATGTGGTGACCACTTTTCCCCCACGGAATATTCTTCATAAACCCAAACTTTCGGGTGGGCTGGCCAAGTGGGCTATCGAAATGAGTGAGTTTGACATAAAATATAAGCCCAGGGCTACGAATAAATCTCAAGTCTTGGCCAACTTTGTGGCCAACTTCAATCCGGGACTATTACATTTGGCTACCAAAGAAGCAGTGATGGTGTCAGAATCGACATCAGGAGTTTGGTCCCTATTCTCGGATGGCTCCCAATGTGAAAAGGTCCGGGCTCGGCATAGTATTAAGCAATCCTTCAGGAGAAAACCTAAGACAGGCCATAAGAACTGTTCCTCTAACTAACAATGAAGCGAAGTATGAAGCTTTGATTGCAGGGCTCGAATTGGCCCAGGGACTGTACTCCGAGGTCATAGAAATCAAATGCGACTCCCAATTGGTGGTAAATTAGGTCTACGGGATCTTCGAAGCCAAAAAGGAATGCATGCAACAATATGTAATGATGGTTCAGGCTATGCTCGCTCAGTTTTGGGAATGGGTGAATAATACATATCCCGAGGGAAGAGAATGCACAAGCAGATGCACTAGCTAACCTTGGTTCGTCCACGAAAATGAAAGGATCAGACTCAGGTACGATCGTATATCTTATGCACTCGGTACTAGAAGCAGATAGCTATTAAGAGGTAAACGCGACTAATTTGGTTTTATACTGGAGAAACGAGACTATTGACTACCTCGAACACGGGATATTGTCTGAGATCCTAAGGCATCTCGGCACTATGCACTAAAGTCGCTCTATACAACTTCAAGGGGGGCAATTGTACAGAAGATCTTTCAAAGCCCCGTTGGCCCGATGTTTGGGAGCCTCCGTAGCTAATTATGTTATGCGAGAAGTACACGAAGGGATTTGCGAAAATCACTTAGGCACAGATTCCTTAGTACTAAAATTAATAAGGGCATGATACTATTGGCCCCGGATGGAACATGACGCTAAAAGATATGTTCAAAAATGTGATAAATTTCAGTGCTACGCACCGTTGGTACATCAACCGGAAAAGCCGTTGCACTCAGTTTTGTCACCATGGACATTCATGATGTTGGGAATGGATATCGTTAGATCACAGCCACCGGCCCCAGGTAAGGTAAGATTTATTTTGATTTTAACTGACTACTTTCTAAATGGGTTGAAACAGGTGCTTATCAGAAGATTGGCGAGCGTGAAGTGGTAATTTCTTGTGGGAGAACATAATTTGTAGATTTGGGATACCACAAGAGATAGCCTACGACAACGGGCCACAATTTATAGGCCCAAAGATCATGAAGTTCCTTAAAGATTTGAAAATCAAAAGGATCACATCATCACCATATCATCCGAGCACAAACGATCAAGCAGAATCAATAAAAAAGTGATTATACAAAAACTCAAGAGGAGATTGGAAGCAGCTAAAGGTAAATGGCCCGGAGAGCTTTCAGGTGTACTATGGGTGTACCGAACAATGGCCGCATTGAGCTCGGGAGAGACTCCTTTTTCTCTTGTGTACGGAGCAGAAGCCTTAATCCTAGTGGAACTAGGAGAACCTACCCTCCGGTATTTCTGGGCAAACAAAGAGGCAAATAATGAAGTAATGCTAGTCAATTTGGAGCTGCTTGACGAATGTAGGGACTTGGCGCATATAATGATGGCATCCCAAAAACAAATAATAGAGAGATATTGCAATCGAAGGGCCAACCTACGTTGTTTCAAAGTAGGAGATTTGGTATTAAGAAAAGTAACCCAAAACACCGGGGAGCTCAATGCGGGGAAAATAGGTCCAACATCGGAAGGCCCCTACTGGGTTTCAACTGTCACCGGGAAAGGATCATACGACTTAGAAAATCAAGATGGAGAAAAGTTTCCAAACAATTGGAACGTGGCGCACCTCAAGATATACTATTGCTGATGAACATCACCTATACTGGAAGTATGTGTTGCACTCTTTTTCCCTTCATCCAGTTTTTATCCTAATTGGATTTTTCTGGTAAGGTTTTAAACGAGGAAATAACGGAAAGTATACTACAAAGGAAGCTTTAGCAACAGCAATAAGACCTTTAAATGACAAGGCACACAAGCAAAGAACCATTGCGGACCACTACGAAGCGCTTAGTTAGTCTTTTGCTCGGTAGAAAAGTTCCTACCAAGAAGTTAAGTTTGCTATCGAATAGAGATTACCCGACCGTTCACAAGTGCAAGACACTGGGTGATTGTTAGATAATCTTTGGCTCGATAGCATAAATTCCTAATGGGAAGTGAAGTTTGTTATCGAACTGAAGATTATCTAGCAATTCACTAGTGGAATCCTCAAAGGTGTAAACCTTCCAGTGTTCAAATTCACATTCTTTGCATTCAAACACTGGGGGAATGATATGAGGATACGGCAACAATGAATGACACTTCGACTGGAATAAGAAACATGGAAACATAGTTGTATTATCGAGACAAGGGACTACGTGGCCAGCCCCATAGAAACAAGTTGTACAAGTTAGCCACAAGAAATGGCAATTTCTTTATAGCACAACGAATGCTAATGTACTTTTAAAAATGGAAGGAATAAATTAAAGTCCTTTTGTTTAAATCTTGTTTCTTGTCCGAACGATGAATTGATTTTATTATTTGAAAGTTAATTAGGTACTTCAAATGCTAGCGCCGTAATGAACAAGAGACGTCCTCTTCAAGAGCATCGTAAACATAAGAGGGTCCTCTCTTATGAAACCGTCATGTTAAAGGGTTGAATTCGGAAGGACTTATTCCCAAAATCCAAATGCTTTAGGGAAAAAATACACCAAAAGCCTTGCACAATTAGACGCAAAAAGTAAAACCTACGCAAATACTTAAACAAAAAAAAGATGCAAAGAGCAAACTTGCACAAATATTTAAACGAAAGTACGCAGAAAGGAAAAATTATATGATACTTGAACGAAAAAGTGTTCTTATTTACAATAAATGTGCCAAACAACACAAATACAAAATTTGAAAAGGAAAGAAAAAACTAAGTTGTCGCATCTCCGGAATCCGGAGGAAGAGAAACATCTACACCCCTAGAAGAAATGGGCGGATCTGCCGCCGGTTCAATATTTTGGCCTTCGTCATTTTGGCCTTCAGCATCATCGCCTTCCGGTTCCTCGTTAGTTCTCGAGAACTCAGAACTAGGATCATAAGAATCGATAGCATCAGGCCGAGCCGGAAGACCCTTTTTTGCAGCTAACTCCAGCTCACGGGCCTTAGTGATTTTGGCCTCAAAGTCTTTGGCCTCTTCCAAGATTTTTCTCCTCATGGTATACATAGCATATATTTTTCAACAATGAGGGAATCTGCTTAGCGCTGAAGTTCTTATTTAAGTTGGTCGACCTCGGCAGATAGGGTATCCCGCGCAGATCTGGTCGACTAGAGGCTAACATCAAGCTCATGGACAGTGGAGCTTAAAATTCTATTATGATCAATGGTCCTATTATTCTTCTCCTCCAACTGGGCATACTTCGCCACAGCAGCAACAAGCTCTTCATCTTTTTAGTTTAAGGACGCCTCCAAATTATTCAATCTTTCAAAGGAGAAAGCATCACGATCAGATACAGAAAGAATGAAATTGTGGACTTCAACCTATTCGGCCCTAGCCTCTTAAAATTGAGCCCTCAACGGGGAAATCTCTTGGATAAGGATCACTACTTCTTGCTCGCTTTGCTGCAACCGAGCCTCCAATTCAACGACCTCAACAGCTCATGCTTCCAGCTCTAAGAGGCAAGTAGTATTTTGGTCTCGCACAGCCAAAAGTTGATCCCGTTCATAGGTAAGTTCCTCCTTATCACGAATCATCCTTTGTAAGCCCTCGGAAGCAAGGAAGTTAGCCTATAAAACAAAAATGTAAATTTAAAATCCTACCATAACAAAGATAGAAGGAACAATAAAGAAAACAAAAGACTATACCGATGTCACACTATGCATGGAAGTTTTCACCAAGAATTCTCCCCAGAGAGCTTGTATCTTTTTCCTATATTTTTCTGAAGCCAAAGACTTCAAGTAGTTTGCAAATTCCACTGGCCGGGACAATAGATGGCATCCAGTAGAAACCAAGAAAGTAATGCTCCTCCTCCTTTGAGGATCTTCTAAGGGGCAGCATAATTTTGCCCCAAGTTCCCATGAATTGGGGACTGGGGAAGAGGGACGTCATCCTCTTGGGCAACTACGATCGGTAGAGATGATGCAGTAGTTGTTGGTGGTAGAAATGGGGTTCGTGAAGAAGGAGATAAAGCTGATGGCGTCGAAGGGTTAGAAGTAGATGCGGTAGGTGCAGTGCTGGTTGATGGTTGTTCATCAACCGAAGTTG
Organism: Nicotiana sylvestris; assembly: GCF_000393655.2. Lineage (NCBI taxonomy): Eukaryota > Viridiplantae > Streptophyta > Magnoliopsida > Solanales > Solanaceae > Nicotiana > Nicotiana sylvestris. Next base: position 40,613,098 of record NC_091059.1, read on the forward strand.
GAAGATGCCTGGTACTTAGCCCTACAGTACTAGGCACGGCAGCTGGGAATTAGAAGCGTGAGTTGGCACCTTCCACCACATCAAACTCCCCCCAGAGTGTTGAGGCATCATCCTCGTTTGGTGTAGCTAATTCAATAGATTGAGCATTATGTTTAATTGATGAAGGTCGTTGTCTTCTATGTAGATAAGCCTCATCATCACTAGCTTCTCCATCATCATCGATCACCATATTTTTTGGGATCGACTCGGGCACGATGCTCTTTGCCTTTTTATTTGTTCCCCCAATCGTAAATGAATGTCTCCTCTTTTGTTGCTTGTTCTACGGTCGGGGACTCCGAGAAGAAGCACTTGCACCAGAAGCAGGCTCAAAGACAACTGTTCGTGTAAAAGCCTCCTACAGCAGCCTCGTCGCGTTAGCAAGATTAAACAAAACATCCTCCTCGGGAACGACAACTGATCCCTAGGGTAGACCTGAATTCAACAATGGAAAAAAGGTTAATCAGCTTCCTTATACGAAAGGGAAAAGGCAAGGTGAGTTTAACCTACCATGATTTTTGGCCTTCCACCTATATTTGAGGGCTAGTTCTTTCCACGTGTAGGCTTCGGGCATAGTAATATCCAAAATTTTATGGACCCACTCGTCCAAGCCTTTAACCCTAGGTGGTACTCACCGAGTCGCTGAAATAAGAAAAAGAAGAAGGGTCAATAATGATGTGAGACGATCTTTGATGGAATAAAAGACAAATGATGAACTTATTTGTGCGGTTCCATAATTCCAGAAAGGATGAAGCAGTGGCCGGACTGATGTCACTGGTGACGACTGCAACTAATTGTTCCATCCACCCAAGGTCGTTGTCATCATCCACGTTAGATAGTAGAGCATGGTGGCCACGTTTGCTGAAATTTATCATTCCCCCGCGGAAGATCTTGGGGGAATAGAGGTTCATCAACCAAGCTAGGGTTAGCTCCTCCCCCGTCTCCTGGCACAGGCGCCAAAGACAAGCGATTATCATCTACACATAAGGACTTACTTGCACCAGGCATACCTAGTAGTGGATGCAGATTTCCATGATGACGGAGTCAAGCTCTCCACTCAAATACAACGGCCCCAAGGTGAAGGGATACGTTTAAAAATACGTGAACCTTCTTGGATAAGGTTATCCACTCCGCCAGATTAGGAGCGATAATATATAAATCTTGGCAATGGCAGTCTTCCTTCACAACAGGAATGCTAGAAGGACAGATAGAAGAAGGTTATACTCTAATAGCCCACATACGAGGGTGAGCAGAAGGATATCTCTCTTCAAATTCCTTAGTTGTGATGAGACTTTTTGGATGATAGTGCTCACCGCAGGAGGAGCAGCATCATTAGTTTTACCTTTGTTTTTTGAGGAACTGGGGTTTCTGGAAGAAGAGGCCATTTTTTATCACAAAAGAAGGAATGTTTTTCTCTCGAGAAGAAGATAGAAGAAAGGTTGAAGACAAAGTACGAGTTGAGTAAAGAGAATTTGGGAAAGTTTGGAGAATTATGAAGTGTAAATAAAGAAGTTTGATGTGTATAAGTAAAAGAATAGTCAGCTAAATCGTGGCCATAATTATCTCGATAACAGGCAAAAGTGATGCTAAATCAAGGGATGACACATGTTCAGGACATTAAATACGGAGAGACGTGCATCTAATCAACCGTTAGAAGCTTTTCGGAGAGGGTCGGAGAATTTCCCGCCCACAAAGATATGACACAACTTTTCGGAGAGGGTCGGAGAATCAACCGTTAGACGTGAATCTCTACCAACTTCCTAATGACACAAAGATATGCGACCGGAAAGTAGGGGGCTATCTATATAGGGTCAAATATGTTCATATTTAATGATCGCATGAGAAAGCAATACGTGGAGCTGAAGGCAGAAGGCAGTCGAACCCGAAGGAAATGACCTCGATCACCTGTCATGGGGAAGAATGATATTCATAAAGGGGAAATAAAGGCATGTCATCTAGTAGCATTCAATGAGGAATATTTTACAACATTAAGTGCATGATCTGTTGGAGAATATGGCATTCACTGCCTACTGTTACACATTCATCAATGGCTCTCATAATTATCATTTAAGATGGGCTTCATCCTAGGACCTTGTTCCCTAGATGTTGCTATAAATATGAGCTCTACCATCATTATAAAGGGACGAATTTTCTGACAAGCATATACTATATTCTTTCAAAAGCTTAATAACATTTTACTTTCTTGCTTATTTATATTGTTCTTACTACCTCCGTTAGCTCTGCGCCCGGAATTATGATGTATGTCGTTTCATTTCAATTTCAAGGCTAAGTCTTACATTTTTTTCTAATTCGTCTATTATTTTAGGATCAAATTAATGCATTTGTCGATAAACCACGTATAAATTCAATTGTATCGTTTTATGGGTAAACACCGGTTTTGGAGAAATTTCTGTATGTTTTGGTAAATTTGAATGCGTTTGGAATTTAGGTCCTTATCATTTTTTTAGGTATCGGATTACTATTATTATTATGTTATATAAGTTGGGCATTAAAACACGACTCAAACACCTTTTTTTCTAGCAGTAATGGAGCTTCGAGTTCTCTTACTTGTGTCTGTATTTCCTCTGTATAGACCTGCACATATCCTAAATGCACCACCTAAATATATGCTAGGTCTCTATCTTATTCTTGATTATTTCTAAAGGTATAGCACTTACCAGTTACCACTAGTCAATGTTATCTCTGATTTACTGCATGTTTCTTAAGCTTCTAATGAAAATGTTGAAACTCTCCTCTTATTATATGTGACAAATTGTCATACTCCTCAAATATCAGATTACTAAACGTGATTTCTCCAAAAAGGGAAGTACCAATTATTGTGAAAGCTTTACCTAATGAAAATGAAATTGATGTTGTTCTGCAGGAGACGTCAAAGTGATGCTGTAGACCAGAAGACAGGTGGGTTCATAAGTTATGGATTCGTTAATTTTGTAATGCTTATTCTGCCTTCTCATTCCTACACAAGGCCTTCAATAGGAGAGCTTTTCGAATGGTGAACAAAATTTTGGAAAACACAGAAGTTTAAAGACAATTCTGATATGTATAAACCACTCATTCTCCAATTGTATTTACAGCAAGCTTTCAAAACAAATACTATTCAGATCAAAGATCGTAAACACGAGGTCTTTATTTCTTGTTCTTTTTCTGGCTTTTAACTCCCAACCTTAAATACACACAAGAACTGCACGCGGTTTCTACTACTAGCAGCAATACTGATTTTGTTCATGCTTTTGCAGTAGCAATACTGATAATGTACTCAATCTCCTCTGCTACTTCTTTCATGGAAGGCCTGTTTTGTCTTCTTTCCTCTAAGCAACTTACAGCCAGAAAACCAAGTGCCTTCATTGTCTCCAACTGCAAGCTGCTCGCTCCCTCCTTCAACGCAGGATCAACAGCATCCATTATTCTCTCTTCCTCTACCAACCTTTGCACGTATACAGCCAAGTTCACATCATCCTGCGCTCGATCAAAGTCTATTGCTTTTTGGGATGTCAGGAGTTCCAACAAAACAACCCCGAAACTGTACACGTCACTCTTGTCTGTCAATTGATAGTTCCTGTAATACTCAGGATCGAGATAACCAAGGGTACCCTGAGCACAGGTGGACACATGACTCAAGTCTGCATGCGCCAGCCGTGAAAGGCCAAAGTCTGAGACCTTAGCATTCAACCTTTCGTCGAGCAAAATGTTGCTAGACTTGACATCGCGATGGTAAATGGGAGGAACTGCAGAGAAATGCAGGTAAGCAAGTCCCTCTGCAGTTGCGTGGGCAACGCTGAGCCTGCAGTCCCATGTAAGAAGTTTACGATTTGGACCTTGCAAATGATCACTGAGAGTTCCATTGGGAACATACTCGTAAACCAGCAATGGCTGTTCAAGCTCAACACAACAGCCTAAAATGCGCAATAGGCACTTGTGGTTAACCTGACAAAGTATTCTAACCTCATTGAGAACTTGATCAGTGCCTTTAGTATTCCCCAGCTTGGCACACTTTACAGCAACATCCGTACCATCATCGAGTACACCTTTGTAAACTTCACCATAACCCCCTGCACCAAGAAGGCGATCCCTGGAGAAATTGTTTGTTGCTTTCCTGATTTCTTTGCCCGTAAAAAGCTTGGCGTTTTTTACACCACCAGAGCTAAGAATATCTTCCCGTTCGCGAGCTAGTCGATCTTGGGCATCCTTAATTCGCTTGTGACGTCTGTACACAAAAACTGCAATTGCAACAGCAATCACTGCCACACCCAGACCTGATGTCAAACCTGCAAATTCAATAAACATTAAAGGTGGGGGTACTAGTATTTTTAGCAAATATTTAACACCAAAAACAATATTGATCAACCAAGTTGAAAAAAATGACATGAACCGTGTCACTGGTAAAAACCTTTAGAGCTTAACTTATTTTTACACTATCACGTTACCCAAAAGATATCTAAGGGTAACTTTAATCTTGAAAATAAAGCTTATTACTTGCTACAACAGGTAAAGGACACTTGATAGTGTACAAATTCTTCACACAGCGTATATACATTAAAACTCAAAAGCTTACACCAAATTAATAGATGAATGTCATTCGCACATACACTTTCTCACTAATGTCTAATGTCAATAGGTAGATAAATGAATAAACTTTCAGTTATGATAAGACATTTTAAGTCTCAAAAAATAGAGTAATCTGATCATATTTACATGTAATTAAGAATCAGAAAAAGGCTAATTAAAGATCGTGTGCTCAATTATATAATACCTGCTATAAGTGCAGTGTGGTCGCTGCCACAACCATCAGAGTCTTCGCATGTCACATCTGCTTATCATACAAGTCAGAAATAGGTAAAAACAGTGACACCTAAATGGAACCCCAGATTTAGATAATTAATTTACTGATAATAAGCACTAATTACCCTGAGCACATAACGCGGCAATTGGGTCCCAATGAAATCCGGAGTGGCAGAAACATCTGCTGATACCTCCATTTGAATTCGGGTCGGGCGTACAAGTCGAGTCAGAATCACAGTCGGACTGGGCCGTACAAACTGGCTCCGGCGGCGAAACCCACTGCAATTCCAACCCGGGCTGCGGCCATCTGCTCACGGGCAATGACGAATCCAGGTTTACGAAGCTCCGGTACGCCCGACAACCTGATTCCCTGACCCGAATCATGTACGACGTGGACGATCCACCCGCCCTGAACGTACAGCAAATCGGCGCGCTCCGACACGCGCCAACCGCTCCACCGTTACCCGAACTACTCCCATTCACGTAAGCGTGACACAAACTCGCCGACGAGCAATTCAGTGGTGACGTCAGCAACGTTTCGGAACAGTTGAGGTAAACGATGGTGTTGCTACTGGTGATGTTAAAAGGGAGAGAGGAATTCAGCTGAACCCCAATAGTGGAAATATCCTGTGTGATGCAGGTGTTGGGCAAGAACGGTGAGGGTTGAATGGTGAGTCTTTGGGTCTCAGGAGAAATGGAAGTGATTGGATAAGAATTGTTGAGAGTATCAAACAAGAGTTGGGTAGAAGTGCAACGTATCTTATAAGATTGGTCACCACAATCGGGGCCAGTACTGAGTGGGTAAGGGACAGGAGAAGAGCCACAATCGGCGCAGCGGCGAGCAGAAAGTGCAGGGGCGGCGGCGCACATTAGCAGCAGCAGGGCTGCCGTGAAAATGCGCTGGAAAGTGGCTGCCATTTTTTGGAAGGAGATGAGTTGGAGGCTGTGGGCAGGTGAAAGGGATTTGGATTTAAATGTAAATAGATTCTTCCTATTTTTCTTCTTTACTTTTCTTGGTCAATGAGGTAGTACTATAATTTATTACACTATTAGGGGTAGTTTGGTAGGGTACATAAGAAAAATGTTGAATATGGTGTATTATTAATGCTGGTATTAGTTATGTCTGTATTAGTTATGCTGACATATTTCTTATTCATTGTTTGGTTTGATGTATTAAAGCATTGTATAGTTTCTAAAAGAATTGTTTGTTTACAAAAATGCCCTCAAAATCAGTCCCCACTTTAACTTTTTAAAAGAAACATATGTTGAGAAATATTTTATATGAAAAAAGCTTTAAAAAAATTATTTTATGTGTCTACATATATTGTAAAATAAAATTAAATATTTATTTATAAAAAAAAGAAAATATGTTAAGTATTTATTTATTTACTAGGAATATAATTTTATTTCTCACTATTTGGATTATTTTGAACGTGCATTAATATATTAACTAGCATATTTTAATCAAGCATAAATTTTGAAGGACAATTTTGTCTTTAACTAAGCTAATGCATGCATTAAAACTCATTGCATTGCTAATACCATTGTTTTCTATGCATTAGTTATGCATAGGATAATACCAGATAGGATGTATAACTAGTGTCTGCATAACTAATGCATAAATTCAAAATATCCACCAAACAATATATTATTAATACACAAAACTAATGCATGCATTAGCTTATCTAATGCATCCTACCAAACGACCACTTATTTTTCTTGGTAGAATTGGAATTTGGAGGATAGTGGAGTAACATGCAGAGATTTGGAAGATTCATTTGTAGATATTTTCCACTAAAGTTTTGTAATATCCTAAAATTATTGACTTTGACTTTCTTTGAATACCTATTTTTCATTTTGCTTGTCTTTAAGGTTTTCCAATTAAAAGGTTGGTAAAATGTTTTGAAATCCTGCTCTTGCATTTCATGTGCCATTATTTATTGGTTTCTCCGTCCTCGTATTCTTTGGATTTTGAAATTATTCATTTTCCATTCTGGTATAGGTGAGAGAAAAAATGAGACAATAAAAAATAGAAGTAATAATTTCATATGTACTTACTTTTTTAAAAAGTTTAATTAATATCTAAAGTAAGATAATTTCAGACAAGTTGTTTCTTCTTTGCTTTTTCTCTTCCTTCTCCTCTTCCTCCTCGTTGATGTAAAAATAGAAGTGACGGTGGAATTTATTTGGTGTTTGTAATCAGGTTTTAAAGTGTTTTAAGGGCAGTGAGCCTCTATGGCGCTCCTTTCTTTGCTACTGCTTATGGTTTCTTCTCCATCTTCTTCTTAGTTACGAAATGAGTTTGCTAGATTGTAATTATTTTGACAAATTGATGATTGGAGTTTGTTCTTTATGATATTTCGAAGTTATATTTCAAATTTTAGCTCATTTAAAGTAGATTTGGAGTTTGAATCGTGTATTGCATTATTATAATTCGAAGAACAAGCATATGTTTCTCAACAATTTGCACTTTAGACTAATTAGTCTTTGGATGGTTGTTATATATCGTTTCATAATGTATCATATCGTATTGTATTGTATTGTATTGTATTGTTTGATGAATACAATGTTTGGATAGATTATATTGTTTGCCGTCGTTTCATAATGTCACGCACCAAAAATATGAAAAATAAACTTGCAACCTTACTAAGAAAAAATAGGATACGAAGTAGAATTATTATATTAAAAAGTAGGGTAAAAGATAAAATATGTTTATTTAATAATAAAGGAGCACAAAATGAGAGGAAAAAATTAGGTAACGACGTCACCACACCAAATTCGTCGTTACATAAAGTGGCACTATTCATCGTTACGCAATGACGGATTTAACGATACGATACAATAAAATTTAAGTAACAATCAAAACAAACATTGTATTTAAGGTAATAATACGACTATGTTTGGATCATTGTTACCCATCGTTTTATAATTTATTATATTATACTATTTTGTATTGTATTGTATCATTTTATGGATACAATGTTTGGATAGATTGTATCATTTGTTGTTGTGAAATAATAATTTTGGTATTTGATTTGACTGTATCGTACTGTATTGTAACTGATAAGTTTACTAAAATATCCTCAATTGTGTTAAATAAAATTTATCAAGAATTACGTACAAAAATAATTTAAGAAAACCTCTTTCTACTAATTTATCACCAATTATGTAGCTTGAAAATAAGAACTTGAAGAAAAAGGTTAACTATCATTAGTAAAAAAAAAATCTAAAACAATGGAAAGAGTTTGTCACGACCCAGATTTTTCACCCTCGGGAGTCGTGATGGTGCCTACTAATGTGAGGTAGGCAAGCCAAACCTTCAAACTAATTACTTCATTAACCATTTCTTTCTTTTTTTAACAAACATAAAGCGAAAACAAATGAACAATGGAAATTAGAGTTTAAGCGGAAGACATCAATAACACATCGGAAATCTATGTCTATTTCAATTACTCAAGCCTTAATCACCCAAAACCCGGTATCACAGTGTCACAGACAGACTAAGATTTACTACATATAAAGTCTGAAGAAATAACAATGCACTGTTTTTGAACAAAAGGAAAATGAAACAGGAAATAGGGATAGAGGGAGACGTCAGGGCCTGCGGAAGCCTTCAGGTCTACCTTGGATCTCCGCGTGGACTGAAGGTAGCCTCCAACTACGGTCCAAGAGCTGCTCCAGGATCTGCACATAGTGCAGAGTGTAGTATCAGCACAACCGACCCCCATGTGCTGGTAAGTGTCTAGCCTAACCTCGGCGAAGCAGTGACGAAGCTAGGACCAGACTACCAAATAGACCTGTGCAGTTCAAATATATACAGCGGAAAAGAAATACAGAAATAATCAGTCAAGTATGGGAGGGGAGCATGTTGTGGGGGAGATAACAATTCCGAATAGAAAGACATCAAGTAAACGAAAGAAACAACATAAATCGGAATCAACAAAGAATCAGAAATCAATAAATGCACGACATCACCCTTCGTGCTTTTACTCTCGTCCTCACCAAAGCAATCATATAATAAAAAATGTGCACGACATCACCCTTTCTGTTTTTACTCTCTTTCCTCTCCATATAATCAATATAATCGGCACGGAATGGTACATTGTGCGGCACGACATCACCCTTCGTGCTTTACACTCTTTTCTCACAATCATACACGGTATCACCCTTCGTGCTTTACACTTTTTCCTCACAAAACAAACAATGCACGACATCACCCTTCGTGCTTTAACTTTCTTCTTCACCCAAAAAACAATCACAAACAATAGGGCAAGGGAATAAATGAAATTGCAATACAATTCCCCGCAATGGAACAACTATTCAACAATTAAATCCTGGCAAGGGAACAACATCAATAACATCAACATCCCGGCAAGGGAACAACTAACAATTAAATCCCGGCAAGGGAACAACATCAATAACATCAACATCCCGGCAAGGGAGATAACAGATAAATCCACAATAACCCGGCAAGGGTGACAACATAATGATCTCTTCTCTTTCTCACTTTTACTTCACTATTCACTTCACAACTTGAGCCAATGATGTAGAGGTTCAACTATCGCTTATACTTTCACAATTCATTATACAACTTGAGCCAATGCTCCTCAATGTTCATAGGTCACAATTCCTTCCACAAACTTTATACAACAAATAGAAACCGCCACTAAGGCATGAAGGATACAACAAAGTCATGATAATCACAATATAAAGACTCACGGGCATGCTAGACACCAACGTATAGATACTCGTCACCATGCCTATACGTCGTACTCAACAATTACCACATAGCAAATAGGACCCAACTCCTAATCCCTCAAGATAAGGTTATGTCACGACCCAAAACGATGGGCCGCGACGGGCGCCTGAGTCCTACCTGTCAAACACCCCTAAGCATGCATCTAAAATATGAACCTGAATAACATCTGCTACATTACAAAATTAACATACGTGAAAGAAGCCTGCCATCAAGGCATATGTACGTATACAGGCAGAATACAGTGATCGAGCCGGCAAGGCTGCTATAGACAGCTACACATCAAAAACTAAAAGCCGACAAGGCCACGTACAACCCAACTAGACATACTGTCTACAGACCTCTAATAGAAACATAATTGTACAAAGACGGGACTGAACCACGTCATACTCATATACATATATATGTACAAACATATCGTACCAATATCAAAAGCAGCTCCGGATCAAATGAAGCACGCCAACTCTCGCTGATCAGGGATCCTAAGAAAGAGGATCGTCAGCTCGCCTACCTGCACCTGCGGGCATGAAACGCAGGCCCCGTGGAATAGGGCGTCAGTACAAAAAATGTACTGAGTATGTAAGGCATGAAAATTAGTACGTAATAGACATACATGAAACATGGAATACTGAAACACATCTTTAAATCTGAATAACTTTGTAAATTTTGAAACGTTTATAACGTGATGCACATGCGTGTAAATATCATGCCATGCATAGGTATGGATATACATAATATCATCAGGCCACTGAGGGCATCCCATCATATCATCTCGGCCACTGTGGGCAATATACCAGCTGATCAGGTGGTGGTGCGTATATAACACCATAACTTTTTCCATATCCCATATACATATATATACATACATATACACGCGTATATAACTCCGTTTGAATACATACATATATACGCATATATAACGTTGTTTGAATCATATTTTAGCCACTGTGGGCAATATCATCATTATATACCAGCTGATCAGGTGGTGGTGCGTGTATAACGCCATAACCTTTTCCCATATCCCATATACATATATTTACATATATACACGTATATAACGCCATCTGATCATGGGTCAATGCACATGTATAAATGAGTGAAATGCATGAAAAATACGTAATAATCTCGATACTCCTTCCGGATAAACTTTTTCAACTCCGTATTATTCTGAGACCCATGAACAGAAGATAATGATAATTCTCATGGGGAATCAAGAATATAGACACCCCTACTATTTCTATGAATAGAGTAATTTATAGAAACTATGTATTTGTTTGTTTCTTCAGTATAATTTAGACCATGACAAAAGAAAGAAGTGAGGACGTTAACATACCTGTTCTTGAAATTATTTGAACAGAATGAAGCTTCTGCTTCCGTGAAATATGCTAAAACCAACGAATGAAGCTCTGCTTCTAAATGTGAACGAAATTTTTCTTGGACCTAAAGCTTCTGATTTCAACGTTTTTTTTTATCTATGAAAGTTGCTTGGAATGAAGACTTTGTAAGGATTTCATTCGCCTCTAACTTAAACTAAGAAGGCAAGGCTTCCTTGTTGTTGGGATTTAAATCACACGTTCTGCTCCTTACCCCAAAGCATGAATTAGACAACTCTTTTAGTTATATTATTCAAATGGCTTATAGATAGCCACCTAGGATAGTGGGCCTTAAGAGTCATTGCCTTGATTTTGCTGATTTTTGCCACATTTTTGGGGGGTAAATTTTATTAAATTTTTATCCACTTATTAGTTAACCGGGTAATGTCCTGTTATCCGGTAATTAACCAATTACTCACATAATTAAAAAATTATCATAAATTTCTTAAAATTTTATTTATTTATTTTTTAAAATACTTCATATATACTTTATATGTTATACTACTATGTTCATACGGTACCTTGCATGGTACTAGTTCATAATTTTCGGGTATTTTTACTCGAAGCGTATTTTATTCCAAATTGTCCACTTTCAACGAAACTCGTTTTCGTCAATCCGCGTACCCCTTTATCCCTCATGACACTTATTTATCGCTTGTTAATACGTTAACGTCAAGATGATCTCATCCACGATTCTACGTCGGTTAACCGAATACGAAACTTTTAACGTACGAAAATACAAGATGTAACAGGTTAGACCAAACAGTTACCTAGATGCCTCGAACACAATTCACGTTTCAGTTATAGCTTTACCCCTTGATTCTATCACCAATCCGCTCGTATCTAGTCACAAGTTACTTAATTACATCAATAAACGCTAAATGAATCAATTTGAATGCATGAAAATGAGTTTTCCAAAGTTTTACCCAAAAAGTCAAAAATTGCCCCCGGGCCCACATGGTCAAAACTTGAGGTTCGAACCAAAACCCGATTATACATTTCCCTACGAACCCAAATATAAAATTTGTTTTGAAATCGGACCTCAAATCGAGGTCTAAATCCCCAATTTTTAAAAACCTAGGTTCTACTCAAAACACCCAATTTTCCCTATGAAAATCATTGATTTCGAGTTGAAATCATGTTAAAAGATGTTAATGATTGAAGGAAATGAGTTAAAATTAACTTACAATCGATTTGGAAGAAAAGTTGTTCTTGAAAAATCGCCCTAGGGAGTTTGTGTTTTGGAAGGATGTGAAAAATGGGTTGAAAATCGTCTAAGTATAAAAGTTGCAGGTCTCATATGTGGGAATTGCGAACAGGGGTTCGCAATTGCGAACCCCGACCTCTGCTTGCTTGGGAATTGCAAAGGGAAGCTCGCATTTGCGAGCCCTTAGGAAATCTGAATTTTTCGCATTTGTGAAAGGGATCCTCGCATTTGCGAGGTCGGAATTGCGAAGCACAACTCGCATTTGCGAGATAAGGCAGGCCTGGGCTGGTTCGCATGTGCGACCAAGCCCTTACATTTGCGATATCGCATTTGCGAGCCAGGCTTCGCAAATGCAAAGCCTGCAGGCCTGATCACACCAGCAAAAATCCTATAATTTTTCTAAGTTCAAAATGCACCCCGCGGCCTATCCAACCCGAGCCCTCGGGGCTCCAAACCAAATATACACACAACCTCAAAAATATCCTACAGACTTATTCGTGTACTCAAACCACCAAAATAACATCATGAACATCGAATTAAACCTCAAGATCAATTAAATTTCTCAAAACTTCTTTAAACATCAAATTTATATTTAAGGTCCGAATCACGTCAAATGGATTCTGTTTCTTACCAAACTTCACAGAATTATCTTAAATCGTATATAAGACCTGTACCGTGCGCCGGAATCAAAATACGGGCCCGATACCATCGAGTTTTAATCAAAATTCATTTCCAAACCTTATAAATAATTTCAGAAAATAATTTTCTTCAAAAATTCATTTCTCGGATTTGGGACCTCGAAATTCGATTCCGGGCATACGCCCAAGTCCCATATTTTCCTATGGACCCTCCGGGACCGTCAAATTACGGGTCCGGATCCGTTTATCCAAAACGTTGACCGATGTCAAATTAATTCATTTATAGTCAAAATTTATCATTTTTCATAGATTTTCACATATAGGCTTTCTGGCTATGCGCCCGGATTGCGCACGCAAATTGAAGTGATACTAGAAGAGGTTTTTAAGGCCTTGGAACGTAGCATTTCATTTTAAAAACAAGTTATGATCTTTTGGGTCATCACAGAGTTAAAGAAACGAACGGAGATTTGGATGAAAAGAACATCACGAACCAACTCTGGAAAATGTGGATGTACACAAAGTAGGTCAATAGGTTGGAAATTTGGGGTTAAAACTAAAGAATAAAATAGAATTATGGAGTAATAAGTAAGGAAATAACTGGAAAAGAAAATGAAAAAGAATCCCACCACATCAAATCGGTTGTTTCATAAAATGAGGCTTTTTGTTGTTCTAGAACAATATATTTAACAATACAATACAAATAAACAATCAAAACAAACATTGTTTTAGGGTAACAATACAATACGATATAACATGTAACAATCATCCAAACAAGTTGTTAAATGCATGCAAAAATCTGAAGTGCTCAAAATTTGGTTGTGTTTCAGACTAATTAGAAGTTTATCTTAAATGCATTTTTTTGTACTTTAGACTAATTTACCTTAAGTGCATGCAAAACATTAATTGCACTTCAGTCTAATTAGTCTTGAGTGTAATTTTTGTACTTTAATATTTACACTGTATAATGTCAGATGCGATTGTCTGAAGTTTGCATTGTCGGGGGAGAACTTCATGCGCGATTATTGCCCAATATTTGTAACTTCATCTCTGAAGTTTTCACTGCCACGAGGTGAACTTCAAACGTGAAAACTACCCAAATTTTTTTTATTTCAAACACGAATTTTCGGAACTTTAGACGCAACGTCTGAAGTGTGTTTCAAAATGATTAAAGCTATAAATTTTTGTATAATGGGGGTATCAGTTTAATGATGGCCTAAAAATCAAATATATTTACACTTCCCCCTAGATATTCCTACCAAAAATATCCTTAGCAAATTATTATATACCACAATATCCTTACTTAGAGCCTGTTTGGCTAAGCTTCTAGGATGCCAAAAGCGATTTCTTTGTCAAAAAAAATACTTATTTGGAAATATGAGGTGTTTGACCAACACGCGGAAAGTTCCAGCATAATATACTGGATATTGGAGCATATGTGTATGAACTTCCAGCATATTATGCTGGATCGGTATATTATACTAGAACTCCAGTATATTATGCTGGAAGTCCATTATATTATATTGGAACTCCATTATATTATGCTGAAAGTCCAGTATATTACGCTGGAAGTCCAGTATACTTATGTTGGAAGTCCAGTACACTTATACTGGAGTTCCAGTATATTATACTGGAATTTCAGTATTATGCTGGAGTATTTTTCGGATTTTGAACAGTGTTTTTGTTCAGATTTATCTTTACATAAAAAGTGGCAAATTTCGATTACTTTTGAACTTGTGGCTATTTTTGAATGACCACTTGTAAATCTGATTTTTTTTTAATTTCTCCCAAACTAAGGATGTGAAATTTTGAAAATACTGAATTACCAACGGTTCGAAAATTTTAGTTGTGGTTTAAATTTTTAAAATTTTTAGTATTAAGTATGGTATTCAATATTTTTAAAAAAATATCAAAATATTAATATCGTATCGAAATACATACTTAATTATACAATATGTATTTTATCTATGGTACATAATATATTCTCTCTATTGTACATATAGAAGATTGTTACGTGAGACCATAAATGAAATCTGCAAGCGTGACGTGCTTGAGAAAATGCTTAAGAGAATGTATAGTTTATGCAAGGCATTTGCTGTTCTTGGCCTTATTCGGCTTGATTTGAGAGTTTGACTAATTTACATGACTCAATCCTCGCCCATTTATGGGATCTCTACGCAGAGTTTCTTGGCTTTTGGACTGTTATTTTCTTTGGCATTTATGTTGAGGCTGACAGTAAAAATAGACGAACAAGGTAAGCTGCAGATTTTGAGTTTCACTCTCGAGGTTGCTAAGTAGTTTAACGTAATATTTTTATGGTTTCAAGGTGTTTACTTACTTGTGTATTATTGTTGCATTGGATTAGTTCTGGTTGTATTCTCTAAGTTCAATAATAACTCTAAGAAAATTACAAAACATTTCATGTACCTTTTTCTCTCTATGGAATAGTAGTTGCTAGTTTTGAACAAAGATTTTGTCAACAGCCGGATGAGTCTATAATATTTTTATTTTTGTATTTGTAAGTACTTTAATTAAGAATAGTATAGCCTATGACTCTATGCACTAGTTAATATTCGAGTCGAATAAATCGAAGTTACTGTGAAGTCCATCCCATAAATTAAGGAAGACTTTTCTTCCTTTGTTGGTTTTTCAAAGTTGGCAGCAATTTTTTCTTCTGCATTGTCAAAAAGTGTAGGCTGCAGAAGAAAAATGTCAAGTGTAGTAGGCGAGGCTCTGCCTATAAAAAGAGAGTTTCGGCTCTCATTTCTACACACAAAAAAAACCCTCAAACAATACATCTGAGTGAGAGAGAAAGTAAGGTATTCCATAGACTATAAGAAAATAGTCTGTGAAGAAAAATAGAGTGTGAGAGATATTATAGTGAGGTGAAAAAAGCAAAAGAGTATTTTTTCTTTTGAGGGTGGAAAAAGCAAAAGAGTATTTTTTTTAGGGTATAGGTCTTAGGAGTATTTGTACTCGTTACTACACAGTGTAAAATTCCTTGCTATAGTGATATCAGTCGCTCTTCTTGGCCGTGGTTTTTCCCTTATTCAGACGGGTTTCCACGTACAATCTTGGTGTCATTTTTGCTGCATTTTTATTCTTGCCGATTTAACCATAACTTAGTGATCCGCTTTTATCATTAATACCGTGAATATTATTTTTACGAGGTTTATTCCCAACAAGTGGTATCAGAGCCAAGGTTCTGTCTGGGTATGCTCTGTGGTTGCAGCATAATCTGAACTTGCACATCAGAAAAGAATTACTTTGGTTTCATAATAAATAGTATTTGTATTTGTGATAAACGATGAAAGAACACTAGTAGAATGGTTACTTTGAATGGTACAAATTATGCCATTTGGAAGGTAAAATGGAAGATTTCCTCTATGTCAAGAATTTTCATCAACCTGTCTTCGCCACTATAAAGCCTGATAATAAATCAGATGAAGAGTGGAATTTGTTACACAAGCAGGTTTGCGACTTTATTAGACAGTGGGTTGACGATAATGTTTTGAACTATATTTATGGGGAGACACATATTTGGACCCTATGGGAGCACCTTGAAAGTTTGTATGCTCGAAAAACTGGAAACAACAAGATGTTTCTGATAAAGCAGATGTTGGGTTTAAAATAATATGATGGTTCCGCGATGAAATATTATCTAAATAATTTTCAGGGTATTATGAACCAGTTATCTGCTATGGGCATTAAATTTGATGAAGAAATTCAAGGCCTGTTTCTACTTGGTTCCCTACCAGATTCTTGGAAAATTCTTAGAACTTCATTATCAAATTCTGCTCCGGATGGTGTGATCTCTATGGATCTTGCCAAGAGCAGCCTTTTAAATGAAGAGATGAGAAGAAAATCTCAGGGTTCCTCCTCATCAGATGTCTTGGTGACTGACTTTAGGGGGAGAAGAAAGAATCGGGGTTCTCAAAATAGAGAACATAATAGAAGCAAATCTAGAAGCAGATTTAAAGATATTGAGTGCTATCATTGCGTGAAGAAAGGACACACAAAGAAGTTTTGCCGGATTTTGAAAAAGGAGAATAGAGACAAGGAAGAACAAAAAGAAGATGGCAATCGTGTGGCCACCGTCACTACAGAAGATCTTGTTACTGTCCTTGATGCGGATCTGATAAATATTGCTTGTGATGAGTCAAGCTGGGTTGTGGATAGTGGTGCCGCATCTCATGTGACATCAAGGAAGGAATTTTTCTCATCATATACTTAGGGTGACTTTGAAACTTTAAGTATGGGTAATGAGACTGTATCTAGGGTGACTGGTGTTGGAACGATTTGTTTGGAAACTAGTATTGGAACTAAACTAGTTTAAAACAATGTAAAACATGCACCTGATGTTCGTTTGCACTTGATCTCTATTGGTGTTTTGGATGATGAGGGATATGTCATACCAATGGTGCTGGAAAGTGAAAGCTCACTAAGGGTTCCATGATTGTGGCTCATGGGGAAAAACGATGTGGTCTATACTGGACTACGACCTCTACTTGTGTTGATATGGTGAATGCCGTTGAGAGCAATAGCTCTTGAATGTTATGGCATAAGAGGCTTAGCCACATTAGCGAGAAAGGACTAAATGTTCTGGCCAAGAAGAAATTGTTGTCAATTTTTGAAAGTCCAAAATTAGAAAATGTGAGTGTCACACCTCCTTTTTCACCTACACCCCGTAAGGGCGTAAATGAGTTTTTCCAATTAAAGGACAATCGGAACGGGATTTAATTATTAATTATTCAGAGTCGCCACTTGGGAGATTAATGGTGTCCCAAGTCACCGGTTGAATCCCGAACCGAGGAAAATTATGACTCTGTTAACAGTCCGCAAACCCGAAATCCGAGTAAGGAATTCTGTTAATCCGGGAGAAGGTGTTAGGCATTCTCGGGTTCCGTGGTTCTAGCACGGTCGCTTAACTGTTGTATTTGATTTTATCTGATTTTAATACATGCTAGCTTGTGTGCTTTTTATTTGTAAACCACTTTTGTCATTATTTTTAAAAGAATTGCAACGTCGTGAAAACGCATCTCGAACCACGTCGCAATCAATGCACTCGTGGTTGTTAACACATTTCGACTTCGTTGAGATTTGGATTTGGGTCGCATCAATGCACACCCGAGTTTAAGAAGATAATTTATTAAAACCGTGCCTAAAGAATCTAACGCGTTGTTGTCTTTGGGGGAGGGGGGGCGTGAAATTCGCTAAACAGCCTATCCCGAATTCTAAGTAATTTACTATAGACATTTAAAGAGGCCCCCACAATTTATGCATTTTTATTTGGCGGGGCTCACCTCATTTATTATTTAAAAGCCAATCCTAAAGCTAACTACAATTTTCTATTCACTTTGTCCCTAATAATAAAGAAGAAACCCTAATTAATTAGCAAGATATGCGAAATGGATTCAGGCCAATTTTATAACACTAATGGGCATTTGTACAAGCCCAAGCGTAATCAAGGAGCCTAAAGTGAGACCCCATGATCTCCACATGAGGCTGCAAGTGAAGCTTATGAGGCATGGGCCTTGGGGCAACGGTCCTGTTCAACAGAAGGCGACAAGTGATTTTAGCTACCCAACAGGCCCAAAAGTAACTCAACATTTGGCCTTAAAAGGAAAAATTCGAGCAGAGACGGGAGATGTAAGCCAATCCAGGATGGTTTTTAAACTAATAGTGACTATCTACAATTAATCCAATCTTTTTTCAAAAATGAATGAGATTGCAATTTTCATGAATAACAAGGCAACAAAGTTTTGACCTTTCACAGTTCAATTTCATATGGACTGGGCTAGCTGCATTACTTCCATTATTTCAAATTAACCATAGGCTAGCAGGAAATTACTAAAAATAACATGAATCATTCTATTAACTTAACGTGAGATCAATCACAATTAGTACTTAACTCAAAAAGCTCATGTGAATCTAAGAAGTAACAATTTAGCCCAGTTAATACAAAACCGGCACAGATCTAACAATATCAGTGACTTAACTCCTTAAATAACGTCACTTCCAACTCGAACTTAGGCAATCTTACAATTAACACTCATGCCCATGTGCATCCGTATATTCTAATTAGTACCAATAGCGATTGTCCAAATAGCATTTCCAGAATCAGTCATAATTTGTGCCATTTTTGAAACTGTGAGAGTTAACTAATGCCAGAAATTATTTCAATAAGCACAAACGCCCAACTAATAGTTCACATGAATAAATTCAATCCTAATAGTTCATCAGTTCAATATAGTCCAAAATCATTACAAAACTATAATGAAAGCATTGAAACCACTGGAAATTTCAACAAAATATGCTTCCTCTTCATTTCATTTCAGCTGGAGATCTACATAGTATCGAGTTTCAGAACATGTACTTGATATTTAGAACACAAAAACGAGGAAGAAGTGGAGGTCAGTAGCACCAAAGGTCACATAACAACTCAAAATTTGAGTTTACAGCTTCAGCAAACAGATCAACACTATCCAGAATTGCATTCAAAGAAGGACAGTACCAATAGTAAACCAAATAAGCTTGAAAAATCGCAACAGACTCAGAATTAAACCCAGGACAACTTCTGAAATCAACAGCCAATAAAACCAACCTAAAATAGCCTCAATTGAACCCAAACCCACCCGGGATGCACCCCGGAACTTCCAGAATGTCTCAGTAAACAGATTATATGCTAAATGATGCAAATCAGACACTGAAGCTCAAAATCAACTTGAAACTTTCAATGGAACAGTTTTTTTTTATTTTCTCTAGAATTTGGATTTGAAATTCAAAATTTGAAACTCACATATACAAAAATGGTTTTTGGGGGAAATTTTTGGGGTTCCAACCTGCTTCATTAAGGCACTTAGGCATGCCTTTTATAGGCAGAGCTGAGGGCAACCCTTATTTTCTGTTTTCTATGTCAGTCCCTATCTATTTATTCAATTGGTCCCTTATTTTTAACTTGTTACCCAAGTAATCCCATTAAAATTATTGAAATCTACACTAAAGTACCACTCTAGAAGGCCCTAGAAAATTCTAGTTGCAACTACCATGTGCTGCCCAATCCTAAATGTCTAAACTACCCCTGAACTTAAACTAAAATTACAGCTATAACCAAGACAGTTTCTTAAGCTCTGAATATACCCCAATTTAACTCTTGTTGAATCTATCGATTGAACTCAGAATTAATGACCAAACTAACTACCAAACGACGACTAATTAAACTGAAACTGAACTAACTAGTGATTAACCTAAACTAAGGAACACCAGAAATTAATTCAAACAAAACTTAGTAAAACTAATTAACAAATTATCAACGGTTTAACTAAAAATCAAACTAAGATCAGGAATTGGAACATATTAAAATCAAACAAACAACTAGACTTAATCAAAACAAATCAGGACACAAGATTAGAACAATATTGACAAAAATTAAAACGCAAATTAAACTAGACATTAACCATGCAGAAAATCAGAAAAGGAAAAAGAATTGAAATAAAAGAAAATGCCAACAAGAACTCACTGACAAACAAAGAGCTCCGGCCAGTGGTTGTTTCTCCAAATCCCCCAAAATTTCTGACCCGTAATATCCCTAACCATGTGTTTTCATAAGAAAACACCTGGTTAGGGTTGTTAGGATCCGAAATCATGGAGACTTTGCATTAGGGTTTTTGGTCGGAAACCTTCAATTTGATATTCGAGTTGTTCCACGTGGATTCGAGAGATAGGGCTATGGGGGTTGGGTAGAGGAGGCCCAAGCGGTCACATGGTGTTAATTTGGTGGTGATTGGGTTACTTTGGGTTTTGGCCGGAGAATCTTTGATCGAGGATTCGACGAGCTAGGTCTGGATTTGAAGGAAACGGGTGGTGGATTCATGACGAGGGAGAAGAGGAGGTCTCGTGGTGTTATTTTGGTGGTCGATGGCATAAGTGGCGTTCGCCGGCGGTGGGGTTCTGGCGAAGTAACCGGGGGTACGAGGAAGATGAGTTATGTTTTAGGGTTTGGGAATATTTTGGACATATTTATCAAGTTAACAAGAAAGCACCACAGCCGTTGGATTATGGAGAATGAAGGGCTGGGATTGATTTGATGTGGAACGACGTCGTTTGAGCGTCTCTAGAGATGGGTCGTTTGGACCGGGTGGGGTTTGGGCCTGGGTCGGGGAAAGAAAAAGAAAAAAGATATTGGGCCTGGGTGAATCAATTGGACATGGCCCAAATCATGGGCAGCCCTTTCTCTATTTCTTTTTGTTTTCTTTTTCCTTTTCATTTGTTTCTTTTATCTATTTTTTGTATTTTATCTTGTATATTTTTTGTATATTTTTTAATTTTATAAAATTGCAACAATTAAAATATAGTCCTAATATATTTCAAAATTAAACTAATTGATTTCTAAAATTATTTTAAAAACTATTTCGGGATGAATTCACAATTAAACAATTAAAAATGCAAAAGTGAACTATTTTTGTTATTTTCTTCATATTTTGTTCTAAAAAAAATTAACCCTTAATTAATACTAAAATATGAAATTAGATCCTAAATGCAAATGCATATTTTGTATTTTTCATATGAATTAAAAATGCACAGATAAAATGCAACAACTAACAGAAAATGACATCAAAATTCACAAAAATTGTAAAATAATAAAGAAATTGTTTTTTTTGTTTGAATTTCTGGGAATAATTTGCTTTGGGCAAAAATTACGTGCTCACAGCTGCCCCTCTTTGCCCGGAAACACGAAGAGTTTTCGTGCAAAGATAAGTGAGCGGAAACGAGCAATTTTGCCCGTTCGCATATTCTGTGTGAAGCATTTTTTAAAAAAGTTGACTGCACCCTGCTTCAGAGGTTGCCTACATATCCTGGGCTAAACAGGAATCAGGTCAGTGTAGTTCAGGAGTGTCTGGTAGCTGGGGCTACCAGGAGCTATGATTTCACTGCGATTGCTGCTGCTACTGCTTGCTGACCTTCCTTATTACACCATGGCAAAATAAAAGAAGTTAAACTAAACTATGACCTATGAATTACAAAATCCTATCTAAATTCTTCAAACTTGTTGTTGTACTTCCTCGTTGCCTTGTTGTCTTGTGTTTTCTTGGTAAAATCCCTTGTTGCTATTGCAAACTACAAACTGAGGTGTTGCTCCTTTCTTCAAATTGCTGAACTTGAATGTATTCCCTTGTTGTACGGGTGGGCTCCCGATTACTGAAACTTGAACTGTATGTATTCCTCTATTATCCAGGCGGGCTTCTGACTTCTGAACTTGAACTTGAATATATTCCTCTGTTATCTAGGCGGGCTCCTGACATCAAAACTTAAAATTTAAAAATTGAAATGTATTCCCTTGTTATAGGGGCGGGCTCCCCACTTCAAAACTAAAAATTTAAAAACTGGAATGTATTCCCTTGTTATAGGGGCGGACTCCCCACTTCAAAAACTTAAAATTTAAAATCTGAAATGTATTCCCTTGTTATAGGGGCGGGCTCCCCACTTCAAAATTTAAAATTTAAAAACTGAAATGTATTCTCTTGTTATAGGGGTGGGCTCCCCACTTTTTAAAACTTAAAATTTAAAAACTGAAATGTATTCCCTTGTTATAGGGGCGAGCTCTCCACTTCAAAACTAAAAATTTAAAAACTGGAATGTATTCCCTTGTTATAGGGGCAGGCTCCCCACTTCAAAAACTTAAAATTTAAACACTGAAATGTATTCCCTTGTTATAGGGGCGGACTCCCCACTTCAAAACTCAAAATTTTAAAGACTGAAATGTATTCCCTTGTTATAGGGGCGGGCTCCCCACTTCAAAACTTAAAATTTAAACACTGAAATGTATTCCCTTGTTATAGGGGCGGGCTCCCCACTTCAAAACTTAAAATTTTGTCCTAAACATGCAAACTCTGAGACTACCCTACATTTTCCTATGTTACCCCTCATTATCTTGTGTTTAACCATACCTCACTTGCAGTCAAACCTGATTACTTCTTGCTTTTCCCTCATGGAGAATTCCTCTTGAACAAACAACTTTTCTGCCCCTGTTTCAATCAAAGCAAATTTCGTTAGTTTAAAATGGTGGTTAGTTGATGGAATTCTTGCTGAAAAATACTTCCACTGCCTTGCTTTGTGTTGACTGAATTCCTCGAACTGACCTTGAACCGCTTTGACTTTCTGAGTGATTTTCGAACCCCTGACTCTAACAAACCGAGTGTTCTGTACCCATGTTGTTGTTTCACACCTCTGACCCTTTTTCTGAACCTTTGCACTTCCCCCGACATTTCCCAATCATTCCACCGATGACATTTTCGGTGATTCCCTGTATTCCACCTTTCATCATACTGTTTTTGACATGCTCTGGCCACATTATGCTTTATCATGTTTGGAAGCTGGTAGTGAGCTTAGAAATCCTTTTCCCTTTTCATTGAACAAAACTGACATTGGAACATTTTAGACAGAAAAACTCCCAAAAGAAAATGAAATGCAATTATTTTATGAGTTAAGGATAAGAAGAATCCAAAACCAGATGACTTGTTAAAAGGAAAAAGAAAAGAAACTTATCTGACCGGAACAACTGGCACCAATGATCATAACA
This sequence comes from Nicotiana sylvestris, assembly GCF_000393655.2. NCBI lineage: Eukaryota > Viridiplantae > Streptophyta > Magnoliopsida > Solanales > Solanaceae > Nicotiana > Nicotiana sylvestris. Next base: position 40,636,484 of record NC_091059.1, read on the forward strand.
TGCATTTCGGACTAATCGTCCCAATCTGTCCAACTAACGAGCTTTTAATTGCCATACTTTGTTGCCCCAGAATTTCCATCACTTGATTACTTTGCCCAAACCTTACCTTTGTTTAACCTGCAATGCCTCGAAACAGTTTTCCACCTACATACCTTTTGCCAATTAACCACTTCTCAACTCACTTTCGCCTCAAGGTGCCCGCGAGGGTTTTCACCAATAAGACTCTCTCATTTATTTTTCTCTCAGCTCCCTTCGCCTTATGGTGCCTGCGAAGGTTTTCACCAATAAGACTCTCTCATTTTTTTTTACTTTATTCTTCTTGCTTGAACCAGAGTGTTGCCCCTGTCATGAGTTATTTCTACCTGCTCAACTTGGCATTTCTTAAAAACTGATCAGAAGGTCTTTCTTTAGACCGTAATGTAGGCTTTTGGATTGGGTTAGAAAGAAAGGGTATAAAAGCTCAAAACAATTCAACATGGGTTAACAATTACAACTTTCGGAGTCCAATATTTCGCAACAATCACAACATTTGCCCCAGTTTCTTGCTTGGGGACTTTTGAGTTTTATTTTGGTATGACTGAACCTCAGAGAGGCTGCCTACGTACCCTTTTGGGATCAAGTCAAACGTAGTTCACGTCATGGAGACTACGTTGTTGTGTTTTTTTTTCGCTCTTCTTTTCCTTTCTTTTCTTCATTTTCTTTTCTTTTTTTTATTTCCTTTTTTCTTTTCACTTTCAATTTTCTCCTTCTTTTATTCCGTTGTTTTCACTTTTCTTTCTTTTCTTTTTTTTTCTTTTCATTTTCTTTTCTTCCGCACTCGCGTTTCTTAATGGTGACATTGGTTCCGAAAGAGGGATATGAAAGAAAATAAGTAAGGCTCAAAGGGATGACAAGGGGTAAAAGTGTTTAGATAGCAGAACAAAACGCCTTCGTCATTTCAATCTTTAAAGTATGCCAAATACAAACAAGTACAATCAAAATAAAGAAATAATACATAGTATCTCTTGACCGCATCGGGATTGATGGCCATTTCTACACATTTTCCTTCTATTGTCTGTCAAATATAGTGCACCATTAAACAACACTCTGGTTACGACAAATGGTCCCTGCCAATTTGGAGTAAACTTTCCTTTTGCTTCTGCCCAATGAGGCAAAATACGTCTCAACACTAACTGTCCGACTTCAAACTTCCTTGGACGCACTTTCTTGTTGTACACTCTTGCCATTCTTTGCTGGTACAGCTGACCATGACACACGGATGCCAATCTCTTCTCGTCAATCAAACTCAACTGCTCAAGGCGGCTTTTCACCCATTCATCATCATCGATCTCGGCTTCCGCAATGATTCTAAGAGACGGGATTTCCACTTCTGCGGGTGTCACTGCTTCCGTGCCATACACCAAAGAGTAAGGAGTTGCCCCTACCGAAGTACGAACAGTGGTGCGGTATCCCAACAATGCAAAAGGCAACTTTTCATGCCACTGTCTAGATCCTTCCACCATTTTTCGGAGTACTTTCTTTATATTCTTATTGGCTACCTCAACCGCACCATTTGCCTTAGGGTGGTATGGAGTAGAATGACGATGAGTAACCTTGAACTGCTCATATGTCTCCTTCATCAGATGACTATTGAGATTAGCGCCATTGTCCGTGATGATTACCTTCGGAATCCCAAACCGATAGATGATATTTGAATGCACAAAATCAACCACTGCTTTCTTGGTCACAGATTTGAAAGTTTTCGCTTCAACCCACTTGGTGACATAATCAATGGCCACCAGAATAAACCTGTGTCCATTTGATGCTGCTGGCTCAATTGGCCCAATGACATCCATGCCCCAGACAATAAAAGGCCATGGTGCGGACATCATATGTAGTTCCGATGGCGGAGAATGAATCAAGTCTCCATGCACTTGGCACTGATGACATTTACGTACGAAACTGATACAATCTCGCTCTATAGTAAGCCAATAGTAACCTGCCCGTAGGATCTTCTTTGCCAAAACATATCCGCTCATATGCGGTCCACAGACTCCCGAATGTACCTCAGTCATGATAGATGTAGCCTGCCTCGCATCCATGCAACTCAGCAACCCGAGGTCTGGAGTTCTTTTATATAACACTCCTCCACTAAGGAAGAACCCGCTTGCCAACCATCGAATCGTTCTTTTCTGATAACCGGTGGCCTGTACCGGATACACACCCATCCTGATATATTCCTTGATGTCATGAAACCACAGCTCACCGTCAAGTTCCTCTTCCACTACATTACAATAAGCGTGCTGATCACGGACCTGAATCTGCAAAGGGTCCACGTAAGCCTTATCCGGATGGTGTAACATCGATGCCAGAGTAGCCAACGCATCGACCACTTCGTTATGAATCCTTGGAATGTGCTTGAATTTTATTGACTGAAACCGCTGATAAAGCTCATGCAAACATTGTCGGTACGGTATAAGCTTTAAGTCCCGTGTTTCCCATTTTCCTTGAATTTGGTGTACCAGTAGGTCCGATTCACCCATGACCAAGACTTCCTGGACACCCATATCTACAGCTAATCTCAACCCTAAGATACATGCCTCATATTCTGCCATGTTGTTCGTACAATAAAAATGAAGCTGAGCTGTAACAGGGTAATGTTGCCCTGTTTCAGAAATAAGCACCGCTCCTATTCCCACGCCTTTCATGTTTGCGGCCCCATCAAAGAAATGTTTCTATCCTGGCTTCTCAACTTGTTCCAATTCTTCAACATGCATCACTTCTTCATCAGGGAAATAAGTCTTCAAAGGTTCATAATTTTCATCAACCGGATTCTCGGCCAGATGGTCCGCCAAGGCCTGTGTTTTCATCGCAGTCCGAGTCACGTAGACAATGTCAAACTCTGTGAGCAGGATCTGCCACTTTGCAAGCCTCCCTGTGGGCATAGGCTTCTGAAAGATATACTTTAACGGGTCCAAACGAGATATGAGGTAAGTAGTATAAGATGACAAACAGTGTTTCAGCTTCTGTGCCACCCAAGTTAGGGCGCAACATGTCCTTTCAAGATGAGTATACTTAACCTCGTAGGGTGTGAACTTCTTGCTGAGGTAATATATGGCCTGCTCCTTCCTTCCAGTGATATCATGTTGACCCAATACACAATCGAATGAATTGTCCAGTACCGTTAAATATAGAATCAAAGGTCGCCCTGGTTCTGGCGGAACCAACACGGGTGGATTTGACAAATACCCTTTTATCTTATCAAACACCTCCTGACATTCGTTTGTCCACTTGACCGCAGCGTCTTTCTTTAACAGCTTAAAGATAGGCTCATAAGTTGTCGTGAGCTGGGCGATGAATCTGCTGATATAATTCAATCTCCCCAGCAAACTCATCACCTCGGTCTTGTTCCTCGGAGGTGGCAATTCATAGATGGCCTTGATTTTTGATGGATCCAGTTCAATACCCCGACGGCTGACTACGAACCCCAACAACTTTCTAGACGGCACCCCGAACGCGCACTTTGCAGGATTAAGCTTGAGATTGTACCTGTGAAGCCTTTGGAAGAACTTTCTCAGATCCCTGACTTGGTCAGATTGCTGTCTAGACTTTACAATCACATCGTCCATATACACCTCGATTTCCTTGTGTATCATATCATGGAATATTGTTGTCATTGCTCTCATATAAGTTGCCCCAGCATTTTTCAAACCAAACGGCATGACCCGATAACAGTATGTTCCCCATGGCGTGATGAATGCCGTCTTTTCTGCATCTTTCTTGTCCATTAAAATCTGATGATAACCCGCGTAACAATCCACAAAAGAACCAATCTCATGTTTGGCACAATTATCAATCAATATGTGGATGTTTGGCAGCGGAAAATTGTCTTTTGGGCTTGCCTTGTTAAGATCCCAGTAATCAACACACACCCTGGTCTTGCCATCTTTCTTTGGCACAGGCACAACATTAGCTAACCAAGTGGGATACCGTGTAACCTGAATGACCTTCGCATCGAACTGCTTGGTAATCTCTTGTTTGATCTTTACACTTATGTCCGTTTTGAACTTTCTCAACTTCTTTTTGACAGGAGGGAATGCCGGGTCAGTGGGTAATTTGTGAACCACTAAATCGGTACTTAGACCCGGCATATCATCATACGACCATGCAAAAACATCCTTGTACTCAAACAATGCTTTGATTATCCTCTTCTTGAGCTGTGGCTCCAGATGAACACTTATTTTAGTTTCACGAACATTGTCTGGGTCCCCTAGATTAACTGCTTCTGTGTCATTTAGCTTAGGTTTGGGTTTTTCTTCAAAGTGACTTAATTCTTTACTAACTTCCTCATAGGCCTCATCATCATCATATTCCACCTAATCATCACACTCGATTTCTTGCACTATTATTTTTGAGTTAGATTGGCTTTTAAAACTGGGCCGAAGATTCCTCATGCATGTCATGTCATCGATATCAACATAAAGAGAACTGTACGGAAAAGAAAAGAAAAAGAAATGGAAACAAAATTAGGAATTAAGAAAGAAAAGGAATTGCATTTCATTAAATGTAAAGATAACATGGTTTTAACTCATCCAAACGGACGAAACATAGCAACTGAATTACAAACCCTGGAATAATCCAGGTGAACAAAAGGAAAACAAAACCCACTACCGCGACTCCCTCCGAGATGGAAGAGGAGTGGCTTCCCAGTCGTTGACATTAGCATGTGGCCCGATGTACTGTATATCTACTTTGCTCGACCCTTCCCCGACCTCAACCATGTTCACCTCAACAAATACCTTCTCAAGCCCTTTCTCCAAGTTCCCATCCGCACCAATCAGTGGACCAAACACCTTTGCCAATAATTGCTTCTCGATACTTGGCCTGATGAAGGACCTAGACAGATGTGGAATTGGTTTGGGAAGAACCCAGCCTCTTTTCTTCATCTTGCGGGCTAGTCTTACATCCCCCACCGTAGGCTTGAAACCCAACCCAAAGGTATCCAGATTCTTGGGCAAATAAACTGGCTGAACAATACCTTGCAAATCGACACCCAACCCTTTGCCTGGTACAAACCCATTTTTCAACATTTCAGAGGCTACCATGACAGTTGCAGCTATTATTCTGGGGACCGGGACGCTTTTACCCTCAGGAACCTTTTCTACTAAGACTATATCGAAAACCTGGTAAACCCAGGGCCCCTTATCATCATCAGTTTCTATGAAGGGTACGATGGCATCACTTACAATGCTCATGTTGTCTTCCCCATGTACTACGATCTCTTATTTATCCCACTCGAATTTGACCATCTGATGTAGTGTAGAAGGCACCGCTTTGGCAGCGTGGATCCATGGTCGCCCCAACAGAAGATTATAAGACACTGCCACGTCTAACACCTGAAACTCCATGGTGAACTCGACCGGACCAATTGTCAATTCAAGTATGATGTCACCCACTGTGTCTGTACCACCACCATCAAACCCCCGAACGCAGATGCTATTCTTATGAATTATTTCATCATCAACCTTCAACTTGTTCAATGTAGACAAAGGACAGATATTGGCACTGGACCCATTATCAATCAGTACTCGAGTGACTACCGAATATTCGCATTTCACGGTCAAATAAAGAGCTCTATTATGTTTTGTACCCTCCACGGGCAATTCATCATCAGAAAATGTCACTCTGTTTACCTCAAAGATTTTGCTGGCAATTGTCTCCAGGTGGTTTACTGAGATTTTTTCGGGCACATGAGCTTCATTCAATATCTTCATCAAAGCTCGACGATGCTCGTCCGAATGGATCAGTAATGACAACAACGAGATCTGGGCCGACGTTTTTCTCAGTTGTTCAACAATGGAATAATCTTGTACTTTCATCTTTTTCAAAAACTCTTCTGCTTCTTCTTCCGTCACAGCCTTCTTGACTAGTACTGGATTATCTTTAGTAGCCCTAGCCTTTATCAACTCTTCGGGAGCAAAACAACGCCCCGACCACGTTAATCCCTACGCTTCACAACTCTATTTCTCAATTTCCTTTCCTTTGTATGTCACCACTACCTTTTCATATTTCCACGATACGGCTTTGCTATCAACCACGAGTAATTGGACTACCGGCTTTATGACAACTAGTTCTATGTAGGTCCCTTTTATAACAACCACGGGCGCAGATGATGCCCCTGGTACCACTAACTTGGCTGGCTCTGGCTTCTTTGCGACGATGGATGACCCTTTCCCTATTACCACCACCGGCTTGTCATCTAACCCTTTTGGCTGAGTTGCGGGCTTTGCCCTAACTGCCTTTTCTTTCTCTTTGGCTTCAGTAGAATGGATCATCATGACCGTCTGCGAGGGCTTTTTAGGCTCTGCTCCCTTATATAGCAGTTCAATCATGTTGGCCTCATGATGTGCCAGCAATGGGTTTTGATTAATGTTTGGCGCCTCCGGAGCCTGTACTTCAATACGGCGATTATCAATAAGTTCCTGCACCGCGTTCTTCAATCTCCAGCATTTCTCAGTATTGTGCCCCGACATCCCTGAACAATACTCACAGCTGACCGAATGGTCCAGGTTTCTTGGAGGGGGATTTGGCATTTTGGGCTCGACAGGTGTCAACATTCCCAGCTGTTTCAATCTATGGAAGAGAGTGGTATAAGATTCTCCCAATGGAGTAAAGGTTCTTTTGTTCTGGACTTCTCATTTCTAAAAGTTTGGTTCGGGCGAAAGCCAGCTCCTGGTCTGTAAGCCCTGAGGGGTGGATATGTGTCTTGTGGAGGTGGATATGTGTTTTGGGGAACCGGTGCACACTATTGCGGGTGCACCGGGGGCTGGGTATATGTTTGGGCGTGATGGACAGAAAAGTATGGCTCTGGTGGTGGATAGTAATGTTGTGGTAGGCCATATGGGGTATACGGATAATTTGGGTGGTGGGGTCTAGGCTGGTTGTAATAGGGTGGAGGGTTGCTGGATCTGGACCAAGTACTAGCTTCAACTGTTGCGACTTCTTCCTTCTTCTTCTTTCCAAGCACACCACCAGTACCACTTTGGATGGCCTGAGTGGTTGCTTTAATCGCAGAATAGCTCATGATTTTATTGGATTTCAAACCTTCCTCGACCATGGCTCCCATCTTTACCACCTCGTTAAAAGACTTACCGATTTCCGTCACCAGGTGCCCAAAGTATATTGGCTCTAAAGCCTGCAGAAAGTAATCCACCATTTCACTTTCCCTCATTGGGGGGTCAACCCTTGCAGCTTGCTCTCTCCAGCGGAAACCAAACTCTCTAAATCTCTCTCCGGGCTTTTTCCCAAGTTTTAACAGTGATAGATGGTCGGGGACTATCTCAAGATTATCCTGAAAATGGCCAATGAATGCCTGTGCAAGATCATCCCATGTGTACCATCTGGCGGGATCCTATCTCGTGTACCATTCCAGCGCGGACCCGCTCAAGCTTTGACCGAAATATGCTATCAACAATTCGTCCTCCCCCCCAGCACCTCTCATCTTGCTACAAAAGCCATGCAGATGGGCTACTGGGTCACCGTGCCCCTCATACAAGTCAAACTTCGGCATTTTAAACCCCGCAGGCAACTGAACGTCGGGAAATAGGCATAGGTCTTTGTAGGCCACGCTAACCTGGCTGCCTAAACCGTTCATATTCCTGAAGGACGGCTCCAGGCTTTTGACTTTGCGAATCACTTCTTCCTGTTCCGCATTCTTAGCCGGTTTCTCAACTTCTTCCGGGATCTTAAAATGGGGTATATAGTTATATGGCTCAGGAGCTTTAAAAGTGGGTTCAGGTGGATAATATTGGTCATCGTGGGTTTGAAACAAAGGCTCGTTGGATGATCTTTGCAGTGTGGTAGGTGGAGGTGCCACAAAGACAGGGGCAATTGGTGGAGGAGGGTTTTGTTTGGGCGGTAGAGGTTGGGGAGCATAGGAAGTAGTGCCATATCCCTGTGTGTAGTAAGGGAAGGCTGGATATGAATTGGCAGTGGGAGGCTCCTGAACCTGAACCAAAGGCGGGATATACGATGGATTGGCAGGATATACTGGCGCCGGATGCCCCTGAGACCAGGCCCGATGCATTTCAGCCATTTGTTGTTTCAATTTACGCATCTCCTCTTTCATAGCGTTCACATCTGTCACCTCAACCTCTTTCAACGGGTTCACAATATCAGATTCCTCTCCAGTCATTTTTAGCTTGTTTTTTGATCGGGTGTTGTAGGAATGGGTTGCCAGAATGACAAACAACTAACCACCTGCATGTACTCACACATTTAGACAACAATTCCATTAGCGATTAGGCTTTATCAGATTGGATAACCGCACATTGGGCATGAATGCACCTATACAGTTAACCATTTCTATTATGCATTTGCTCGACCGCATGCGTCATCCCGGCATTTTCTTAGTTCCGACTGTAAACTCCCTCTTTTCTTTTTGTTTCTTCTCTCTCTTCTTTTCTTTCCGCATTCTATCCCTTTCTTATTTTTCCGCTCTTTTCTTTTCTTATTTTTCCATCCTCTCTTGTTTTCTTTCTTTCTTTCTCTCTTCATTTAGTTACGGTCGAATCCTATGGAGATTGCCTACGTATCGTGACCCCGCACGAATCAGACCAGGCGTAGTTCGCGAAAATAAGTGCCAACAAAAAGGAACATTTTTTGGGAATTTTCAAGTTTTTCATTACCACAACATTCTATTACAAACTAAACACTTTGAAATGGGAAATAACAGACTCCAACTAAACTCAAATACAGACTCCGAACATACTAGCATATTTGGATGCAAAAAGAAAATAGACTAACAAACAACAGACTCTAAAATGGAAAATACAGACTCGATCTATGAATACATTAGTGCTTCAAAAGTGGGTGCCCGTGGGGCATCGTTCGGCTTCGTCGCGGGCTTAGGTGACAAATCCCTTTCAAGTTGCTCCAGCTCATACATGGTTCGCTTGACATAAATCATCACTGCCGAGAAGAAGGTAGTGCGGGTCATGTCTTTACATGCCCGACATCTCCTAAGGATGGCGTGGGCAATGGTCTCAATCCTGTCTCTTGTTCGACCCTTTTCTATAAGCAATCACCTTACTTGATTATTGCGAGCCTCCAACACACGAGAATCCTGAATATGCTGATCCTGCAGCTGCTGTATTTCTACTTCCATTCGGGCTAGTAAATCATAGCAGTGTCCACTTTCGATCTTAAAAGCTTTAGCTTGCTTAGCGGCTTTATCCTCAAGGGTGACCACTTTTCTTTTCAGACTAGCAATGATCTTTTCATAATCCCTTTTTAATTGTTGCATGTAATGGGTGCGTTCTTCTGTTCTTTTTACCCACTGTGCCCGGAGTCCAGCTATGGTGCCTTCGGATTTTTTTAGCTCATCCTGGCACTCACTAATTTCCTTTTTCAGCCCCTTTATCAACCGCTCATCCGACCGGCTCCTTTGTTGGTTATTGGCAGCTATCCTCATTTGCTGGATTTGGGCCCTAAGCGCCTCATTTCTTGGGCCAACCTGTTCTTTTCTCCCTAATCAGCAACAACTTGCACACTGTTCTCAAATTTCAGAGCTCCAATCTGTTGTTTCAGCTTGCCGATTTCAGCTTGATAGCCTTCTTCTTTTGCTAGCCAACCCCATTGTTCTTGTGATGATTCAGTGAAATCCTGGATGTGGGGTCTTTTAGCTGGCCTCTGATGCTCCAATTCTCTTCTGTACCATGCGAGGTATTCTGGCGACATTTCTCCTTTGGCCCGATCCTGCACACAAGTATCTGCTTGTAGATATTGACATTCATTCCAAATCTCGCGGACTTTTGCTTCGGGAAACTGTCCGTCAGGGCTAATCTAAATTACTTGAGCACTAAGATCTTCCTCCCATGGCACTGTTTGGCATCTCCCGAGTTGTCTCAGAACCCGACATGGAGCATAAGGCTGGATGCTCTTAAGTCCCATCAAAAGAAAATGCGACCTAGCTGCTGGCATGTATATGATTTCTTCAACAGTCAACCATCCCAATGTCCACTGTATCTGACTGTCCTTGAGAGTACGAAAGTATGATATCCACGCTGTTACTCCTTCAGGCAGACTAACCCCGTCAATCCTTATGTAAAACTCTCCTATATAGGTTTCGTCAGACGAACCATAACTCAAGAGCTGGGAACGGTGGCATAGATGCTCGGTCATCCATATTTGTAGCAACAAGTTACACCCCTCAACAAAGTTGCCTCCGGCTTTGCAGGCAGTGAGAGCTCGAAAAATGTCAGACACGATCATAGGTGCAAGAATGTTTTCATCTTGAGTAAGCAAGGTACTGACGACCCCGGCTACTTTTATATCAATATTCTCGTCTTTCCTTGGGAACACCAGGAGGCCCAAAAAGGTTATCATTAAAGCCACCCGTCTGTACTCATCCCATTTTAGACGGTTATTTTTACTGCATAGCTTGATGTCCGTCTTGTTAAACCCTCCCACGTGGTCGTACCTGTCGTATATGAAGCGCAGAGTGCAGAAGCCTTTTGCCAAATCTGGATTATGGATTGTCCTGGGTATCTGTAATGAGTCTAAAAACCGATGCACCGTGATGGCTCTTGGAGCAACCAGATATTTTCCCCTTAACGAAACCTCAGCATTTCCGATGTACCCGGCGATTTCCTCCAAAGTTGGGATGAGCTCAAAATCTGAGAAGTGGAAGACATTGTGCGTCGGGTCCCAGCAAGTAACCAACGCTCTTATAATATCACCCCGAGGCTTGATTTCCAACAAACCCGTAAGACCTTTCAAATATTTCTTGACTTCGTCTTGTCCTTCTTTGCCTAAATCGTTCCACCATAGCCGCAACTCGAAAGGGATTTTAGTCATTATTGAGAAAGGTTCGTTTTGAATCGTGCTCATCCTGCACATTTATTAAGGTGATTTAAGCAAAAATAAAACTTTTATTTGACTCAAAACAAAATTAACTATTTCCTTTTCCAAATTTAAAATGACAGACTCGGTTTTCAAACACGGCCTTTCAGCACTCCCAAGGACGAAGATTTTAAGGCAGTGAGACTCAACCAATCAAAAATCAAAATGACCAAAAATGGCCATTTTTGCAAAGTCAGCCTTCCGGCGTCCCTTTCGGGAACATTCGACTATTTTTGACAAAAACGGCATCACCTAACTTATTTACGACGAAAATTGATATATTTTTTTTTTTATTTTTTGCAAAGGGGAGGTTGAACCCGATGAGAGTTGCCTACGTATCTCACATCCGGTGATAATCAAACCTGCGTAGTTCGGGCAAAGAAACTAACTATATTTTTGAAAACAAGGCTCTTTCTTTTCATTTTCCATGGCAAAGAAACAAAGACTCTCTTTCTTTTCTTCTTCAACAAACAACTTTCCAAAAATAAAAGACTCCTTTTTTTATTTTTCTTTTGCTTTTAGTAAAACAGACATTTTTCTTTGTCATTTTCTCAAAATTTCGGCAGAGTTTCGACAGTATTTGGTCATTGGTTTTTCTAAAATAATCAATTAACCCCCTAACTGTTATTTCTCTCTTTTCTCTTTTCCTCTTTTTCTCAATTTTCCAACATTCCCGAGATTCAAAAGCCGGTCAGCATGCTGGTTCGAAACAAATATATGTACAGAACAAATAGAATGCATCAGGATGGTCTTTTCATTTCAGGTTGCTAGCCCTAGACAGACCCAACCCCTGTGTTGAGTCCCCTAAGTCAAATGCAGCATGATGCAATTAAGCGCTCCTACTAGGGATCCGGTATGAAGTCAAGTTATTCTAGGTTCAAAACCTGGGTATGTGTTCTAAATAGTGCACCCGAGCGGACAACTCGAGTCGAGGAGGGGGCGGCGTACCGGGGACCCGCGAGATCGTCCGGCTTTGCAACTTATCCGAGCCTTTTTTTATTTCAGGGTATGACACTAACAGAATAGGGAGTCTCAACCAGTAAGCACATCCCCGGAGGTGAGAAGAGAAGGGTTTCGGCACAGTTTATATACAGTTCATATAATATCAAAACATTAAAGCATTTAGCACATTTAGCATGAAACATGTAAAAAAATCAGATAAAGCCAACATAACAATTATTCTAAGCTCGAATTCTTAAACCCTGAACCAGAGATTCTGGGTTCGATCCCCAGCAGAGTCACCACAGCTGTCACACCTCCTTTTTCACCTACACCCCGTAAGGGCGTAAAGGAGTTTTTCCAATTAAAGGACAATCAGAACGGGATTTAATTATTAATTATTCAGAGTCGCCACTTGGGAGATTAATGGTGTCCCAAGTCACCGGTTGAATCACGAACCGAGGAAAATTATGACTCTGTTAACAGTTCGCGAACCCGAAATCCGAGTAAGGAATTCTGTTAACCCGGGAGAAGGTGTTAGGCATTCCCGGGTTCCGTGGTTCTAGC